>NC_043706.1:40556908-40647048 GCF_006229205.1 Suricata suricatta
TCTGAGGGGGGAGACACAGCCTTGCCCTTGGGGAGCTCCAGTCTGAAGGAGGAGGAGACATAGCTCAGAGACTCAAAAGACAGAAGCACCAAATAGGCTGGGTCTGTGGGAAAAAGGGCCTATCCTTCCCCATCCACTTCATTACTTGTCCAGAGAAGGCCAAGGGCTCCTCAGAGAGCCATCTGCAGGGGGCCTTTCTGAGTCGGGACAGAGACCAGAATGGTGGGGGGGTGGGGGGGGCAGGGGGATGCTCTGCCATTGCCTGGAGCCTCTTGCTGGGCAGTCCCAGCCCCTTACCTCCTGTAAGTCTTAGAGGTCATGCCCAGAGTGGGTGCCTAGAGGGTCAGCAAAGTGTCCTTATGGTACTAGCCAGGCCATCCCCCACCCCTACTCCACCCCCGGGTGAAGGAGCTTTACTGACCCACTTAGTGGGGAAAGACCAGGAAACGGGCTTATTTGGGTCTGGAAAGGTCTCCTTGTCAGACTGGGAGCTTTAGTCCTAAAATAGAACGTAAACTCTTCAAGGGCAGGGATTTGGATTGATCTTGCACTGTTTCACCCTGCCGCCCACCCCCAGCCCTGGGCCTGGCACATGGTAGGTGCTCAATAAAAAAACCCTGCTGAATTAACTAGAATCCATTTTCCCTTTCAACACTAACTCACAACTCATCTCCTATCCAAAAAATCTCCATGATAAAACTTTCCCAACTTGAGTGACAACTGCTTTATTGCAGCAAATATCAAATTCACTTGCAAACATAGTTCACCGAATTCCAACAACTGTCTATTTTGAAGGGAAAAACAATGAATTTAGACTATTATTGCAAACCCTATGTCCGTTGCTTTACAGAACATTGGATCACGTAATCCTTTGAAGGAAGGCCCTGATTTACAAACAAGAACGGGGCTTGGGAAGTTTAACTAGCGCCCCTGGATTTACACCTCCAGGAAATTGTAGAGCCAGGACTTGAAGCCACTCCTGACTCAACGCATCCCCGGACTTTTTTTTTTTTTGTCTGACTCCCATGGAATTACTTCTTTCCAGTTAGTTTTGTGATTCCCAAAGGTAATTCCATGATTTGCTTAGCTCCTGTGTGTGCACAACACTGGAGAGTGTGCCCAGCAGTTCCAGTCCCTGGAGCCACCAGGCCAAGGGACAGCAGAGCCCTGAGCCTAGTGACAATTGACCCGGTCTCCCCATGGCTGCGGTTCCCAGCAAATGCTGGGCCTGCCAGCCCTGGCTTAGTGACACCTGTCACGCAGACCAACAAAGGATTACCCTCCAAAGCCTTGTGGGTTCTTCCCGGAAAGTTACCCCCCTCCTCCGCTCCCTCCCGCCCTGCTGGTGGACTCAGGGGTGGGGAGCTCACTCTCCCACCTTGTTCTTTTCTTTTTGGAGTCTTGCGGGGCGGAGCTGAAGGGACGCATCCTGTAGGCTGCCTGTTTCTGAACCCTTTGTATGCATTAAAGCATTATGATCCCTCTCACGTAACTGCTTATGTTTGTAAACGTCTCCTCTCCCCCATTATTATTCACTCCTAGTATGCCCCAGGCACGTGTCATAAATTATTTCTACTCTTCATGAAAACTCTACTGTTATTACCTCCTTCCATGCCTGGGAGAGCTAAGGCGTGGAGCTTGGAGAGGTCATATATCCCACCCAAGGTGACTTAACCTTATAAATGTTAGAATTCAGATTGGAATCCAGAGCTGTCTGCTTCAAAGAAGTTCTCAAACAAGCCTCTTCCAACGCTAGCTCTTTATCAAAATTTGCTGAGAAGCTTTTTACAAGTACGTATCTAGACAACGAAGTCATGAAAAAGAATGAGGCAGTTCTCTACATATCAATATGGAGTTACATGTGCCTTTGGACATCTCCAGAGAGAAGGCAGATACCTAGCCATTGCTGGCCCTGGGGGACAGTCCCCAGGAAGGAACATGGGAAGGACACTTGCTTGTCACTGTAGTCTCCTCAGTACTGGCTGATTCTTCCTCCGTTCCTCCCTTCTTCCCCTCTTCCCTCTCCCCTTTCCTTCCTCCTTCCTTCCTCCCTCCCTACCTTCCTTTCTTTTTTCTTTCCTCCCTTCCTTCCTGCCTACCTCTGTACTTTTCACTTTTTCAAAAATACATGAAAATAATTTTTAAATCAAACAAAACTATAGATTCCAAGGCCCCGTTGCTGGACTTCCTATAAATCAGGATCTCCAAGGGTCTTGGTAAACTGTATTTTCAAAAGCACCCTAGGGGCTCCTGGGTGGCTCAGTCTGTTAAGCATCTGACTTCAGCTCAGGTCATGATCCCAGAGTTTGTGAGTTCGAGCCCCACATTGGGCTCTCTGCTCTCAGCACAGAGCCTACTTCAGATCCTCTGTCCCCCTCTTTCTCTGCTTCTCCCCTGCTTGTGCTCTCTCTCCCTCTCAAAAATAAATAAGCATTACAAAAATTAACAATAAATAAAAAGTACCCTAGGCAGGCACTAGACCCCTCTGATCCCAGACTCTTAGAGGCTTGACCAAGCGTCGCCTTGCTTGGCATGTCCCCACTTCCCTTGAGCTTGACACTGTCATCTCTCTGTGGGGACGAAAGGCTGCCTTAGATACCTGGGAGTCCTCTCCTCATGTCTCCCTAAGGGCATTTCCCAGCCAGATATCAAGAGCCCCAGACCTGCCAATAAGCCAGCACCACCCGAGGATGCAGCCCCTGTGTCCTGTGACCCTGCTAAAGGTCAGACCCTCACACTTGGCCACCACACACACCTGGGGCTGCCACCCCCCGGCCTTGGAGCCCTTGGCCTCTGTGGTCAGCCAAGTCTGTATAAACAGTGCTTTCCTAACCACACTATTCTGCTCCTGGACGTTCTCCCGTTCAGTCTATCTGGGAGATCTGTTAGCATTCCTCAACAGTGCTTGCAGTGGTGTGAATAGGAGCTATTTTGGAGCCAGATATCCTGGGTTCAAAGCCTGGCTCTTCAGAATTTAGCTGCGTGACCTGGGGCAAGCTCTTAATCTCTGTGATGTGAAGATGGGAGGAGTTGAGACCTGCAGGGCTGTAAGGTAGTGCCTGGCATATGACAAGGACAAGGATGGAGTGTTCTCACGATCCCTCCTACCATTCAAGTCTCAGAGGGAAGATTAAGGAGGGCTCGTAGCAATGTCCAAGCTCTAGAGTTGGACAGCTTGGCATCTGGTTCCCCACTCTGTGTCTTTTTAGCTCTCTTATTAACCTCTCAGAGCCTCCATTTCTTCATCTGTAAAGTGGGGGTGACTCCTGGCTCACAGGAAAGCCCGTGATGCTGTCTGGTACCAAGCCGACACACCACAGACATTTACAGGATGAACGATGGAATGAAAGTGGGACCAAAGGAAGGCTGGCGGGGAGAGCTGTGCCTTTTCCACGTCTGCCTTGGCCGCTGGCACATCCGGCAGGGGCACGAGGGTGTTCTGGCTGGTCCTGGCCCTCCTTCTGCAGGCTGCCCAGGGTAATCACAGTGTGAGGAACACCCTAGACTATCCGGGTTCATTAGGGGTGGGAAATGGGCCTGCGGGCCAGGCAAGTGTTGGTCAGCGCCATCAACACACCCCTCCCACAGAGAAGTGGGCCCTCGGGAGGCCGAGCCCAATCCGAAGCCATCACATTCACATCCACGAGAAACCATGGCCCCCAGGGCTGGGGAGTCTCCTTGGCCAGGTGGTGGGCGAGTGCTCTGGAATTCAAGAACTCCTGGATTTGGCCTGGGGAAAAACAGAAGAAGCAAAGTATAGGCTGTGTGCTTCTGGTCTTGGGCCAGGTTCCCTTGAGCCCTGCTCCTGGACCTCAGAACATCTACCACCCACGCCTCCAGGGCTCCTCCTTGCCAGGCCCAGCCAGCCCCTTGGGAACTCCAGCCCCTCTAGGGACTCCATCAACCACTCTGCTTTGCTCTCCTGAGAAGCTCTCTTGAAGCCCGAGGAGCAAGTGCTGGTCCTCGCTGAGCCTACGGCCCATGGGCTAGTTTTCCAGGCCTGGAGATAGTTAGGTGCTTAACTTCAGGCACAATTACCTCGTTTATGACTTAGTTTATCTGTCCAAGCTCCCCTGAATAGACTGAAAGACCTGTGAGGGCTGACAGGCAAGCTCTGGCTCATTCCCATTCCCAGGGATTAAGTGGGCAAAGCTTTAATGCAACTGCTATTATTATCAATATCCCCAAAGGTCAAGAACAAAACAGTAGCTAGATTAATTGAGCACATACAATGGGTTAGGCACTTTGCAGCTATTAACTCACTTAATCCTCAGGACAACACTGAGAAACCATCACATACAGAGGGGAAACTGAGGCACGGGGCAGTTGACTTGTCTCAATCTTTGGTCACACAACTGGGAAGTCGACAGCGTTCAAACTCCAGGGCCCTGGATCCTGAGCCCACTTTCTATAGCACAGCATAAGCACTCGGTGGGCATAGTTGGAGTAACTGAGGGACCCGCGTGCAGGCACATCGTGGGGAGGGTCCAAAGGGGCCAGACCTGGCTTTTTGGACTGATCTGGGACTGACATCAGGAGCTTGATATCTGAAGGCCTCTTGGCACTGGTTCCACCTCCCCCCAGCACTCGCCTGGACCTGCACAGGTGACCCAAGCCAGACTCAGTCACCAGGGTGCTAGTCAGGATGCCTGGCCTGGTAACCCTCGCCTCCACAGGAACCTGGACCCTCCTTGTCATGTCCATCAGAGTCATGCGGTGTGGTGTGGCTGTCAGCTGCTCCCAAGGCCAAGTCTATAGTCTCTTTCCCCACCCTACCTCTTCAGGCTTTCTAGAATATTCAGCGGACTCCAGGGTCAGATTGCCTGAGTTCCGATCCTGGCTCTTTATGTAGCCCTGGGCATGCTTGCTGTGCCTCACTTCTTCATCTTTAAACTGCAAATCAAAACAGGTTATTGTAAGGATGGGTGTGAGGGATTAAATAAGTTGCAACACCTAAAGGCTTAGAACTGTGGTACATCTCAAACAGCACACAAGTTCTTGTGAGTATTACCGCCTCTCTTCTGACCTGTGCATTCAGATTGATAACTAGATAGCCAGTGACAGGGAAGGGAGAAGTCAGCAGGGCAACCAAAGTAATAATGATCCGTAGTCAGCATCATTGAAAACCCAGAGAGGAGCTGCCAGGACACCCCTTTGCTCTTATGGAAAGTCAATCTCTGTCGAGGGCAGGGGTTGGGAGAGGTCCTGCTGCCCCCAACCCTGGCCCTGGAGACCTCAGGCTGGTGCTGACACTCATAACCAGCACCGCCTTGTTCAATACTTAGAGCTCAGGCACCCCTGACCGCAGGCCCGGACTTCTACTTAATATATTTCAAAGAATTTTAAAAAATCTTTATCCAACTTGTTTAGGAGGCAGGTAAGAGTCACCCAGCTCTCTCAGGTTCTATAAGGTTCAAACAACTGTCTCACTCAGCAGAGGTGGCCCTGACAGATTCCTCTGGTGCCTATAGCCATGCTGCCCATGTGTAGCTTTCCCCCCTCCCCACTCACAAGCCCCATGCCATTCTGGGTAGAGGAGAAGGGATCGTGACCTTGTTAAAGCACTGACATCCAGGGTTGAGCTGTTTAACACACTGCAAATTTTTTTTTAATGTTCGTTTATTTTTGAGAGAGAGAGCGTGAGCCGGGGGGGCGGGGGCGGGCGGCAGAGAGAGATGGAAACACAGAATCCGAAGCAGGCTCCAGGCTCTGAGTGGTCAGCACAGAGCCCCATGCAGGGATCAAACTCACAAACCGTGAGATCATGACCTGAGTTGAAGTTGGATGCTTAACCGACTGAGCCACCCAGGTGCCCTTGCAATTTTTTCTTTTTTTATCTTTGCATGACATCTTATTCTCCCTGGAATGAATGATGGTCCTTTCTGTTATTTGCTTAATTTTCTATGTACTTAGAAGGAATTCAGTGGCTTCTCACTTTATAACGACTAAAGTCTATGGAGCCCTTTGATGTGGCAGACTCTCTTTAAGTACTTTCCATGTGCAAATGCACTTAGTCCTTAGCATAGCCCTCAGAGGTGTACAGCGTTAGGCTCTCGTTGTACAGAGGAAGAAATTGAGGTACAGAGAGGTTAGGTGGTTTTGCCCACAATCCTAGAGCCAGTAAGTGGCAGGTTCGAACCCTGGCTCTTACTGCTGTAGGGCCTTTGCCCACCTGGCCCCTGCCGGCACCCAGGAGCACATCTGCATGCCAGTCTCCTCCAGGCCCTTGTCCTCTTGCTGTTTTCTGCATCCGCAGCCAGACTGTAAGCTGGGTGAGGGCAGGCCCTGTGTCCTGCTCCTCTGCAATCCTAGAAGCGGGGCTCACCCAGCAGACCTTCCTTTGCTTGCCAGGACAGGCCTGCCCTCACCTGCCTACTTGTTCATCTGTTCTTCCGCCCTGGGCCTTACGGGGGGAGGCAGGGCAGGGGCATGGCTGGTGTGGTCACAGCTGGTCCTACAGAGGCTCAGAAAGGCCAAATAAGTGCCCCAGGGCCTCGCTGCCACGGCTCCTCGGGTCCGGACCCCCTCCTCTGGCTGCCAATCCAGGGCCGTCCTTAACGTGCTAGGCTGCCTCTCCAGACACAGGCACATACACACACGTTACACATACAAATATGCAAACATATGGGGGCGCCTTGGGGGCTCAGTCAGTTAAGCATCTGACTTTGGATCAGGCCATGACCCACAGTTCCAGACTCAAGCTCATGTCAGGCTCTGTGCTGACAGTGCGGAGCCCGGAGCTTGCTTCAAGTCCTGTGTCTCCCTTGCTCTCTGCCCCTCCCCAACCCCTGCTCACACTCTGCCTCTCTCTCTCTCTCTCTAACATAAAATAAACATTAAAAAAAATAAATAAATCTCTGACTCTTGGCTTCTGCTCAGGTCACAATCTCATGGTTTTGTGAGTTCAAGCTCCATATACGGCTCTGAGTTGACAAGCTGGAGCCTGCTTGGGATTCTCTCTCCTTTCTCTCCGCCCCGCCCCCACTCATGCTGTCTCTGTCCCTCTCAAAATAAATAAACAAACTTAGGAAAATATGCAAAAATATGGATACTTTATTCACATATGCTAATTACACACAAATTTTATTTCCACACGAGCGTATAATATACACATACAGACAGACATGTTTGCATTTCATATATACATCCATACACACAGGCACACACGTCCACACACAATGCACAGACATGCCAATTATACACAGATGCATTATATCCACAAACATATGCTAACACAGAAACACCTCATACAAACACATACTTTATTTACAGATATAAACCCAACATATTATATGTTCACACAGACATAGACTCATATATACACATATGGTACATAAAAAACACATAATCATGTGTATGCACACACAAACATACAACCCACATTTGCATTACACACTATCACATAGTCACACAAACATGCACATATTTTCCACACATTAAAACATGTAGGCATTTGCACACAATACACAAAGCACATATAAATAAACAAACACAAAGGGGCGCCTGGGTGGCTCAGTTGGTTAAGCGTCTGACTTCGGCTCAGGTCACGATCTCATGGTCAATGAGTTCGAGCCCCGCGTCGGGCTCTGTGCTGACAGCTCAGAGCCTGGAGCCTGCTTCGGACTCTGTGCCTCCCTCGCTCTCTGCCCTTCCCCCACTCATGCTCTGTCTCTATCTCTCTCAAAAATAAAAAAAATTTAAAAGTTAAAAAAAATAAACACACACAAAACATGTATGTGAGAACATATATAAGCACATGTGTGCATCCACAGATATAAAAACATGCACAAGCACACCCGCACCAGCAGGCGCAAACACACACAGGCATTTGTGCATACACGCTTGTGTGTGCCCATCTGGCCTGGTCTACTGTGTGCCGATGGGAGAAGGCCCATGTGTCTGGGTCCTGCAGCTGTCAGCTGACTTGGGGTAAGTGTGATTCCTGACCCCCCCTTAGGGTTGCATCATAGGGTACTGTCCTTGGGCAGGGCTGGGGCAGGACTAGGGCAGTGCTGGCCTTGTTCCAGCAGTGGGGGGTGGGGGCGAAGGAGAGTATGCAGTCCCCAGTCCATGGAGGGTTGAGGGTCCCCTAGACCTTCTGCCTTGCTCTGGAGCCCCACTTAGGCTTAGCAGTGGCCCAGGGAAGGCCCTTATACTCTGAGAGAACGGAGGCTTGTCCTGGAGGGCTAAATTTTTGTGAAAGTTTAAGGAGAGAGGGGATTTGAACTTGAGTCAAAGCTACCACACTATGCTGATCCACATCTGAGAGTCTAGACTTTCTATGCCTACAGCTACGCACACAGTAGGTGCTTTATTGGTGTGCGTGAAGTGGACACGGTCAGGGAGCGGTAGGGTGGCAGCACTCTAGGGCCTGGGTCTGGCAAGTGGCCGGGGGCTGCAGGGAATCAGTCCCAGAAATCTGAGGCCATGTAGGCCCTCTGTGTTTTTGGAGACCCTGTGTGTTTGGGTGTTGCATCACCCCCAGCCCAGAGGTCCAGCCTCAGTGCCTGCTGGGGGCCACCGTCCCAAGGAGTGCCCCGCACGCCCACCCCGGAGGCCTCTAGGCTCAGTCCCGTCCTCTCCTCCTTGGCTTCCTTCCCCAACCTGGCCACCCCCCCACCATCAGCGCTCCCAGACACATTCCTCTCCCTCAGACAATCATTTCAAGGGCTCGGCAGTTTTTTGCAGGATTTGATTTGCCGCTCAGGCATTTCCTCGAGTGGCCCCTTGGTGTTTGCCCTCATCCAGATGGCATCCAGATGCAAATATTCCTCCTTCCCCCCCACCCAGCCCTGGCTCCTCAGCTGGGGGAAATTAATCCTGAGCCCACCTCGCACCCACCTCCCGGCATCACCAGCTTTGTTTCTCCGCCAGGAGGTCAGGGCTCTGGCTAACACCTCTGCCTGCTTCTCTTTCCGAAGCCAGAAACCCGGCTTCTCGCAGACCTGTTATCTGCCTCTGGCTTGGCCTTTGTTCAATTTAACAGGTAATTGCTCTGTGAGCCAAAGCAAATGTCAGCATGATAATGAAGGTGATATGATGCAGTTCTGGCCCTGGCAAGAAGAGGGAAGAGCAGGGAGTGTGCTTGTGTTCTGGGAGCAGGTGGTGAGGGCCCTGGACCTCCAGTGGGGCTCCACAGAGATGACCAGATCCGGTGAGGAGACGGAGATGCAGAGAGAGGAGCAGATGACACTTGTGCTGGTGGTAATGGACCAATGTCTGTGGGCAACAGCATAAAGACTGGCTTACTTAGTCCCATGAGCAGGGCCTGGTTATTTTCAGTTCACAGATAAAGAAACTGAGACCCAGGACAGAAAGGAAAACTAGCCAGAACAAAACCACCTATGGAATAATTTCATTTGTCAGACCCTAACAGAGTGATAGGCTAACTTAATCTTTGGAACATTTTGAGAGCTGGACATAATTGTCCCCATTGCAGAGATGAGGTAACTGAGGCTCAGAGAGGCTCAGTAACGCTTTCAAGACCATGTGGCTACTTAACTAGTAGAAATGGACTCTACACCAGATTTCCAAAGCCCATGACGTCTCCTGTTGGTCTGGCTGGGTCACTCAGGCATTATCTCCAGAGCCCTGCGT
This sequence comes from Suricata suricatta, assembly GCF_006229205.1. Classification (NCBI taxonomy): domain Eukaryota; kingdom Metazoa; phylum Chordata; class Mammalia; order Carnivora; family Herpestidae; genus Suricata; species Suricata suricatta. Next base: position 40,566,506 of record NC_043706.1, read on the forward strand.
GCCCTGGCATACCAACAGCCACTCTGGTGGGAAGAAAATCTCCTGGATCCTGGAGGACAGGTCCGGGTGGGAATTCCTGGGCCTGAACGAGTCTGACTGTTCCTGAGAGGCCAGGCTCCAGGCCTCCCGATTCTCTGTCCAGTGTTGGACTCTCGACCTGGAGGCAGGGCCAGCAGAGGCCAGTCCCCAGAGGGGCAGTCCCCCACCTGCCCCAAAAGAGGAGGACAAGGCCCCACTGATCTCCACTCAAACCCTCGACTCCCCTTTAAAAGCTAATATTTACACACCTTCCACCGTGCTGCTTTGATGCAGCCATGGACATCAAAGTGGCCTGGAGGGCTTCCCTGGTCTGGGGCCCCCTAAATCCTTTGTGGGCTCCGAGTGAGCCCACTGGACTCCAGCCAGCCAGAAGGATGGGGCGGCTGCGCTGTGCCCAGATGGACTTTACTCTCTTTCCATTGTACACAGTCAAGCTTCCTCCACCAAAAGTGGGACATTTGGCTCAGACTCAAGGCTGCTGCGTGGGCATTTCTTAGAACCGCTGGACATCAGACCCCAGTGATATGACAGGAGCAGGGGCCGTGCTGAGCCTTAGGCAGCTGCAGGGATGCTGATCAGTGGGGCCTGCCTGGGAATAGCAGGTGGTCCTGAGGTGTGTTGATAGACATGTAGGCCCACGGAGGGCACAGCTGTCCCTCGGGTCTCCTCAGCCCCTGAAAACACCAGAGCTGGACACACAGGGTAAGTCAGGGACAGGGCCGGAACTTCTCACCTGCCTGCCTCTCCCGGCACCACCTCTGGGAGGCCTCCCAGCGTGCTGCACCATGAGTGTCCCCGTTGGCTAGTTGGCTAGACTCCCTCCTCTCCCCTTTCCCTTCTGGGTTTGGAGTGAACTTGGTATTGCCGCAGACAGATGGGGAACTTGGGGGAACCAAAATCTCTGAGCTGGGCTCCTCCCCCAGAGGGTCAGAACTGCTGTTTGCACCCAGGAGCTGGGCTGACCTGGAGCTCAGAGAGCTTCAGGAAGACCCCCGGCTGAGCGGAGGGAGGTTCACTTCCCACCTCGCAGTTACCAGTCTGGGCGGGCCGGACAGATCTGTGCCTTGGGGTCCCCAGGTGGGGGCTTCCTGCTGAAAGTGTGCAGGTAAAGGTCTGAGAATCACAGTGATGGTCAGAGGGAAAGAACACTGTCAGCAGCTGCATGCCGGTGGCCAGGTAGCCTCAGAAGGGACACGGTGCCTGCAATGCCAGGTCTTTCCGGTTAATGTTTGACCTGGAGCCACGTGTTTTTCCACTGGGTATTTTTATCCTCCGTACCTGGCAGTGGGCAGCCGGGGGCCCTCCCCTGTGGGCAAAGGAGGAAGGGGGCACCCAGCTGGGGCAGCCCTGGGCAAGGCAGGGCTGCAGAGGGGCCAGAGGGGCAGGCTTGGGGGCAAGAGGGGAGGTGGAGAGTGAGAACAGGAGGGCCCTGGGGCAGGGCCGCCCTCTATTCCTCAGCTTTGTACCTGGTCCTACAGTGGGCCCAGCCTAGCCCCTGGCTCTCCTCTTCCTGGAAGGACAGGCAGAGGGAGGGGAAGAAAGAGATCTAGGGAAGACCAGGAAAGCTTCCAGGAGCCCACAGCTTTTCAGGAAAGAGTTACTCTCAATGGTAACGAATCACTCTCAGATCCTGGACGTTGCAGTCCATTGCAGAAGTTAGAGATTTCTCCCTTCGGGAGACCTGGTGGTCTTATTCAGAGGGTGGGAGTTGGTCAAAGCTGATTGGCCCTCCCCCTGCCAAGACTGGCTGATGGAGAATGCAGCCCTGCTCCCAGGGAACCCCCAGTCTAAGGAGTCGAGGCTGTCTTCACTTACGACAAGGGCTTTGTTCCATTATATACAAGACCCTAAACCCGAATTAAAGACACCGGCTGGGTCGCACGGCTCTGGGCTTCTCAAGCCCACACCATCTCTTGGTTTCCCTCCTTGGCAGTGGGGAATCTGGCCAGGGCTGGCTTTATGAAGCTGTTTACAGCCTAGTGGCCAGAGTCCTTCTCACCCTGTCAGGGAAGAGTGTGGGGGAGGGAGGCCCTCAAAGGTGCTCAGACTAGAGCCAGCTGATGCCACAGTACCAGCCGAGCAGAGCTGGCTACCTTTCTGTTCCTGCCGGGAGATCCAAATAGACTTTCAACTAATGCTTGAGTCTGGTGGGAAGTGGGTTCCTTGCAAACCTGTCCACCAGCCAGCTCCCCACGTCACCAAAGGCCTCCCTGCCCTGCTGCTCACCAGCACTAGTCTGAAGCCGGCCAGGCAGGCTGGCCTCCAGCCCAGGCTTTTTCTCAGGATTCCCTGAGGGTCTCACAGGGGAAGGAGTAAAATTGCAGGAAACTACTTATCTCTCTGGGTGGCCCCATGAAGGGCTGCCTGAGCGAGCAAATGAAGGTCCCCAGATCAAGGTGGGATAGGGGGCCCACTGGAAGAACAGAGATCTCCAGGGCCAGGGTGGGGGTCCCAGTTCTCTCACTGTCCCCCCACAATTGCTTGGAAGTGGGGTGTTGGAAAAGGGCTGGGCAACAGAGATTTTCAACCTAGCACAGAAAGGAGGGCCCAATCCTTGGTCGGCAGCAGGGCCCCAAGTATGTCTCTGGCCGAGGTAATCAGTCTTTCCACCCCCAGCCTACCTTCCTGTGGGTCCTCCCCTTCACTGCACCCTAAGCCTCAGCCTGCACACACTCGGCCACCTCTTTGTGACCCAGTATATGCCAGGCACTGGGCTGGGGGCCATTCACCTACGGGCTTCCCTCACTGCTCAATACAATCAGGTGGTGACTCTCTTTATCTCCATTTTACAGATGAGGAAGCGGAATAGGAGCATCATTAAACAATTAGCCCAAGGTCACACAGCGGGTTGGTGACACAGAGAGGATTTAAACCTCAGTCTATCTGACTCCAACTCCAGCCAACTGCGAGATCATATCAGTCAAGTCGCCTGTGTATTTTAAATCCCAGATTTCTCATCAGCTCACTCTGCCAGAGCCCTCCCCTCAGGGGGTTGGATATATCTGGCTCCCATAACCCACCATCTCCTACTTCCCATACAGGGAAGTCCTTCCTGGAGTCTAACCTGGGTACCTTCTGCTGTCTCTTTCCCTGCAATCAGAGAAGTGGAACAAAGACGGTCCCTGTGCCATGCACTGACTTTAGAGACCGTGCTCCACAGGCCCAGGGCACACTTCTGTGGCTCTGAAGTGTGGATTGTTTCTGGCCACACAAGCAGGAGTCCCAGATGCTGGGGAATAAAGAGGAGGTCTTCTCTCTGGTAACCTCACAGAGGAGACCCTTACACTTCCTGCTGAGCACGGGACAGGTGAGGAGCAAGCCAGAGTGAAGGTGGAACAGTGAGACCCTCAGAGCATCCTTGGCTTCGAACACGGTTAATTCTTTGGGGGGACTTTGAGACTATACCTCTGGGGAGGGGCACCAAGAAACCCCAGGATCTGCAAATCCCCATGTGGCTCTTGCATCCCTGTGGAGGAAGAAATTGAGGGGCAGGGATGCAGGCTTGCATCCATTCCCTGAAATGCAGGAATTCAGTTCCTCATCCCGTGACAAGGAAGCGGGAATCCCCAAGACCTTGCTCCAGAGCTCTGGCATTGGGCCCAGACCTTCCATTCCCAGGAGAGTGCTCTTGCCTTTTGATTTCCTCTGACTCAGTTTGGCAGGTGTGCCAGATGGTGTCCACGTTTGGAGATGGTGTGGAGGGGACACAGTCCAGCTTCTAAGGCTCCTTGGCCTGGGGAGATTGGGATCGAGAAAGCCCCTCTCCCCTGAGCCCATGGGACTGGAAGATGAACCTGCTTCCTGCAGGCATCCCCACCTGCAGAAGGGTGACAAGCCTATGATGCCCTTTCTCTTCTTCCTCCTTCTCTTCCTCCTCCTCCTCCTCCTCCTCTCGGCATTCCAGAGTCCCCTTCCCTCCATGGTCAACTGATACAGATTTTCTCTGCCCTGGTCAGGGGTCTGTGAGAAATTCAGAGCAGGAGCAGACAGAGGCCCTCTGGATGGGAGACACAGTCATGTCCTTGGGTTACAGGCCAGGCATCAGTGCTCAAGAGAGCAATAATAGTAAGAGCTAATGTTCCTTAAGCATCTCCAAAATAGGGTGCTTTATTTTATTATTATTTTTTAAATGTTTATTTTTGAAAGTGAGAGAGACAGAGCGTGAGCAGGACAGGGGCAGAAAGAGAGCAAAACACAGAATCTGAAGCAGGCTCCAGGCTCCGTGCTGTCAACACAGAGCCTGATACAGGGCTCAAACTCACAAACTACGAGATCATGACCTGAGCCGAAGTTAGATGCTTAACTGACTGAGCCACCTCAAAATAGGACACTTTATATAGATCAACCCATTTAATCCTCACAACCACCCTACGAAATCAGTACAGCAGCCCCCCCTTATCCATGGCGGATACCTTCCAAGGTCCCCAGTGGATGCCTGAAACCACAGATAACACTGAAGCCTATATACATTGTTTCTTCCTACACATACATCCCTAAGGTAAAGTTTAACTTATAAAGCAGACACAGGAAGAGATTAATAACAGTAACTAACAATAAAATAGAACAACTGTAACAGCATACTGTTATACAAGTTATGTGAAAAAAAAAGTTACGTGAATGTTGTCCCTTCCCCTCGTTCTCGAAATATCTTATGGTAGTGCAATCACCCTTCTTGTGACGTGCCCAGGGATGAGCTGAGCTGAGGGGAGCGACACAGACAGTGTGACATAGTGTGAGTCTGCTGCTGACCTGATCCCATGTCAGAAGGAAGGTCAGCTGCTCCTGGACCTTGGTTGACCACTGATAACTGAAACTGCAGAAAGCGGAACTGTGGATAAAGAGCGACTGCTCTACCATAATATCCACATTTTCCCATGAGGAAGCTGAGGCCCAGAGTGGCTGAGTATCTGGTTCAAAGTCTGACAGGAAGGAAGTAGGATGGGAACCCAGGTGGTTAATCCCAAGAGCCTGTGCTCTTACCCTCTACACCTAAAGTGCCTTATACAGTAGCCACTAAATTCATAGGACTTGGGGCATCTGGGTGGCTCTGTCGGTTGAATGTCTGACTTTTGATTTCACCTTAGGTTGTGATCTCACGGTTCATGAGTTCAAGCCCCATGTTGGGCTCTGCACTGACAGCTCGGAGCCTGCTTGGGATTCTCTCTTTCTCTCTCTGCCTCCCTCTATCTCTCAAAATAAAATAAATAAACTTAAAAAAATATTTAAAGTCATGAGACTAGTGATCTTCCTAGATTTATGGGGATTACAACCCAATAAATCCTTTGTGAATTGAAAATATTGTGAGTTGAAAATGTATTTAATACACCTAACCTCCTGAGTATCATTACTTAGCCTCCCCCACCTTCATTGTGCTCAGAACACTTATGGTAGTCTACAGTTGGGTGAAATCATCTAATAACACGAAGCTTATTTTATGACAAAGTGTTGAACATCTCATGTCATTTATTGAAGAGTGTACTGAAAGTGAAACACAGAGTGGTTGGAGACAGAATCATCGTAAGTCTAGGGCTGTTTACCCTCACAGCTGCGTGGCTGGCTCCTGGGAGCTTGGGCTGCCACAGCCCATCCTCACGAGAGACTTGCACCACTAGCCTGGGAAAATATCCAAGTTCAAAATCCGAAGTCTGGTTTCTACTGAATGCAATCACTTTTGCACCAGTGTAAGGTAAAAAAAAAAATCCTAAGTTGAAACATCATAAATCAGAGACTTCTGTATTTAACTTTGCAATAAAATTCAGTACCATGAAAAACTCAGTTCCTCAGTTGCATGTGCCACCTGTCACGTGCTCAATAACCATATGTGGCTATTGGCTACCATATTGGACAGTGCAGATATGAAACATTTCCATTGTGGCAGAAAGTTCTTTTGGACAATACTGGTCTACAAATTATTGCCTCTGAAGAATCAAGAGGGAGCAATGGAAAATCATTCTTCAGTTGATAGAATAAAACAATAATTAACAGTATGATAATAATGGCTATAATTTACTGAGAGCTTTCTACGTGCCAGGCACAGTGCCAAGCTCATAATCTTTACCCAATCCCAGGCTTGGGAAGGTTACCCAGGGTCACAGCAGTCAGGAAGTGTGAATCGAATCCAGATCTGGGTGACCCTCCTCTGGTCCTCACCCCCTCCTGTGCCCCCAGGAGTTTACAGCCCCTGGGGAAAGGAGGGGGAAGGCAAACACATGCATTTCACAAGAACAGGGATTAAATAAATCAGCACCTAATTAACATCATCACATTTCTGCCCAGAACATGCCACTAATGAGGTCAAGGTCTTGATTCTGAGTCCTGTGAACATCACTCCACTTCACACAGAGAAAGCCTTCGTTCCCTGCCCTGTGGGCTGCATCCTGCCCCCAGATATTGTGATTAGAAGGCTAGGATAGTGTGGATGTTTCAGCAGAGCCCAGTGGCCTGCTTTCAGAGGCTCAGCCCAGGGCAAATTGCTTCAGGCAGGGCAGGGTTGGAGAACAGGGTTGTGAAATGCTGGTGGGCGCTGGTCCTCTGGACAATGGAATGAGAATGTCTTTCCCCTCTAGAAAGGACGGGATTAGCAGAAGCAAGTTCTAAATTTGAAAGAAAAAAAAAGATGTAGCAGAAGCTTCAGAGCTTCTGAGACTTGCTTCCTGTTAGGTAAAACTTTGGGGGGATTCGCGGTTTTGGGGACTTTTGGGGGATTGAGGATGGGGAGACCTACCTTCGTATCCCATAAGGGTTGTTCTAATGTTGGAAAATTTAGCTCCAGTGATATGTCAACCCCTATGTGTCTTCTGGGGAGGTAAGGCCCAGTGCAAGAGCCGACAATTAAACAAAGAGGTGGACCTTCTCCCTGGACAGACCTGAGATAATGAAGGTTCAGTACTTACACGGGGCCAGGCATGTGGTAGGTCTCAATAGATGCTAGTTCATCTAAAATTTTTGAATTTATTTTTGAGAGAAAGAGAGAGATAGAGCACAAGCAGGGGAGGAGCAGAGAGGGAGGGAGACACAGAATCTGAAGCAGGCTCCAGGCTCTGAGCTGTCAGCACAGAGCCTGACGTGGGGCTCGAAATCATGATCTGTGAGCTCATGACCTGAGCTGAGTTAGACTCAACCAAGTGAGCCACCCAGGTGCCGCAATGTTAGTTCCTTTAAACAATCGCTCTTCTTTAAGCAGCTTTGCCCCCTGGCCAACACACCACCATGTTTGTGGGACTCCTATTGGATAAGCATTATGCCAAAAGCATGACCCAGTGACTGGCTCTGTGAGTCAGGATAGGCCATGCTGTGCTGCAGTAACAAATCAACTCTGAAATCTCGGTGGATTCACACCACAAAGGTTTCTTTTTTGCCAAGGCAGGTTGTCAGGGGCTCTGCTCTACGTGGTTGATTAGGGACCTGGAGGTTGGATATAACAAATTTCAACACATGGCCTCCATAGTCATGCTAGGAGGGACAGTAAGGAGCAGGACAAGCTATACACTGGTTCTTCAATGCTTCGGCCCAGAAAAGACAGCCTCTCCATTCATAGCCTGCTGGCCAGCACTACTCATACAGTTCCGGCTAATGGTGAGGGGGCTGGGGAGTAGCGGGGAGAAAGTGGGTATGTGGTGAGTAGTAAATGCCTCTGCCATTCTACCACTTCCCCTCTCGAAACCCCATTTTTTTCTCCTGTAAAAGAACTCTGTGGTGTCTTTTAGCTCTGGGATTCCAGGCCTCCATGGAATGTTATTCCAGAAACATGTCTTAGGTATCTCACCTAAATGCCGACAGTGTTCAGTCAAGTTGAACCCTCCTCTCTCAGAAGTGGATTTGATTTTTTGTTTTTTAGACAATCAAAAAGTTATTTGACAACACAATTTAAAAATGAGCAAAAGATCTGAACAGACAGCTCATCAAAGAAGATACATAAAGAGATGGGAAACAATCACATGAAAAGATGTTCAATGTCATTTGTCCTTAGGGAAGTGCAAATTTACACAATAACAAGAAACCACAACACGCCTAATTAAATGGCTAAAATCCAAAAAAATGATGGATCATATCAGCAGCTGGTAAGGATGTGGAGCAACGGGAACTCACCCATCACTGATGGAAAAGCAAAGTGGTACACCACTTTGGAAAAGAGTTTGGCGGTTTCTCAGAAAACAAAAAACACTTTTACCACATGATCAAATAATTGCATGTCTAGGCATTTACTCCATTGATTTTAAAACTTACATCCACACAGAAACCAGCGTGTAAATGTTTAGAGAAGCAATTGATTCCAACTCAACAAAAATATCATTGTCAAAGTAACCAAGATGTCATTTTTATAGGTGGATAGATAAACTGTGGTGTGTTGACTCAGTTGAACAGTATTTAGCAATAAAAAAGAAATGAGCTATCAAGCCACACAAAGACATGGATAATTCTTAAATGAATGAATTATCCAGGGCTGAGTGAAAGAAGCCAGTCTGAAGGAAGCTACCTACTGTATAATTCCCTTATATGACATTCTGAAAAGGGGAAATGGTAGAGATGGTAAATGGATCAGTACTGGGGAAACAGTTGAATTGATGAAGCACAAGAAATATTTTAGGATGACAGGACTATGTGTGATACCAAAATGGTGAATACAAGATACAGTGATTGTCAAAACCCACAGAACTTTATAGCAGAAAGAGTGTGCTTTAACATATGCCAACTTAAAAAAAATCACTTATGGGGCACCTAGGTGGCTCAGTTGGGCATGCGACTTCGGCTCAAGTCATGATCTCACAATACATGGGTTTGGTCCCGTGTTGGGCTCTGTGCTGACAGCTCAGAGCCTGGAGCCTGCTTCAGATTCTGTGTCTCCCTCTCTCTCTGCCCTTCCCCTGCTCACGCTCTGTTGCTCTGTCTCTCAAAAATAAATAAACATTAAAAAGGAGGTTAGGGGGTCACAGGATAGAATGCAGAATGTGACAAAAGAATCTAACCAGTACAAAAGTTTAAAACCACCTTACAGAAGGGGATGGGAGGAAAGACGCCAAGTCACTCTGGAAATGAGTGGAGTTGGTAAGATCGAAGACAAAGGAACAGCACATAAGCACTGTATTCTAGTTGACCAAGTTGTTTCCCATAAAAATACAGGTTAACAGTTTGAAATAACAGCATGTATACTGGAGTTGAGTAACTAAGTAAATGGGTAGCAGATGCTGGGAGCCAAGTTTCTCACTGTTGGAGTGAAAGATTACAGACAAGTTAAGGGAAGGAAGGTAGAACCATCCATGTGGGAACAGAGTTGGAAACATCAGGATGAATTCATGTTTAACTTAATATAGATACAGATGGTTACATAAGAAATACAGAAATGTGTATAAATGTGGATAAGATGGGTTTGGGGCACCTGGGTGGCTCAGTTGGTTGAGCGTCTGTCTTCGGCTCAGGTCATGATCTCACGGTTCGTGGGTTCAAGCCCCACGTGAGGCTCTGTGCTGACAGCTAGCTCAGAGCCTGGAGCTGCTTCAGATTCTGTGTCTCCCTCTCTCTCTGACCCTCCTCTGCTCATGCTGTCTCTCTCTGTTTCTCTCAAAAATAAATTTAAAAAAGCATTAAAAAAAAAAGAAATAAATAAACATGGGTTAGTATACACACATACATTTCCTTTCTCTGTCACCTAGGAGGGTCTGTAAGCAACTATACCCCAATAGTGCGTACCTAGTGCTCAGATCTTGGTTTCTACACTCCAGGACTCCTTGGAGTAGGGGCTGATCCTGGGACTGGGACAGGAAACATACAAGATGAGTCCAGAGTATCTTGTAGTGTCAGAAAGTAAAGGAAGGCACCCCCAAGCCCCAAAGGAGACATCTGTAAAAACTCCCAGTGGCCGAAGATGAAACAATTTGAGAAACGAAATAAAGTTGTTTGGAGTATAACCCAAAAGATAAAATAAATTTCCATGTGTCCATACTGATATAAATAAATAAGTGAATAAATAACTGGGAAAGAAGAGACAAATTCATGCAGAACTGAATTCCAAATAATTATGTAGATGTTTCATTCTCAAGCTCCTCCTTACTCTTTCAGCCTCAAGTGCAGTGACTTCCTTTCAAAAAGAACATTATGGAAAGGGCAGGGGTGAGGGGGGGCGGGGCTGGGGAGAGTATCTTTAAAGTGGAGAAAACTGACAAACAGCACCTCAGTCAGATGATCAAGGTCAATATCCACAGTGATAAGTTATGTTGATCATTTGTATCCTTGATATGATGTGACGAAAATGGCACTTTATCTCTGTGTTCTTCATTCATAAACTCTTAACTCAAGCTTAACCATGAGAAAAACACCAGACAAATCCTGAAAACATTTTACAGAAATACCTAACCAGTACTCCTCAAAACTGTCAAGGTCATCAAAGACAAGGAACCAAGGAATTGTCCCAGCCAAGAGGAGCCTACAGAAACATAACAACTCTATGTAATGTGGGATCCTGGATGGGATATCCTGCAAAAGAAAAAAGATATTAGTAAATATAAAGCAAGTATGAACTTGAGTTAATAATAATGTATCAGGGCTCCTGGGAAGCTCAGTCAGTTACATGTCTGACTTCAGCTCAGGTTATGATCTCACAGAGCCGTGTCAGGCTCTGTGCTGACAACTCAGAGTATGCACGGGATTCTCTTTTCTCTCCCCCTCTCTCTGCCCCTCCCCTGTTTGCACTGTCTCTTTCTCTCTTAAAATAAATAAATAAAATTTAAAAAATGTCTATTATAGAGGAACGTGGGTGTGGAGTGTATGGGAACTCCACATTGTCTTTGCAATTTTTTCATAAACCTAAAACTATTCTAAAGCAAAGAATTATTTTAAAAATGTTACTTGAGATCAAATTGAAAGAATAATTGGATTGAATTGGGTAAAAAGAAAAAAGTTTTATTCTGATATGATGAGTTTAATTGACCCTAAAAGTGCATGTGAGTGAATAAAACCTCAGGAAGTCAGGCAAGAATGTTCTAGAGGCAGGGGATGCCTCAGCATGGAGTCGCCACAGCGGAAGCCACTGGAAGGAAGGGCACTGAGACGGGGCAGAGGCAAAGACCGGCTTTTTGGCCTTTCCCATTTTTGCACCTGTTGATAGAAATAAGTAAAATATAGGGGCGCCTGGGTGGCTCAGTCGGTTGGGCTTCTGACTTCTGCTCAGGTCATGATCTCACAGTTGGTGAGTTCAAGCCCCGCATCAGGCTCTGTGCTGACAGCTCGGAGCCTGGAGCCTGGTTTGGATTCTGTGTCTTCCTCTCTCTCTGCTACTCCCCTATTCGTGCGCTCTCGCTCTCTCTCTCTCTCTCTCTCTCTCTCTCTCTCTCTGTCTCTCTCAAAAATAAACATTAAAAAAACACAATTTTGTTATATGTGTTACAGATAAGAGCTAAAGGACTTTAGGGGTGCCTGGGTGGTTCAGTTGGTTGAGTATCTGACTTTGACCCAGGTCATGATCTCACGATTTGTGGGTTCGAGCTCCCATCAGGCTTTGCTGACAGTGTGAAGCCCACTTTGGATTCTCTGTCTCCCTCTTTCTCTGCCCCATCCTCTCCAAAATAAATAAACATTTTTTTAAAAGTTTAAACCCCTCTAGCATTTGTCAGCCTCAGTGACTTCTTTAGTGACCCTGGTAACTACATTACCAGACATTAGTGGGGCACCCCAAAGGTAGCTAATATAGTTGGAGAAAACCACGTGATACATGAGACTTGTATAAGCCCTCAAATATAGATAAGATTTATTTAAGCAGGGGCGCCTGGGTGGCTCAGTTAGTAAAGCGTCCAACTTCGGCTCAGGTTATGATCTCACTGTTTGTGGGTTTGAGCCCCACGTCAGGCTCTGTGCTGACAGCTCAGAGCCTGGAGCCTGCTTCTGATTCTGTGTCTCCCTCTCTGTTTGCCCCTCTCCACCCCCCCCAAACATAAATAAACATTAAAAAAATTAAAAGTAAAAAATTAAAAGAAAGAAAAAAAATGTAAATCAAAACCAAAATGTACTGAACAAGCAACATGATCGGAGTTACTGCTCATGTCTGAGGTAAACTTTTTGAATAACTTCACTCACTAAACCAAAATCCCCCCTGAACCCTTTCTGACCCCACCTAAGAGAGAACGGGTCGCAGGGAGAGACAGAAATGCTGATGCATAGGAGCACATGTACCCCAATGCTCATAGCAGCAATGTCAACAATAGCCCAAACATGGAAAGAGCCTAAATGTCCATCACCTGACGAATGGATCAAGAAGATGTGGTATATATTCACGATGGAGTACTACATGGCAATGAGAGGGAATGACATATGGCCCTTCGTAGGAAAGTGGATGGACCTTGAGGGTGTCAGGCTGAGTGAAGTAAGCCAGGCAGAGAAGGACAGAAACCATATGTTTGCACTCATAGGTCTAGCAGGAAAACAGGAGAGACCTAATGGAGAACCAGGGGGAGCGGAGGAGGGAGAGAGAGTTGGGGAGAGAGAGGGATGCATAACTTGAGAGACTATTGAATGCTGAGAATGAACTGAGGGTTGGGGGGGAGGCGGGAGGGGGGAAGAGAGGTGGTGGTGATGGAGGAGGGCACTTGAGGGGAAGAGCACTGGGTGTTGTATGGAAAACAATTTGACAATAAAATATTATGGAAAAAAAATTAAAAGAAAGAAAAAAAATGTAAATCAAAACCAAAATGTACTGAACAAGTAACATGATCGGAGTTACTGCTCATGTCTGAGGTAAACTTTTTGAATAACTTCACTCACTAAACCAAAATCCCCCTTGAACCCTTTCTGACCCCACCTAAGAGAGAACGGGTTGCAGGCAAGGTGGTGCAGTGGACGTGTCAAGCATGGCCGTTAGACCCCTGTCCCACCCCCAGCCTGTGTGACCTGGGACAGGACCCGGTGTCTCTCAGCACCAGATTCCTCATCGTTGTAACGGGGCCAGAAATTCCCACCTACTGGGTGGTGGTGGGAAATTGGGGAGAATGTATGTACTCGAGCCAACGAGGCCAGCGTCAGGAGTGTCAAAGGCCTTCAATTAGTGATGGTGACTAGTCGTGGAATTGCTGGAGGACAAGCAGATTAATCTGGATGGACTGGATTGGGCTGTGTAGACGATGGGCGGGCAGGGCTGGGGGTGCACTCCAGGTGCAGAAGCTAAGGGAGCAAACACAGGAAGCAGATGGAGGGGCAGCCAGGGAGCAGGGGAGGCGGGAGGCCTGGAGGGGCCAGGGAGGAGGCTCTGAGGTGAGCAGGGCCTCCACACCCTGGTAGTAAATCCCTCTAGCGTTTGTCAGCCTCAGTGACCTCTTTAGTGACCCTGGTAACTTTTAAACAACAACAGAAAAAAGGGGGAAGCGATGGCTCATTTGGAGAAAGAAAATGGACCAAGACCAGAACCCACAGCAGAGGGCCCCTGCTCTGAATGAGTCCAAGGAGCAATGGAGGGAATCTTTCTGCTGGGAAGGCTTGCGTGGCCACAGCCACCCTTACTTAGGGCCTTTGCCTCACAGGACACACAGCCTGTTTCCTGAGTCTATCTGAGGCCTTGAACGTCAGGTGGTCCAGTCCACCCTTCAAATGGGGACGGGCCCCCCATTCTGAGGAACAGAACTGTGCCTCCACTCTTAGACTAGGCAAGAGCAGGGAGAGGGGTGAAGACAGGAGCTGGGGCTCCACCTTCCGACCCGAGGCTGCAGCCAGCAGGGGCCGCTTCTTTCCCGCTTGCTGGGGCCCCCCAGGAGCAGGGCTGACTCTTCTTCCTCAAGATCCTGCATGGAGACCTGTCTCATGGAGACCTGCCCCAGTGCCTTCCTGGGTTTGGGGGCAAAAGCTTCTGCATGCCTGAGAAAGTGCCCTCCACAAAGCGGGGCAGAGGCTGAGCGCTAAATATAACAAGGAGGAGATTTTGTTGTTCTTCTACTTTCCATACTTTCAAAACGCATTTTTTTCAGGCCTGTGAGAAGACACTTCCCGCGGGCCATGCCAGGCCGTTGGCTGGGTGGCAGCAGGAGAGCGCTAAGGATCTGGTTCTTGCCAAAATAAATCCTTCTCCCGACCTGCAGAGCTGAGGCGGGCCCACCCACCCCCGCACGGCAGGGTCTTCCTGGGGCCGCCAAGCTGAGGCCACGGTAAATAGTTTAACTGTGTTTATGTAGCAGTAATATGCGTGTTACCTTTCACAGCGACCGCATTCCAGAGGGCAATCGCGGGTGATTTACCTCGTCCCTAGCGGCCGCCAGTCCCTGCAGTGGGTGGGTGGCCTCTGGGGCCCAGCTCTGCTGTCCCAGGAGGGCTGTTTTCAAAAAGCTGCCCCTACCTCGCTGTGCCCCGCAGGGTGTGTGTGTGTGTGTGTGTGTGTGTGTTCCCAATTTGGGGATTCCTTAGCAGCCTCCCCAGGGTCTTCTGTGAAGTCTGAAGGGAATGGTCAGGGGCCATACCCTCCCCTCTTCTCGCCTCTCAAGCCAGAGCAGCCGGTGTTTAGAAGTTGCCCATCACATTCATGGAGATGGATGGATACAGGCCCCAACCCTGTTCTCAGTTCTCAGTCCTGGTCCTGGTGCCTGACGCAGCAGCGGCACCCACCGCCAGGGTAACAACAACAACCGGCCTTTGTTGAATCTTTACTAGGTACCAGGCACCAATTTTCCTGTCTGGTAGCTTATGAAGGAAGCACTGTCATGAGCCCCTTGTACAGATAATGAAACTGAGGCAAGGAGCGTTTATTCGACCTCCTCAAAGACAGTAAAGGGCAGAGCAAGGGGCAGAGTTCAGGCTTAACTGGGCAGCCTGAACTCCCATTCACCCCACTTCTCCACCTTTCCCAGGCCGTGAGCGAGTCTGGCTCCTGGATGGGGCGGGGAGAGCAGCTCGGAGATAACGTCCAGACAGCAGAGGATTGGTCTCGTGTGTACAGGTGCTAGCTAAGCGACCACGGGAGGCTCGCACACAAAAACATGCACGTGTGCCTGCATCTTACACACCGTGCCCCCCCGCCCACGTGAGCACATCCTATGTGTGTGTGCAAACACAAACATACATGCATATGCATCTGCATCTTCACCCTCCATGATGGCTTCACCTTACACATGTATGTTCCTCACACGTGCATTCCCACCAGGACACGCATACATGCAGATGTGCACATGGCCCACGTGTGCATGGAGGAGGTCCTTACCGACCATGAACATACTTCCTTTCTTTGACCATCCAGCTAAGTGACAGGCCGAAGACCAATGAGGCAGGCATGGATTTCCTCTTATTTCTTATGGTCACTCAGACGATATTTCCTGAGCACCTACTGTATGCTGGGCCTTCTACTGGGGACTGGGGTGGCAGACACAAACTGGGGCTCAGCTTAGCCCCACAGGGACCCCATATGCAGGGTAGAGGCAGGCCATGAGCAGAAGTTGTTCCTGTTGCCCAGAGTCAGCCTGGGGGATGTAGGCTCAAAGCAGGCTCCAAACTCCTGCCTGGTAATGGCATCCCTGGAGGCCAAGCTACTTGCCCAGTTCTGGGCACCCACAAGACCTCAGGCTTTCCTGCAGGCTTCAGGTCTGTCCCAGCAGTGTGTTGGCCTGGCCTTGTCCACACGGCTTCCAAAAATGTCCACAGCATGGGTCTTCCTGATGCCTGGTCCTTCTGTCACCCCATCATGCCCTGTACTTTGGGTCACATGGGCCCTGCTAGGTAACGAGGGGCCAGACCATTTTTACATGGTTATCTACCACCCAAGTGCCATGCTAAGACAGCCCAGGAGGCTGGCAAACTCCCTGTGGGCCAGGAGTGGCTTCATGACTATGTATCCCGAGGGGTCCACACTTCCAAGGGCCCCAAGGTTGGTCCGAAGCTCCGATGTTGACATCTTGAAATTCTTAATCGTTTTGAACAAGGGACCAGCAAATTATGTAGACTGGCCCTGCCACTGGCCAAGGCTTTCTGTGGGTGCACCTAGCATAGCCCTGCCCAATCCCTGCCTTCCTGGTGCTCTGCATGCCCCTCAGCCACTCTGCTGCTGCCAGCTCGGCCTCCTGCCCCAGGCTGGCCCCGGCCGCCGAGCTGTGGGCGGCTGTGGTTTCCCGGCGCCCACAGTGCGGCCGCAGTGTTTGAAGATGCACTTGAGTGGTGTCCTCAGACTGTGTTCCTTCTGTAGCCCAGCCTGCGGTCGCCCTGGCTTGCCCGCTGCCGCCCAGGCCGTAAGAGGCTGGGGAGGGAGGCCCTCTGTGCGTCCTCAGCCTCTGGTCCAGAGCCCATGTGCAGACAACTCCAGCCCCACCCCAACGGACACCAGCCCTCAGCTCTGTCGACCTCACTTGCCTCAGCTGGAAATTGGGGATTAAGACATTTTCCCAGTATAGCCTTGTTAGGAGGATCCCTGGTGACACATAGGGAGCACAGGGAGGAAGCCTGGCACTGAGTGGGGGTGAGGAGAGCATTTCATTTCAGCTGCTTATTAGCCCTTCATTTACTGAGTGTCTGTTAAGAGCCGAGGAAAGCCCCCACCGTGGAAGCTCCGGGTCTACGTGCGGTGGGGCTGGTGGCTGGAGGCAGATGTGTAAACAGCTTAACAGAATCCAAGGGTGCGAGCTGGAATGATGGGGAAACCCAGGCCCAGGGAGAGGATGTGACTTGCCCGGACCAGGCCTCAGGAGTCTTGTCTCTCTGCCCACTGGACTTCCCTCGCTGACAGGCTCTGCCGTGTCTCTGGTTGCCCAGAAGAGACACCGGTTCTGCTGCTTGGCATCGGTGGGCCAGGGGAATGGGCTATGTTCTGGGCACGCGTTGAGGTCTTCTTAATGAGCCGTGGACATTGTCCATTCCCCTCCCCCTCCCTTCCCAGTATTATTTACTGAGAACCTCCTGGGTATGCAGCACCTGCAGAGGCTCAGTGGCTGTTCTTGGGACATACCACAGCAGCCCCCAGGGGACAACCCCAGCCTGCCTTTTGCCTCCTTTTGCCAGAGACAAGCGTCACTCCATTTCCATGTCCCACCGTCCTTGGTACCACCGGGTGAGTCTGAGGCTCCTCCACGGGAAAGTGACAGCTGGCTGCAGGTCGCTGTGCTCACCACCCTTTCCAGTACTCAGACCCTCCTCCTGCCCATCTCTTGAGCTCACTTGTCTTCCAGGGGCCCAGCACCCCTTAACAGGGTTTGGTGAGGACAGGCAGCCATTGGAATGACTAAATGAAAGCAGAGACTTGAAATGAGGGTCCAGTGATAAAGGGGGAACCTGGAAGCCACTAACGGGAGTTTGGGCAGGACAGTGACACGGCTGGCCTCATCTTTAGAAGCTAACTCTGCTGGGGTGCGGAGAGGGGCTGCCAGGGGCAATGGCAGACACAGGAAGGGCTGACAAGAGGAACCACAATAGTCCAAACATCTGCCACGGGGTGCCTGACCTCTCTAGATGTGTGGGGAGCCCTCCAAAGGGGTTTGGGGATACAGCCTTTGCCCTCCAGCCAGCTGTACCCCCACAGCCTAGGAGCATCCCTCCTTCCCTCAGGGGACTGACTCCTTGTCCATCCTGTGGTCCCCGGGGCTCGGAATTGTTCAGCTTGGGAATCAGGCAGTGAGTCCCATGTCTGCCCCAGGCTGCAAAATAGATGATTTTTTTTTATTAGCTGTCCCTTGTTAACTCATAATTGCAATCATGTAACATTTAATAGAGACACAACACAAAGTGATCCCCATCGCTGCCTCACAATCATTCATTAGCTAACAAGATGGAGTGGCTCATAAAAAAGGGCCGTTAAAAAATTCCGGGAGAAATGGAAAGCAGGAGGTGATGCAAGCCCTGGCTAACAAAGGCTGAGGGCCGGGAGGCGTGAGCGGGTGTGAGCAGAATAACCCAGCCTTGATAAGCCACAGAGTGGAGCCGGCTGCTCCCCTCCTCCCTCTGCCGCCTGAGTCACGAAAGCCGGGATGTGCTCAAAATCGAGCAATGTAATTAGCGGGTTGCATCATGCCCCTCGATTATAAATTACAACAGGCACAAAGAGGGAGCATGGAGGGGCAGGGATTATATGGGTAACCCAATCCCGGTGCCCAGGATGGGGGGGCGGGGGCTACCACCCAGCCACTCAGAAACCCCCGGAGCCTCTGCCCATCATGTCAAGGGGCAGCGACAAGCTTGGTTAATGCCTGCTTTGTGTAGCCTGGGGTAATGATTTACAAACTCGAGGAATCAGAAGGTGCGAAAAGAGGATGACCCTCTTAACCCAGCCATTGTCCACCCCCTGCTGGAACGCCCAGCACGCCGCCCACCCGTGCACCTGTGCACACGGAGGCTCTTTGAGGATGGTCCAGGTGGGGAGCCCTTGGAGGGGCTGGTCGATAAGATCTAAAGGGACTGAGCAGGGGGTTTAGAGACACCGTCAGGGATGACTGGGACTCAGCAAACAGACAGGGGCTGCAGCGATCCCCTGAGGCTTCTCTCTGCGGATGGGTGAGGGGAGAGGGGCAGGGATGGAACTCAGGGTTGATGACAGAGCTGGCTCTGTTCTGGGGGGTCAGGGACCTGGATCAACCCCAGGCTTTCCACCAGCAGGCTGTGGAAGACTAGACAGCCCATTTCTCCTCTCCGAGCCCATTTTTCCCCACTATAGTCCATCAGCTGGCCATAGGACCAGAGCAAGTCATTTCCCATCTCCGTGCCTCAGTTTCCCTACCAGACCTTGCCAGAATGGCCACGCGGCCTGAAACAAGCTCACCTCCGTGTAAATGGGGACCTCAATTTCCCCAGTTACGAAGCAATAATGATCTTCACGGTCCAGCTTGGGCCTTCTCCCGGTCTCAGATGAATGTTTTTCCTAAAATCTAACCAATTAGCCAGTTAACCTGCACACTGGAGGCCCCAGAGATGGGACTGGCGGCTCTCCCATCTGGCCATCTGTGTGAACCAGAGCCCAGTGAGGCAGAGGGGAGTCAGGATGGAGGCACGCAGCAGGCTTGGGCACAGCAAGGTGCCCGTGGCACAGTTCCTCCGGAGCCTGGAGAGGCGCACCCTTTACTTCCTCCTGGTGGCAAAGATCTGGCCTTTCGGTCTGGCCTTTGCAAACACCTTCCCTCCACAATATTTTCTTAGCAGCCCTGTTCTTGGGCATAGGAAATAATCCCATTAACTTTATTATCTCTGCAAAGAAAGGACGAGGGTATAGATTTGCCTGTAAGTTCAATGAACTCGTTCTCTCTTGAAAGGAAAACCACAACTCCTCTATGAGAAACTTTCTTTGAATGAGGCCTGGGCCCTGCAGCGTTTCATCCTCAGTGTGGAAGAGCCGCCGCAGCGGCCCCCCTGAACTGTGGCCCTCAGCCCCTCAGGGCCTCCATGTCTTCTCTCCAGGCCTCAGTTTCCTCAAATCTGAACTGCTACAGAGGAATAGGTACTCTCCGCAAGCAGGTGGAGACGAGGCTGGAATCCGAGTGTGCACTGCTGTTACTCAGACCCCAGGACGCCTGCCTCTGACTGTTGCACCTCAGCTCCCAGACTCCTCTGCCTCTGTGTAGCCACAGGACTTGCTAAAACTTGTGACTCTGAATGCACTCTGCTCCTGCCTAAAGCCCACCAGAGTCACCCTCCCCAGAGCCCCAGGTCAAGGCCCTCCCTTCCTCTCCAGCTGCTTCCTATGTGTGACCCAAGTTACTCTGAGTCTTGGGTCCCTTCCCAGCACACCCTGGGCTACTCCCCACCTCCACACCTTTGCACAACTTGTTCCCACCTTCCAGATTACCCTTCCCCTTGTTCAGCTGAGCAGTTTCCATTCAGCCTTTAGAAGCTCTCATGTCACCCCCTCCCCCAAGGGCCCCTTTTGTGCTTCCCTTCCACCTTCTTCACAAGTGCTAGTCAGAGTGAAAAGCAGTCTTTGTGCTGGGTCCTTACTAGATGGTGAGCTTCCACGGGGAGGAAGTGGGTAGCCCACACTCAGGTCCCTGCCTGCATACAGTCAGTGCTCAGAGTGGTCTTCTTGGCTGGGGTGCCTGGGTGGCTCAGTTGGTTAAGCATCCAACTTTGGCTCAGGTCATGATCTCTTGGTTTGTGGGTTTGAGCTCTGCAAAGGGCTCTGTGCTGACAGCTCAGAGCCTGAAGCCTGCTTCGGATTCTGTGTCTCCCTCTTGTTCTCTGCCCTCCCCTCCCCTCCTCTCCCTACCCAACTCATGTTCTGGATCTGTCTTTCAAATATATATATATATATATATGCTATAAAAGTGTCTTCTGTGTTGAACTGCTACCTTTTCCCATAACGGGCAAGAAGCAGATGTAGCCTGAGAGTGAAGTCTGAAAAACTTGCTCATTTATTCATTCACTTACTCATTTGTGTGATCAGAATACATGTTGTGAGCTAGGAATGAGGGAAATACCAGACCCATCAGTTTTGACCTGTTTTGAAGGCACTTCCAGGCTCTACATAAGTCCCTGACTCCAGGGAGAATACCATTCTTAATTTTCTTTTTAATGTTTTTGAATTTATTTTTGAGAGACAGAGACAGGCAGTGTGAGCAGGGGAGGGTCAAAGAGAGAGGGACACAGAATCTGAAGCAGGCTCCAGGCTCTGAGCTAGCCGTCAGCACAGAGCCCGATGCGGGGCTTGAACCCACAAACTGTGAGATCATGATCTGGTCCGAAGCTGGACACTTAACGGACTGAGCCACCCAGGTGCCCCGAGAAAACCATTCTTGAAGCTGCCCCCCAGTGTGGACGGACCCAGAGTGGGCAGCCCCCCAGGGTAGATAGTGGTGATGGCGAGACTGCCCTGTCAGCCTCGCCCAGGAGCGCCCCCCCTTATCGGCAGCGATCTCCCGCTCCCTCAGTCAAAAGAAGCTGGGCGTGAGGAGGTGGTGACAGGGAGGGGACCATCTGGAGGTCTCTTCCCACCTGTCAGGAGCTCCTAGCACGTCCCCCTGTTGGTGAGGCAACCGTCCTTGTAACTGCATCACCAAGGCAGGTGACAGCTCTGCTCCCATGTCAGGGTGACATTAGATCCCTAAGTCGTGACCTCACTCAGACGTCTGTCCTTGGGTCCTGTCTGTTTCCTAGCCGAGAGCCAAAATATCAGCAGAGACATAGCACCTGGATACCCTTCCCAGAAATGCCAAACACAACAGGAATGGCGCCCCCACTTGATAAGCTAGGAAACTGGGATTCAGAGACACGGACACCCCTTCCTGAGGTTACACAGCTCGTGTGGGCCTATTTCAGCCTGGAAAATGTATCCTTTCCTTCTTTCCCCACCCTTGGGGGCTTGAGCCATGCCTCATATTTGGCCTTTTCCATGTCCAATGTTGGTGGAGATGTGAATGGGAATAACTACATCTAGTAGTCCCCCTGCTATGGACCCAGCACAGTTTCAAGGATTTTATTTTCATTCATCCACTCAATCGTACTTACTGATATGGAGGTTCCTCAAATAATGAAAAATAGAGCTACCCTATGACCAGCAAGTGTACTAGGTATTTATCCAAAGGACTCAAAAATGCTGATTTGAAGGGGCACATGCACCCCCATATTAATAGCAGCACTATCAACAATAGCCAAATTATGGAAAGAGCCCACATGTCCATCAACTGATGAATGGATAAAGAAAATGTGGGGACGCCTGGGGGGCTCAGTCAGGTAAACAGATGGCTTTGGCTCAGGTCATGATCTCACGGTTCATGAGTTTGAGCCCTTTGTCGGGCTCTGTGCTGACAGCTCAGAACCTGGAGCCTGCTTCAGATACTGTGTATGTGTCTCTCTCTGCCCTTGCTTGGCTCTCTCTCTCTCTCTCTCAAAATGAATAAATTAAAAAAACATTAAAGAAAAGAAGATGTGGTGGTGTATATATATATATGTGTGTATAATTATATATGTATATATATATATATAATATTACTCAGCAATCAAAAAGAATAAACACTTGCCATTTGCAACAATGTGGGTAGAACTAGAGTATAGTATGTGAAGCAAAATAAGTCAGCCAGAGAAAAATATATGATTTCACTCATGTGGGATTTAAGAAACAATG
This sequence comes from Suricata suricatta, assembly GCF_006229205.1. Lineage (NCBI taxonomy): Eukaryota > Metazoa > Chordata > Mammalia > Carnivora > Herpestidae > Suricata > Suricata suricatta. Next base: position 40,588,536 of record NC_043706.1, read on the forward strand.
GATGAACATAGGTGAAGTTAAGGAAAAAATAAGATCAAAACAAAAAGGGGGCAAACCATAAGAGACTCTTAAATACAGAGAACAAACTGAGGGTTGAGGGGGGAAAACGGGGGATGGGCATGGAGGAGGGCACTTGTTGGGATGAGCATTGGGTGTTATTATAAGTGATCAATTACTAAATTCTACTCCTGAAATCGATATTACACTATATGTTAGCTAAATTGGATTTAAATAAAATTTTATAAATAAATAAATAATGGGAAAAAACCTCACTGAGTGCCAGTCACTGTTCTAGACCCTGGAGATATGGCATTAAGCAAGGCAAACAAAGTCCTTAACCTGAGGGAGCTCACATTCTAGTGGGAAAAAAACAGAATAAGCCTAGAAGGGAGTAAACAGTAAATAATCTAGGGTGGTAAAAAGTAAATCAGGAGAAGGGGTGATCAGCAAAGGCTTTTGATTTGGTGAGATTTGAACAAACTCCTAAAGATGCTGAGAGGGAGCATGGGACTCTCTGGGCAGAGGGAACAGTAAGTACAAAGGCCCTGGGGCAGGCACAGGCAAGGAACAGCTCAGAGGCTGCTATAGTTGGTGAGGGAAATACAAGGTGAAGAAGATGAGATGTTGTGTTAGTTGTGTGTTAACTCATTTAACATTACAACGATGCTGAGCATGAGGTATTGTTATTCCCTGTAGCTGATGAGGCACCTGAGATACAGAGAAGGAAAGTAATCTGCCTAAAGTCACACAGCAGACATGTACCTCTGTACTGATGATTTATGGTCCAGAGGTCCTGGGTATGAATGAGAATCACCCGGGGAGCATGTAAAGAATCCAGATCACCAGGTGCCTAACTTTTTTTAATGTTTATTTATTTTTGAGAGAGACAGAGAGTGCGGGGGAGGGGCAGAGAGAAGGACACAGAATCCGAAGGAGGCTCCAGGCTCTGAGCTGTCAGCACAGAACCCAACGTGGGGCTCAAACTCAGGGACTGTGAGATCATGTCCTGAGCCACCAGGCGCCCCAGCAGGTTCCTAATTTTAACAAGCTGCCCAGGTGATTCTGACAGAATCTTCAGGACCCCAGCTTTGGTGAGCCGTTGGGCAAGGCTGTCGGCAGACTGGAGCAGAGGAATGAACGCTGGGCCAGGAGCCTAACCTCTGCTCGTGTCTAATCTCTGCATGGCTACAGTCTCTCTGAACCTCAGTCTCTTCATCTGTGAAATGAGAGGGGTGAACTCTATCGGTGAATTTTCCATTAGCTTTTTAGCAGTAGAATTCTCCATTCAGTGAGGTCTTGGGTAGAGCCCAAGATACAAAACAGGTCAGAGGAAGTTTATCGCGGTTGGGGTTCCGGCCATTATCCCCTTGGCAGCCTCCAAAGCACAGTTGACCGATCCCCTGAGCTCCAGTCTCTTGGAAAGCATTGGCATGTGGCCAGATGCTCTCAGTTCTGGATATCCATGATGGGTCCTCCCCCCAAACCGGTGTCCTCTGGAAGGGGCCAAAGCCCTGGAGCGGGTTGTGTAAGCCTTGTTTCGGGACCACTCCAAGGAGCTCACTCCAAACCCCGGGGCTGAGTCTTGGGGAGGCCTGGGTGCAGATAACAGAGCGGGGAGTGGGTGGAGATGGACGTGGGGCTGGGCACACAGACTCTTCCAGCTTGCTTGTTTTCTTTGCCTACTTGCTGTCCTTGCTGGCAGGGGGCGTGTCCTAAGTGCTTGGGGTGATCCTCTGACTGGTTGTTGGGAACAGTTTCACAGGTGGCAGCCGTCTAGGTGGTAGGGACAGCAGTTTGCTTCTACATGAGCTGGGCCTCTCGTGTCTGGGATTTACCCTCCTTCCCTGCCTTGGGGTAGTAAGAACACCTCCATGTGAGCAGGCCCCTGGACTTGGCTAAGTCCTTCCTCAATGATCCTTCTCGAGACCACATCCTGTGGCACCCATTTCACAGATGAGGAAAATAAGGCTCAGAGGAGATCAAGAGAGCTGCCTGGAATCGCATGGCTTACAAAGATGGTGGGACCAGTCCTTGGACCTGAGATCTAGAGCCTCGCCTGCCAGAACTGGAGTCCTCCTGGGCAGGACAAGACATGCCCTGCAGAAGACAGACAGACAGACAGATCCCTGACCTGATAGAGCTAGCACCGTAGTGGAGGACAACCTCAGATCGGGGTCCTTCTATTTGTCCCTTCAATATCCAGCACAGTCCCCTGCAGACAGCAGGTGAGAAAAGATAATAGTTTGTGATACCGCTCACTCTGGAGTTAGAAGTGAAATGGGTTTCTTATCCAAGATGCCTTGGGGTCTATCTGGAGACTGGGCCTCCTCATCCGTAGAACGGGATATACTGTCACCTCCCTGGCCTGGTTGAGACTAGGAAGTGGGCATTGTGCATGGAGAAAATCGACACAGACCTCTACTACATGCTCCGCTTTGGCTCCTCATGACAATACTTTATGATAGATATGACTCTCCCCTTTTTACGGAGAAGGAGGCTAAGGCTGGAGCACCAGTTCTAGATCTGTCACCAAAGCTCACGTTCTTTCCACTGCGTCCAGCTGCCTCCCTATTATTGTCCCTGTCTCCAGCATGTGGTTTGCTTTGTTTTGATTTGATGTCAAGTCCCCAGGTGAGACAGGGCAAGACTGAAATCGAGCCTGCAGAAGCCCCTTGCTTCCAGTTGCAAATACCCAGGGGCCCTGGGAGGAAAGGCCTGGGTTTGTGACTGGGTGCAGAGGTCCCCCTCTCTGGCCAGCACGTGGAAGTGACATGGATTCCCCAGCATTTCCTGTGTGTGTGCGGGGGGTAGGGAGAGAGGGTAGTCCATGGGGGGGGGGTCCCCTTCCCCCATCCCCAGGCTAGATTCTGGCTACTTTTGAAGGCCTTGTAGGGGTCTGCTTTCTCTGAGGGCCTGGCTGTCAGCTCCGGAGTCTGAAAGCCTCCGCCCTTCCCGACACAGCCGTGTGGGTGCTCTGGCCACCCACACAGGGCTGTGGCCTTGGACAGACAGAAGTCCAGAGTCAAGAGGCTGGGCTTGACGGAAGGACAGCTGGCTCCCATGGGGAGACTTGCCTCAGCACCCGTGTTGTGTTCGCTCCCTCTTGGCAAGGAAAGTGGCCCAAGGGGAGGCCCAAGCCTTGGGTCCCCTGATGTCTGCAGCTGCTCCTAGGACCACCCCAGGAGACAGAGGCTACTGAGCCCCTGAGAGCCTTGTGGAGCCAAGAAGGGGTAGTATTTTCTCAGCAGAATTTATGTGTATGTATGTGTGTGTGCGTGTGCGTGTGTGCATGTGTGTGTGTGTGAGTGTGTGTGTGAGTGAGTGTGTGAGTGAGTGTTTAACAAGGAGTGGGGCCTGCTTGACTTCTGAGCCTGGAATTTATACAGCCCCTCGATGGCGGCTGCGGTTTATCTTGACAGAAAGAATAATAAACTCGGTTGACAGGATGATGTATTCAAAGCATCTTCCCGTCGCAGCACAGAGCCCCCCGGCCCGCTGTCAGGATGTCTGGCGTGGTGGGGACCGTGTTATCGAGTGTTTAGCCCCCGTGGATTGTCAACAACGCATTGTTTGCAGGTTTGGGGCAAGGCGGAGATGGGCCGGGCTGGGGTGGGAATGGGGGTGTCTGGCCACACAGGCGGGTGAAAGGCGGGCCGCCCAGATGGGGTCAAAGAGGCGTCTGCCTTTGATGGAAGCTCAGAGGCCCAACCCCTCCTCCTGCCCTGATGTTCCCTTTTCTGCCTCAGAGACAGTCTTCCTCACTGACCTCCACGCAGGTCCCAGTCCAGCTCCAGATGTAAAGGGACAACCTCCGGCCCCGCTGCACTCCAGCTGTTGGGAGGCAGTGCACCTCCCTCCACTTCCTATTATTTCCTTCAACAAAAGAAATCAGCATTAAACCTCAGCTTCAAAAAACATGCCAGACTCACCAAACGCAGGGGAGAGTGAGAGAAAGCCAACGGTCTGGGCCTCACTCATGAAGGAGACCGCAGCCCAGTTCCCTGACCCTCTGCAGGCCAACCTCGGGCCAGTTTCATGACCTTCCAGGGCCTTCTTCCCTCCCTGTGTGACCGAGGAATCATGATGTTGTCCCACCTATTTTATAAACTACAGGGCCCCCCCCATCCACAGGGGTTATGTTCCGAGACCCCGCATGGATCCCTGAAACCGTGAATAGTTCCAAACCCCTATTTATATGTTTATATTTATATACCTATTGTGATATATATATCATGTTTCTTCCTACACGTACATCCTATGATAAAGTTTAATTTATAAACTAGGCACAGGAATTGGTTAACAGCAATAACGAATAATAAAATAGAACACTTATAACCGCATACTAGAATAGGAGTTCTGTGGATATGGTCTCTCTCAAAATAACATATTGGGCTGTGTTCACCCCCTCTTCTTGTGTTGGATGATACATGCCCACGTGAGGAGGTGAGGGGAATGACACAGGCGTGGTGACACGGCAGCAGGCCACTTCTGACCTTCTGAGGTCGTCAGAAGGAGGCTCATCTGCTTCCAGACCGAGGCTGACTGCGGGTAACTGAAATGGTGGAAAGCAGAACTGCGATAAGGGGGTGGGAGGGGAACAGCTGTACACCTGTTGCTGTGCATTAAGGGCTTATGATGGGGATGAAATAAGATAAGGTTTAGGCAAACACTTTGATAGTTGGAAGCAGAAGATAAATTCAAATCATTGTTTTTTTCTCTCAGAAGCCCCCTAAACTTCAGGCAGGAGAGCCTTGGCGTCTGTCTCTGACAAGGTGCTTCAACCTTCCTTATGGGAAGTCCTTTCTTGTACTTCACCTCAAACTCTCTCTTGCTCCAGCTTTAGCTGTTTCTTTGGAATGCTTCAGACATGGGTTCCAGTTCTATTTCCCTCTTAGGGTATCTCCTCTTTTCTGGCTTAGTGGGCCCAGTTCCTTCTCGGTGCCTAGTGGGGGGCTCTGCCTGAACCAGCTCCACAACTCTATTCCTACAGACCTGAGTCCTTTACCCCTGTTCCTAGAAAACAGGAAGGTGCTCCTGGATAGACAGTGGCCTCACAGGGGCTATGGGGCATTGGCAGGTGCAGGGAGGGAAAGGAAGACCTGAGTACCGAATACTTAAGCAAGCAGTTGGCTCCATTCCAGGAGTCAGTTTGTAGCCTCTTAACAGCTAGCATTATCTCCATTTTACAGATGTCAAAACTGAGGCTGACGAAGATTCAGTCTCTTGCCCTTTGGCAGACAGACTCAAGCCCAGAAAGTCTAGCTGGCTTCAGAGCTGAACTTGACCTGGCAACCTCAAAGAAGGAAGGAGAAAGCCACCCAGAGGCTGTGGGGCTCTGGGTCAAACAGCTGGATGTGGTGAGGGGGGGATCAAAGCCACAGGAAGATCCATGGGAATCAAGGCTGTGGGAGAGGACGCCTAAGAGCAAAGGCCTGTAGACTGGAGTAGGCCTCAGGGGAGAAGTTGGGAGAGGAGCTCAGATCTGAGCACAGGACACCTGTGTGTGCTAGGTCACCTGGGCTGGGGACAGTAACACTGTGCAGCAAGCAACGGTATCTTCAGATGCCCTACAGGACTCAGCCATTTATTCATTCACTTGTTTATCCCTTTACTTCATCCTTTACTTGACCAAGAGTCAAGGCTCTGGAGATCTAGTGGGAAAGAGACCTGTCAGAGAGGTCCCCATTCACCTCTCTGTCCCACATGCAGTGAGTGCCTATTACGTGCCAAGCCCTGAGTTCTATGGACAGGTGAGCCTGTCCTCACCCTCCAGGCACTCAAGATCCAGCAGGGGGGAGAAGGAAGCAGGCAGACACTTATAAACCACATGTTTATGTGTTCATTGAGTCAGTCAACATTTGAGAGTCCTCCATGGAAGATGCCAGGACCAGAAGGATGACCAGGACCCACTCCTGCCCGTGGTGAGCTCAGGCTGCTTGCGGACATGAAGGACGAGTCCAAATGTTTCAGCTCTGATCCACATACAGCTGGGAGAAACACTCAGAAGCAGAAGGGGAGCACAATGGTCCCCAGAGGGAAGTGACTGTGCATCTGAATTTGTGTTTGTGCATTCATTTAGCCCATTATTCATCTGTTATTGAGCATCTTTCATGTGCTGAGCACTGCTGGAAACAGCAGAAGGGCCCATGGAGGACGCCATCTTTCCTGGGCAGACCACTCTCTTGGCCCCTTGTTGGGGGACAGGCCAAACTTGAGGTGGAGACTGCAGTCACAGGAGATAGGGGGTCAAGACCACAGACCCTTCCTAGCCATCCAGAGGGGGATAGTGGTTAGGAGCTGGAGGGCACCTAGCAGTGAGTTCTGGGGAAAGTAGAAGGCAGCCTTACAGGAGGCTCCCGGTGGGCCTTACTGTGCTCTGTCCCAACCTCTGAGTGACCTGCGTTCAGACCACATGATAGAAGCAGAGGCAAGAGATGGAAAGGCTGAACTGGGACTCTAGCGGGGCAGAAAGACCCAAACTCTGTGCACAGATATATTTGGGGACCCTTGTGTTTGGTCACTAGAACAGAGACTCTCACTGTCAAGACTTTCTGGAGCCCAGATTTGTACATGTCCTCCTCACCTCTCCATCCTCTGGGGTAGATTTGCATGCCTATTTGCATGTGTTTGCATAAACCATGCTCCTATCCATATTCATGTCAGGCATTTTGATTTATGTCATTGCTCCCCTCCCCACAGCTGGCCGTCCCCATGCCTTTTGCTCCCCCTTCTGGAAGGGAAGACAGGCCAGGGAACCATGCCCCGCTGCACATTATCTTTGCATTTCTCTGTGGCATTACCTGGTAAAGGCTGAAGGCGATTTTCCTGAGAGCTAATCTGCCTGCCTGACCATATTGGGCCCCGGGTTGAAACTCATGTGAGCGCGGATGTACTTGGGGACTCGTAACCTGAGCGTGTCCTCAGTGCTCTTGCCGGGTCTCGGGCAGTGCCAGGCCAGAATGAGAACCGTCTGTGGACCGTCCGCAGGAGAGCAGCTAATGGAGTGATGAGTGAGTGTCGCCGGGAAGTCTGGGGGCCATCCATATGGATTGCCCTGTCTGTCCATGGTCGCAGGCCACATCTGGGCTTGGGACCCCTTCCAGGGCCCCGCTGCAGCCGCTGGGCCTCCAGAACACAGCTCACAGCTCCACGCCCTCGCACGGAGGAGAGTGGGACTCATGACAGTTCTGGGGCAGCCTGGGCAGCTCTAGTCAAGACCTTTCCCCTCAGTGAGCCTCAGTTTCCTCTTCTGAACCTAAAAATCTTCCCAGTATTGGCTTTTGCAAATGCGTGCAGGCCACCCCAGCTTACCACCCAGGCCCTAGAGGGAATTCTTCTGCGGTGTAAAGGCCACAGCCAGCTCTGCCACCCTGAGGCTCACGCTCTCCCTCCCGGAGTCCTCCCTCTGGCCTCTAGGTTATATGAGCTTCAGTGGACGTGCCTGCTGCCAGTCTGCTCGCACTTGTTATGATGTGACCAAGGGAGGAGCCGAGAAGCTGCTGGAAATCCAGGAAGCCCCCTCCCAACCCCCCCTCCTTCCATCCCCACCATCTCCAGCTTAATGAGGTCCCACTGGAGATACTCCCCTGTCAGGGGATGGGACTGTTTCCACCTGGGCAGAGACAGACAGGAGGCGCAGGCGGCTGCCTTGGAAAGCCTCTTGCCCTGACCCCCAGCCGAGAGCTCCTGAATCGTGCCCACTCCCCCACTGCACACATCCTGGGCCGTGCAGGGCTCGGCTTGTCACCGACAGGCTCTCCACTAAATGAGGTGGCTTGATTGCCCCTTATCACACGGGCTTATCTCCTGTGGTCACTGGCCTGCCAGACTCCAGAGAGCCACTCAGCGGGCCTCTCCCTACCTCTTGCTTCTCCAGCCCTGACTCTCCCCCGCCTCAAGGGAACCCTGGATTCCAGGGACCCTCCCTGTTGGTCGGTCAGGCTGGGGACAGAAAAGGGATAGAGGAACTAAGACAGGATATTTTCCCCCACTGCTGTTTAACCTGTCACAGCTTCACACACATGCTCACTCACTCCTCTGTGTGATAAAGATTTGGGGGGCCCACCTCTCATAATGCCTTGTCATCCTGTATCAAAAGTGAAAAACACTTTCAGACTGGGGCTCCCTGAGGACAGGATGGTGTCTCCTCCCTCAGACTGGGCACCCTGAGAGCAGGCCTGTGTCTCCCCTTCAGAGACATCTTCCCCGCCATCTAACATGATCTGCACCCAACACAGCCAGCCCTGCTCCACAGGTGGTGGTCAGTACTGGGCCTAGACTGGGCCTTTTGCTGCCCACGAACCATTCCCTAGAGTTCTGTTTGTGGGCTGGACAGAAGAAGGGGCCGGAGCAGGGGTCACAGGGCGCCTCTGAGGGAAACAGGGCATCCTCTGTAGGAATCTATATGCAGCTGGCACATCTGGAGGCAGGGGAATGAACAGGGCAAATTTTTATTGGCTCTGGGTCAATAAAACGTTTTATAGGATCCTCAGTGTTTAGTACAGGATGACACTGTCTTGTGTTCTGTTGCTCTGCGGGATAGGTTGTTAATAAAGACAAAATGAAAAATGAAGGAAAGAAGGAGGATGAAGGGGACAGGAGGGAGAGAAGGAAGGAAGGAAAGAAAAAGAGAAGGGGGAGAGAACGCCCTTCGTAAGTCTCCCATATGGGAGTGTATTTGTTTAAACTCCTCTTATCTTCAACACTTGTTTCTCCTCTCGTGGAGGGTCTGCGGAGCAAGGCTGGTTTTTCTCCCAGTGACAAGAGAATTGCAGGCTCCATAAATGGCCCGCCGGGGCCTGGGCAAAGAGGAAGACGGCTTTGAGCTGAAGGCCACCTCTGCCTCTCTGTGCTTTTTTCCTGTCCGTCCTCACCTCAAGACAGCCTTGCCCAAGCCCCAGGCCCCTGTGACCCAGGGCAGGGACATGGCTGTCCAGCCTCTGCAGTGGGCTTTGGCCAGCTCGGTCTCCCTCCAACCTTCCTCCTCCCGGCTGCCTCTCTCAGGCCTGGCTGGGCTCCTCTCCTTGAGAGCTTCCCCGGACAGGAGCCTGGCCAGAGACCTTCGGACCTTCCCTTAGGCTACTGTCCCCGCCTCTGTGGGACCCTTGCCATGGGCTCTACCTCTTCCAGGATGTATCTCTTGATGCCCTACTCTCCCGGATTCACTCATTCCTGTGTGCATCCTTTCAACACACATTTTTGAGTCTCTGAGATGTGCCAGGCACAGGAGATAAAGGGCCTGGGGAGCTCAGAGCCCAGTGGAGGAAACCAAATGTCAACAGTCAATTAAGGCTCTTTAGGGTGGGTTTGGTTTGACTGCAGGTATAAGAATAATATCAAACATCAGTTGAGGCCTTACTATATGCCAAGTGTTATTTCAGTGTTTTAAATTGAAAAACTCATTTAATTCTGGAAACAGCTCTACGAAGTAGGGCTATGTCACAGAGGTCCCATTTGCTCATGAGGATGAGACCTGAATGTAGGCAGTCTGGGCCAGAGGCTGAGTTCTCAAACCCTGTGTCTCCCCCTTCAGACTGGGGTTCCCTGAGGGCAGGGCTCCTTGCCTCACAGCCTAGGGATGTCTCTATAGACCTTCAAGTCCATCCTCTGTCGCTCACGGTCCCACCTGTCCCAGCTCTTTGCCCAGGGCTGAGTCAGCCATCTCTGACCGAAGGGGCTTGCCTTTGGCCCTTGCTCCTGAGCCTTGACTGACTACCTGTGGCCCATCTCTCTCTGGAAAGTGGGCATCTCTAAGCCAGACTGTCAGCCTCTGGCAGGCATGGCCTGTAATCTCTTCAGCACTGAGCTCAGGATGGGCCCAGGGCAGGACTCATTGAGTTGGCCAAAGAGGGCAGCCCTCAGACCAGGAGGAGGATGGGTGATGAGAGTTGGCAAAAGTGACAACGCTGAAGGTGGCTGGCATGGGGCCCTGCTTGTAATGAACATGAAGGAAGTGCCAATCTCCAAGTGGTCTGGTAGGCCGCCTCTGAGGAATTAATTGTATCTCCAGAAGGAAAGGTCCTGTTGGCCAGCCTCAATCCAGCTTCGTGGATTGAAAGAACCTGCCAGAAGCCGATGGCTTCCCCTGTGCTGGAGCCCCACAGCCTCAGGAGAAAGAGATGGAGCTGGGAGAAGCCAGGACTGGCCAGAGTGAGGCCTTCTTAGACTGAGCCTTCCCATCTCCCCGGCTGCCAGGGTCTGTACCAGCTTACCCCAGGGCCCAGGGCAACCTTGTGCCTGCAGCCCTGAGCCCTGTGCACATGTGTAGGTGAATGTTTGTATGCTGTATGTCTGCCTCCCATTCACACACCCACACACCCGTGCACATGTGTGCCTGTGCAGGCTTACGAGAGCGGAGGCCCTGAGAACTCGAGGACTTGCCTCCCCTTCCTTCTAAACCACAAGGCCACTTGCCAGCCTCAAGCCTTGGTTTCAAGGCCCAGAGAGGCTGATGAGAAACAGGCTTGACTAACATGCCCATGGGGCACCAGGGGCCAAAATGCAGGGAGCCACTGGTCAAGGGGTTTGCCGTCTCCTGGGATCCAGGGGGCTTCAGATCAGCGGAGGTCCCTCTCTGGGCATTTCCCATCATGGATGCAGAGAAGCAATCCACGAGGCTAGGCCTGCCAGGCCCGCCCGCGATGAGGCTGGTAAGCACCTCTGACAGAGGTGTGCCCACCTGCCCCTCTGCCACCACCGCCACCCCCGTGCCTCTGGAAAGCTCCAGAGGCACTGAGAGCTCCTCAGCAGATGAAAGGAGGAAATGGCTAAGAGACACTCTCCCCACCTCGGAGGAGTGGGGCTCATCTGCTCCACCCAGCTCAGAGGGTGAGGGTCTCCTAGGTCTGAGTGTCTCTGAGTCAGACTGCAGAACTCCTGTGTCAAAGTCCATTGTGATATGTGGGCAGGGGGCTCGCTCTGACCACAGATGCCTGCAACTTTCCTTACTTCTAAGAAAGCCTGACCGAGCAGGCCTTGGATGGATTGGGAAACCCGCTTTTGCAACAAAGTGCCCCACATGACCCAGAGTGGCACAAATACAGCAAAGCATAAAATCCAGGTTTTGGAGACCTGAGTTTGAATGTCCACTCAATTTCCGCCCATCCTCCCTGGAGTTAATAATATGACTTCACAGAGATAACATCACCTCATAGGTACTCGGGGCGGGGTGGAAACAATAACAGAATAGTAATAACAGCCGGGCTGACCATAACCCAGCCCTGGCTGTGCGCCAGGTCCTCTCTGCCATCGATGGACCCATACCCCGGAGGCCAGGCTGGGGTACAGGACCCATACACCGGAGGCCAGGCTGGGGTGCGGAGTGCAGAGCCCCACCCCTGTCGTCCCTTCCCTTGTAAATGGCAGCCAAGAGGACTCCATCCTCTGAATACCCTGTGGGTTCCCAACAAGGCCCCGAGCTGCCCCTGTTCCATAAACCAGCACTCCCAGAAGCCCCTGCTCTCTCGGGAGATGCAGCCCAGAGCCCCCAAGGAGCCAGACCTGGTTTCCTCCGGGCTAATTGACTAATCATCTGCTACCTTGATAGGAGGAGGTCTGGACACCACTACGACTACTCCTGGGGCCAGGCCCTCACTCTGCCCGTCTCTCTGGCCAGGATTAACACGCAGGCTGGATTTGCTCACCTAATTCCTTATCAAGGCCCTGTCCTCCGAAGAGGCAGGGCAGACGGTTTCTTTTTCAGGGAAAAGGACTCTGGGAGACTTCTGGACAGGGGGAGGGTGGAAGGGAGAGCAGGCAGAGGAGGGAGGGAGGGCAGCTCCCCTCCAGCCTCGCCTGTCAGGCTTCCTCAGCCCTTCTCTCCCCAGGGAGGGCAGCCCCGGGCTGAGCCCCTGAGCCCTTGTGGGAGTAGGCCCCAAACAACCTTGCTTTTTAGACAGGAAAGCTCATTGAGGGCTGGTGGCCGACCCAGCCATTCAGTGACTTGGAGCCTGCCTTGAACCTGGTCTCCAGGCCCCCAACTCTGGGGCATTTACACCCTGTTTCCTGCCGGTGAGACAAAGGCAGAGAAAGAGACACATGTGGGACCCAGACTGGGGTCCCATAGGCAGAGCAGTCATGGAGGGCAGGCTGAGGAGCTTGGGCCCCTCTGAAAAGAGGAGGTGACGGGGGGACCAGGAAGGAAGGCTCTGGTCACTCAAGACAGTAACTCCCATGGGTGACGATGGTTTGGGTTACAGAAGATGTCAGACTCCAGCAAGGAGGCCTCTGAGGAAAAACAGAGAAGTGAAGGTGCCCAGGAAAGCAAAGCCCAGGGAAGGAGGAGGGGGAAAAGGAGGAGAAGGTATGGGGGGAGTGTGAGGGGGATCTGGTACTGGGCTAAGCCTCTAAATGAATCCCTGCATTCATTAAATCTCATTATGTTAACAACCTCATAGGGTCCATGTTATAACTCCCATTTTACAGATGAAAAACAGAAATCTAGAAAGTCTCTTGAACTTGCTGGCGATGGACAGAGCAGTGGGCAGCATGCCCTAGCACCCAGCCCTGCAGGGGGTCCCAGGTCACTCCCCCAGGGCTTAAGAGAGGCTGAAATAAGTCTTCCTCCCCATGCTTCCGCCCTACTTCCACTCATATGAATGCAGGAGTCAGCTAAGAATCTCCATCTCTGGGGTGCCAGGGTGCTCAGTTGGTTAAGGGTTGACTCTTGATTTCATCTCAGGTTGTGATCTCATGCACTCATGAGTCTGAGCCCTGAGTTAGGCTCTCCACTGACAGTGTGGAGCCTGCTTAGGGTTCTCTCCCTCTCTGCCCCTCCCCACCCTCATGCAAGTGCTCTCTCTCGCTCTCTCTCTCTCTCAAAATAAATAAATAAACATTTAAAAAAATGGGGTGGGTGGGGTGCCTGGGTGGCTCAGTCAGTTCAGCATCCAACTTCGGCTCAGATCATGATCCCATGGTCCGTGAGTTTGAGCCCTGCGTTGGGCTCTGGGCTGACAGCTCAGAGCCTGGAGCCTGCTTCAGGTTCTATGTGTCTCTCTCTGCCCCTCCCCTGCTAAATAAACATTAAAAAAGAAAAAAAAAAGACTCTAAGCCTCAGCTCCCAATCCCCACCAACCTTCATCTCCCATGGTCCATGTCCCCATGTCAGGAGCTGCTCAAAGCCTCCATCATCCAAGAAGCTTCCTGACCATCCTACCTACCCCTATTGCCTGGCCAGACCCCCAGAGCAGGCTCTGTATTTGCCAAGATGCAGGGTGTTGGGTTCTGACCTACTCAGATGGCAATGCAGGGCTTAGCACGGGCTCCAGACCACGCAGCTCTGGCTTTGAAACCAAGCTGTGCATCATCAGGCCATCTGTGCCTCCATTTCCTCATCTGTAAAAAGGGAGGAACAATGGCACCTACGTCAGAGGACAGTAGAGATTTAAAGGGATAATGCAGGTAAGGATTTACCCAGAGGGGGATAAAATGAGGCTTGGAAAGCATGAGTGCATTTCCCCACATCACAGCACATGCTAGTTGCAGTTACAACCAGAATGAGAAAGAAGGCCCACAATAGAGGCCACCCCAGGGCTCTGGACTCCTGGTCCAGTGCTCCTGTCCCTTGGCCATAAAGTCACGGGGTCCCCACGGCTTTGAGTGGTCAGAGCCAGGCCCTGGGAAGGCTACACAAGAACAGCTGCCCAGGCCCAGCCTTCCCTCACCTGCCCTTCCAGCCTCCACACTCCCGCAGGGACTGTCTCCACCTGACCCTGGTGGTCTGTCTCGGGTGTGGGGCTGTTTGCAACAGGCGCCTATTGTCTTCTGGCCGGAGTGCACCTGTAATGCCTTGTCCCAGCCCGGTGAGTCAGCTCTTGGCAAGCCACGGAGCAGCCACTCCACATCATCTTAAGCCTGAAAGAGAACCTTTCTATTCGCTTTTCTCCTCCTTCCTCCCTCTGCTCTCCATGAAGTGGCCATCTCCGCAGGGCAGCAGGGAATAGCATTCTCTGCCAAGATTTCTTCAGTCTCCTTGGCCAAGAGACAGGGTGGGGCCTTGGAAACAAAGGGACGGCAGACTAAGGCTGGCCAAAGTCCCTGCGTTGCTTTAGGGCACTGCTGGCACCCCCAAACTCCCTGCTTCTAGTCGGGGTACCAAAGTCAGGGGAATTGCAGCAATACTTTACTTGTCTAGAGCCCCCATACTTGATGACTTCTAACCATCCGGACTGAGATCTGAGGTCGTAAGACTTCCAAACAAACTAGAGATGGTCCTAACAACTGACTAGAGTCTGACAATTAAACTTAAGAGCTTCACTCATCAATTCTTCCCCTGAATCACAGCCTATCTGCTCCTACCTTACACATGATTCTAGTATGCATGGCTATCTAATTTACATATGTATTGAAAGAATAAAATCAGAGTGGGGAAAAGGCCATGAAGGATATTCTCATTGACAGCAAAAGCTATCAGGTGGCAAAGACATAAACAATAAAAAATAGACCCCAAAACTAAAAAACTAAAGCAATCTTGAGTTATTCAAAGTAGGAGCAAAGAAAAGGACATATCCCTATTCCTAGGGGCATCTCTATGTTTTGACTACAGTAGGGCATATTCTTAATGAGGACCCTGAGGCTTCAGTGGAAAATTGGATTATGGTCAATCTCTGTTTAAGAAGGTTTGAGACCGTGTGATATATTTTTTTAAACAAAGGCTTTCAAAAGACATGATTTCATGTTTCTTTATGTTTTTGACATTTAAAGAATTAAGTAAGATTTAATAATAGCAGACTAAGTGATTTGGCCCAACGTCCCACTGAAGACAACTAGAACAGCTGGACAAAATATTTTAAAAATCTACTTGAAACACTGAGGGGCTAACAAGATAGGGAGAATTTCTGGGCCATGACTGAGACCCAGAGAAGAAAGAGTGGCATTTAGGGCCATTTTTTCCCTAAGGGTATATGCCCATTCGGGAGGGGTCAGCTCAGATTCTAAGAAGCTGAACAACAATTCTAATGGCCTTGTGAGAATAAGAGAACACGAACTGGAGTCCTAGGCCACTAAAGGGTGGAACTTAGTGAGCCCTCTCTCCTTAGGTAAGCACCCCAAAAGGGCTATATCCTGGGAACTAAGGGTGTAGTCAGCTCGGTTTCCAATTACACAGCCCTTAAACTTAAAGCAGCTAATTCTGTATCATTAATGACCCAAGTACCTGTCAGACACAAATGTGACTCCTTTCTGAAGGAAGATCCCATCACTCTAGGCCCCAGGGTATTTTTACAAATAAGGCTGTACTTATTTGTACTGACATTGTATAATGTCCAACACATAATTGAAAATACCCACACACTAGGAGCCAGACAACATAATTCTATCTTGTTTATTTTTTTAAGTTTACTTATTTATTTTGAAAGAGAGAGTACAAGTGGGGGTTGGCCAGGAAGAGAGGGAGAAAGAGAGAGAATCTGAAGCAGGCTCCCCACTGACAGGCCAGAACCCCATGAGGGGCTCCAACTCACAAACCGTGAAATTATGACCTGAGCCAAAACCAAGAGTCAGACGCTTAATTGAATGAGCCACCCAGGTGCCCCAGAGCCAACGGAATTGTAAAACATCCAAACAGCAGACAATAGGAACAGACCCATGAAGGCTACATGTATTAGAGTTACCAGCAAAGATTTGAAGTCACGACACTTGCTGTGCTCCAGGAGATTGCTGTGGTTGCTGCTGCTGCATTACCGTGCACCCCAGAACTCAGCAGTGTAAACAACAACAATTTTGTCATCTCACGATTTTGTGTCATCTAAGACAGCTTGCTCCCATGGCTAGTAGTTAGTGCTGCACACTGGCTGGGACTCTGGCACCCAGGCATGACCTCTGCAGCATGGCAGCCTCAGGGTAGCCACAGGGTAGCTGACTGACTTACAGGACAATTGGCTTCCTCTACAGAAGGAGTCCCAAAAGAGTGAGGCAGAAGATGCAGGGTCTTCTCTGACTTAGCCTCAGAAGTCATATAGCATCGCTTCTACAAAATTCTATTGGGCACAAAGCAATGACTAGGGCCAGCCCAGATTCAAGGGAAGGAAACTGAGGCTTCCCTCCACTACCTCTCAATGAGAGGAGTGTTAAACATTTGCCATCAAATTTTAAAACCCCCGCAGATAAAAGAGTTAGCTTCCGTTGTTGAGAAAATTCCAACAGATTGATGACTTTTTCTGAACAATGAGCTATCCTAGACTTACCCAGATGAACTGTGTATCATCTCCCAGGAGGATCTCAGAAGCTTGTCTGAGCCACATCACATGAACATCTTCACAATGCAACACACGGCCAGAGACGGCACTGGCGGCGCTCCAGCTCTACGTCCACATTTACCAATGACTCACCTTATCCTCAGCCCTCCTGTGGCTTTTGTTTTCCCCACAGAGGCGGCAAGGAAACTCCTCAGAAAGCCCAAGAATCTTAAAAACATGCAGTGGCAGAGGTAAAAAAAAAAAAAAAATATATATATATATAAAGTGGTATATATGTATATATCTATCCTGGGGCTTCCCCAACCTGGGTGATCCTTTAAACACCAGCTAACATGGAAGATTCTCAGACTGGAAGAAGATCTTTGCAACTTCAGAACTTGACTGGGATTAAAATCTAAAATAGGCAGCGAACTCCCGTTCATCAATAAGAAAAAAGACAGAAAATCCAATAGAAAAAATAAGCAAATACACACACACACACACACACACACACACACACACACACACATGAATAGGCATGCCACAAAAGAGCAAGTGTAATGACCCAGTATATGAAGGGATGCGCAAATTCACTAACCATCGGAAAGATGCGGACTTCAAACAACAGTATACTTGTCCACACCCAACCGAATGGCACAAATTGGAAAGGTGAATTATAGTCAGTGTGGGGAGATGAGACCCTTGGATCCTGCAGGTAAGAGGATAAACTGATGACATTCATTCTAAGAGCAGCAATCTGGCTGTATTTCATGAAATGAAGTCTGACTCACCCTGTATCTCAGAATCCCACAAGCGAGTACATAGCCTGGAGCAGTGAGTGTACAGGGAGGAGAGAGGACTTGCACCGAGTGCTCATGACAGCAAAACTGGGGCTGGTGGGGAGCGGGAGGCAGCCGAAGTGTCCCCGTGTGGGAGTGGATAAGTCAGATGCCAAGTGACAGTCAGAAACAAGCCAGATGCAAGAATGCATAACAACAGCAGTGCTGAAAGAAAAAAATAAGAAACAGAAGAGAATTACAGCATAACACCATTTATTCCTTTTAATGTTTATTTATTTGTTTTGAGAGAGAGAGAGATTTAGGACATGAGCAGCGAAGGGGCAGAGAAAGAAGGAGAGAGAGAATCTCAAGCAGGTTCCACACTGTCAGTGCAGAGCCCGAGATGGGCCTCTAACTCACAAACTGTGAGATCATGACCAGAGCCGACATCAAGAGTTGGATGCTTCACCGACTAAGCCACCCAGGCGCCCCTAGCATAACACCATTTATATAAATTATAAAACATGGGGGAAACTGTACAACTCAGTATACAAGGAAGATGCATGTTTCGAAACCTGTATCAAGTACATTAAATGAGGGTCTAGAAACAGGGGGTTGGGAATGGTGGAAAGTGGAGGTGGAGACCAGGGGCGAAGGAGAAAAAGAAAATGAAAGGTAGCATTAAAGGGGCTTTGAACAGACCAATGACAATAGTACACTATGAGCCGTGGATTATAATTAGTCCAATTGTCTGCATCTGTGGTAAAAACAAATCAGTAAAGCAGATTTTGAGACTTCAGCTTCAGAGATTCACCTTCACTAAGCCAGGGGTGAGCCCCCAAAATATGGGTCCAGTGATTTTGTTGATGCCTTCCGCAACATCCGAGAGACATGTCATCTGTGGCTTCTTGAATACATCCAGTGATGCACAGCTCATTTCGGTACTAATTATTAGAGAGTACTTTTATTACATTATATTGTTAAATTACACAATGCATTGTATATTATTCTTCTTATTTTATTATATTTTTATCATATAATTCAATTTTAATGATTAGAAAAGTCTTCCCGAGGTCAAAATTTGTCTCCCTAGCCCTTCCAAACCATTGATCCAAGTTCTATTCTTTGGAGCAAATTACAAGAATCAGGCCCCTCCTAATTCCACTCGCCAGTCCTTCAATGACCCTCGGTCTCTTTGATGTCTGGGCCTGTCAAGCTTCCCTTCCTCCACCCTGCCTCTACTCTAGCCAAGTTGTCCCTCTCAGATCTGATCTAGGTCTCTGGGTTTCTCTTCAACCATGCCTTCCTCCGAGAGGCCCCACATTCTGGGTACAGCCTGATCAGAATGCAGTATAGCAGAACATACACTTCCTTCAGCCAGGGTCCTATGCTCCTATTAATATAACCTCGGGTCATGAGGGTTTTTTTAAATGCCATTTTTAGTGAGTTTATTGTCAGCCAAACTTCCGGGGCTTTTCCAGTAGAATTTCTCCACCCATTCCCTCTTACACACACCCACACCCCTCCACACAAATACACCCCTCTATAGCACAAAATAAAAGCACAAGAGATATACAGTATCAAGTAAGACCCTAGCAGCCTACTTGGTTTCTCATGTATCCTCTGGAGGTGATCTGTGCAGTACAATTATGCATACACATTGTTGATGATAACAAAGGGAAGCAGTCTACAGTGTCTGCGTATGTGGTCAAGAACCTCACCTTTTTACTTAACCAGGCCTGTTGCAAAACCTTTCTTATCAGTAATTTATAACTCCTTGCCTCATTTTTTTGTATCAGACCTGTGGCTTCCATTGCATGGACCTACCCAAAAGTTTTAACTGACCCCTCTACTGGCGGACATTTACATTGTTTCCAGTCCTTTGCAGCTTCAACCCTGCCGGGACTACCTTTGCACACAAGCCATTGCACACATGTACTAGCTTCTCTGCAGGCTCAGTACCCGTGTGTCTTTTCACTTGGGTTTTGTTTGCATCCTAAGGCGGGGCCTTTGTCATTTCTGCTGCTGCTCTCTCTTATTGGTTCTGCCGGTTGTCCCAGGCGCCGACGGGGAGACTGAATCCTCATTGTGCTTCTGAGCCTGTTTCGCTCAGCTGAGGATCTTCTGCATGCGGTGGGCAGCAGCCACTCCGGCCTCCACTGAAGCCATTGATAAAAAATGTTCAGGGCAATGGGGTGAAGGATGAGGGTCCTGGGATGAGCCCTAGACAATTCCAGGTGTCCGTTCATCAGCTGTCGCTACTGGCGTGTCCCCATGTTGTCACAGAAGGCAGCCTCCCTAGAGCATCCCAGCAATACTGCCCCCCTGCTGGCGGAGAGCCAGCACCCCACCTCCAGCAGCCCTGCGTCCTTGTGAGACAGAGCTGAGCTGTGGAACGTGGCATCGTTTGTTCCCAGCAGAGCCAACTGGAAGGTCTGGAGGGAAACTCCTGACCTTTGTGGTCAGCAGAGCTGGGACCCTGACCTGCCTGTTTCTAGTAATGTGGCTTTGGGCAAATTACTTCACCTCCAGAAGCCTCCGTTTCTTCAGCTGCCAACCAGTGGTAACAAAACTCATCTCTCCGTGTTGTGAGGATGTGCGTCTGTGGTAAGGTTTCTGCTGCTGTCAGTTCTGTCTGTCAGGTTAGGCTGTCTGTCTTCCTTAGCTATGAATTTGCATGCCAAGAAATCAGCTCCCAGGTATTCAGGGGGGATTGGCTTCCAACTTAGAAGTCTATCATTCCCCAAACAGACCCTTCTCTGCTTTTCAATATCCACACTCTCTGGTGTTCTGCGCTCCCCCAGGGGAGGACCCTGAGCTGAGACCCTGGGCTCACGGGCAGGTCTTTCATCTCCACACACAACACTCCCTCTGGCCCCAGACTTGGGCACCACAGATATGGCCACTTCCATCCTAACATCCCTTGTCTTTTCTGGGACTGACCCAGACTCGCTCTTCTGTGCTTTCGCTCATTCCCCTTAGCAGGGAGATTTGGACCAGTTTCTTGCTCTGACAAAGAGAAAAGAAAGTCTGTCATCCAAGGTCCACACCCCTGGGATCTCAGCACCTCCTGCCATGGAGGCCTCACTCACGGCAAGGTGAGCCATGCACTGGTATTTGGCCAAGAGGTCATCTTACCAGAGTTTGAACTTGGATTTTCAAATTGGTATTTGTTTGATCATGGTCTCCCCCGTGATGCCGCCTGAGCTGTACCCTCGGCCCCAACCCTGTCCCCCTGGGCCCAGTCGTGAGGATTTGGGAAGGTCTTTCCTTCCAGCCTTCATCCCTCTGGCTCTCAGTGCCCATGAAAGTATAAAGCCATGTATAAACCCAAAGTATAAAGAGGTCCCCCTCCTTGGGCTCACTGCTGAGTGGGCATTCATGATGATAAAGCCACTGGCATTTCTAGCTGATGCTCCCATGAGCAAGGACCGCATTCGCCTCAGTCAAACCGATTCAGAAATCAAGTGTGAGGAGCACACTGTGGGCCGGATGTTGCTCTAGGCCCTGGGAACACAAAGGAACATGCTCCAGCCCTCGCCCTGGAGAAACCGCATGGACACGTGGCCGCCATTGGCCTCCATGATGGGTTGGGGACCAGGCTGCTGCAGTTGGCCTTGGGGCTGGCTGCTTCTGTAGGTTTTCTCTCTGCCCCATTCACAGCCTCCGTCAGGAATGCGTCGTCCCATCCCCCCTGCTCTGGGTTCTGAGACCTGCAGAGCCTTGGTCTGATGGGGCCACCCAAGTATATGTTCCCAAAGGCATCACACCTATCTTCACATATTTTATTGATTGTTTTGTTATTATTTTTTAAATGTTTATTCATTTTGAGACAGAGTGCTTGCACGTGCACAAAGCGGCAGAGAGAGGGAGACAGAAGTTTCTCAGCAGGCTCCACACTGACAGCAGGGAACCCGATGTGGGGCTCAAACTCACGAATGTGAGACCATGACCAGAGCCGATGTCGGAAGCTTATCCGACTGAGTCACCCAGGCGCCCTATTTTCAAATATTTTCAAGAGAGTCAGGACACAAACCCAGGTCTTCAGGCCACCCAGCCCAGGTTTCTACTCTTCTACAAGCAACTGTCACCCCTCTTTACCCCCCCACCCCTCACCCACTTTGGTCCTGCTGTTCTCTGGAAGGGAGATGGGGAGGAAGAGCTAGCTCCGTATCAGGCCCTGTGTTGAGCGGACTCAGACCCAATTCTTACTTCCCCTTATCTTATCTCTAGGCCTGGGGGATTAGAAATGTGCATGAATGACCATCAGTCCGGGGAAGGTGACCTGTGTCTGGGTGAGAGGGATGGCTCTTGGACATTCAAGTTCAGAGGAGAGTGGCCGCCCAGCTATGAAAGCAGATGCAATGGCGCGGAGCCCCTATTTGCAGAGCACTTTGCTAGTTTGGCACCTTCCTGCACCCGTCTGCTCACCTCTGAGGAGCAGAGTAGACAGCGTCCCTGGACCAGCCTCCTTTTCCAGGCCAGGTGGTGTGCCCTCTGACGGGCTCGGTGGGGTCTTCCTCTGTACATGTGGGTCCCCCGGGTCTGCTCTCTGCAGGCAGGAAAGCCACTTTCAGCGCAGGTAGGTAGCCGGGCCCTGCTTACAGCACGTCTCCCTAGGGGACCCAGATGACACAGAGGCGGAAGTTCAGCAGCAAGATCTGGCGGTGGTCTGAGCCCTGACAGCTTCCTCCACTCCCCCAGCACAGCCGGGGCAGAAGGGGGCGTCAGTCCTGCCATCCCCGCCACCCAGTTCATGTGCCCCTCAAGCCCAGGACCCCAGCCCTCCCTCTGGAGGGCAGGACTGGAGTCTGACCTGCAAACGTCAGGTCTCCCAGGAGATGGGGGTACCTTGAGCTGAACCCTTCTGCTTGGCTGTTCCAGGCCAGTGGCAAGAAGGGTAGTTCTGCAGGCTTCCATCCCCCATCAAGGAAGGGCACCTGGAAGTGTCCCCAGGCAAGTCCCTTGACCTCTTAGAGCCCCAGTCCCGTTGGCTGACAGGGGGAGGTCTCTGAAGCTAAATGAGGTAATGCAGGTGGCATAGGTAGGATGGAGTCAGCCATGAGGTCAGTGTCTGACAGACGCGAGATCCTGCTATTGTCTTCATTAGTATTATTACTTGGCTCTAGGCCACGCCCCCAGGTGGGGACCACTTGGTTGAGGTCCATGAGGCCACTGCCCCGGGTGGGGGGTGCACAGCAGCTCCCATAACGGGTGGCCCCTCTGAGACAGCTCAGAGAGGAAAAGAAGGACCTCAGACAACATGCCGGGTTTCAGAAGATGGGAAACTCAACACACACTTCAACCTCTGAAGGTGCTGAGTATCTGAGATGTGCAGATACTGGGGTGGTGGGGACGGGGGTGCTTAAGGTGGCTGGACCACAGAAAGCCATCCAGGCGCAGCAGAGACACCCTCCAGGGGCCCCCCAAGTGGAAAAGGGTAGGTGAGGCCTTGGTCACACATCTCAGAGGCCTGGTTCTCTCTGAGAGTATTGCCCTCAGCATCTGAAACACTGCAGCATGGTCTCAGCTGCTATGGGGAATTAAGAGACAGGGCCTGCATCCATCATCCATTCCTTCACTCCTTCCTCCCTTCCTACAGTCAACTAGGGTGTGCCGAACACCTTTTGTAAGTCCAGGCACTGAGGAAGCAGGATCAACAAGACACCCCTGTCCGCAGGTCGCTCTTGACATTTCCTGGAGCAGCCTGCAGGCCTCTCCCCAAGATGGATGTGGGATGGCACCAGAAACTAGTGAGAGACCTGCAAGGGGGCAGAGCCCCACAGACCACGCTGCCCCTCAGGAGCAGGTTTCTAGTACCATCTTGGAGTTCTGGGGCTCACCTTTATTTAAGCAGGTGGCATTTCCTTTTGAGCCATTGCCCATCAGGGAAAAAGAAGTGCCCTTGTTCTTTCTCTTCATCCATGTTTACTCTGTGGCCAAAGTCCTAACAATGGCCTACCAGCCCCTGTAGGATCTGGTCCCTCCTACCACTCTGACCTCATTTGCCACTACTTTCCCTCTCACTAATGGCATGCTATTATGCCATTATATGCTCCCACATATTCCTCTGCTATTTCTCAAACAAGCCAACTCTGTGGCAGCCCCAGGGCTTTTGCACTGGCTATTCCCGCTTATGGAATGATTTCCTCTAGCAAAACTAGCTTCTCCTTTCATATCTTTACACAGATACCTTCTTGTCCTCGTGGCCTTCCCTGATATTTCTATTAAAACTGCATCACCCCTTCTACCTACACTCTTATCCCTCAACCCTTCTTCATTTTTCTCTAGACACATGTCACTCTCTGATATACTCATTTCGCTGAATGTTTTCAGTCTCCACTAGAATGCCAACTCCATGAGGTCAGGGACTATGGTCAGTCCTGCTCACTGCTAGTGCCTAACAGGGCCTGGCACATAATAAGTACTCAGCAAATACGTTGAGCAGGAAAGGGAAGGAACACTCAGATTGCTACATACCTTGGCATTGATGGAGGTGGTAAGAGGCCAGTAAGTCCTCCTGGTGGCTGGCCTGCAGCCAGGAGCACGTGCATGGATGGATTGCTAGGCAAAGTGCTCAGTGAAGAGCCAATGGGGTCATGCCACTTGACCCCCGCACCCCGCAGTGCCGTCTTGTTCTAGCTGCAGTTTGACGTGTCTGTGTTAGAGGCTGAGAAGCGTCTCCACAAACCAGTTCAAACCTTGTCTCCAAAAGAAGCCTGCCCATGGCTGGCCTTCACCCCAGCATGCTTCTCCCGCCCCCAGCCATCTGGCCACGGCTCAAAGTGAGGCAACGAGGAGTGGAGTGAGGAGGAAAGAAGTTGCCCCAACTGGGCACCTCCTGTGTGTTTCATGCGCTTTCCCTTGACAGCAGCCCATTTTGCAGGTGAAGAAACCAAGGCCCAGAGAGATGATATGACATGCCTAGAGTCACAGAACTAGTAGGTCAGGGGACAGCATTCACCCCCAGGGCTCCAATCCCTTGCATTGCCACCTATCCCAGGGACAGTGGGAAGGATTCCATAAACCTACCAGGAAGAGTGTAGAATTTGTGATTCTACAGAAAGGTCTCTGTGGGGCAGCCCTGGGTGTTGGGGTGGGCTGAAGAGGCCCGGACCCCCAGGTCTGCTGCTAACAATACTCCAGCTCCAGCCATGGGGTGAGCCCCCACGCTGGGTGGGCAGCGGGAGCTCCTCAAGGCCATCTCAGGGGTCAGGGACGGCATGTCTCTGCTCCTGCTGGCTGCCAGCTCCCTCTGCTGGACCCAGCCCTGAGGACGAGCTCAGACACAGGGACGCCGCTGTCTGTCCACACTTAGGCTCTGGCAGCCCCTCCCTACTACACGTGGGTAGTCACAAGCAGGGCACCTGCTAGGTCCTCCCAGGGTCTAGGGAAGATATTCTCCAAAGGGTCTGTTCCGGGTGACCTGGGAGTCCTGTAAGGAGAGAATGGAGGGACTGTGGTTCCAACCACTGCAACCACCATGCTCAGCTCGGACGCGGTTGCTGTGTCTGCAGACAGGGGCTCCGTCCGCTCCCTCAGACTGGGAGCTGCCTGTGGGCAATGGCTGTCTCCCCCTTCAGACGGGGACCTCCTGAGTTGTGCTCTGTTTACCTGTGATATTAACTCAGCGTGGCTCCTCAGGTGCCCTGGGACACCTTCTCAGCAGCTTGGCCACTTCCAGCCCCCAGGCACCTGTCCCTGCCACTCTCCCCCTTCCCTGGGCTCCCCCTCCACACCATTGGAGCTGAGCAGACAAGCAAGTGCCACCCTGACCTCAGCAGCCCCAGAGGTGGTGCAGTGAGCAGTCGAAGAGCCGTGCCAGGAATGGGACGTGACTGCCCCCCTGAACTCAGCTGTAGGCTTGACCATGAGGAAAGTGATACCTCGGGGAGGCGGAGTGACCAGTGACATCAGCGTACGTGACTGTCAGCCCAGATTTCCGCTCTGCCCTCCACCCCTCCTACCCACAGTGCCTGCCTAGCGCACTGACCTTCAGCTCACAGACACAGGCTTCTCTGCGTGTGCACTCCAAGGACGGGCAGTACCCAGTAGGAAGAAGGCTGCTCTCTGACTCTCTGTCTTCTAAGTGAGTACAAGAGATGGAAGAGTCCACAGGCCCCTGACATTTCCAGCCTGGGCTTCTTGGGGCAAGAACCAGCTGCTTCCTGGGTGACCACCCCCTGCTGGCAGCCCTGCCCTGAGGGAATTGATCGTTCTCATGGCTCTGTTAGATCTTCCTCCTGAGTGCCTGGCAGCCTTCCAATGACGGGAAGCCAGGGTAGAGGGCACCTGACTCCTCACCCCAAGCCTGCTGACAGAGCAGCCAGGCCTGCATCCCTGTGGGAGCAAAGGCCCAGCCAGGATGGGCAGGGCTGGCTGTCCTAGGGAGACAAGTTCAACTACCTTGGATGACCATCACTTGTCCCCGGGGTGCCTCCTGAAGAATTCTGTTGCTGCTACAGCTCTTTTCAAGTGCCCCCTAGACCCCAACCCAAGGAATGCTCAGCATCCAGACATAGCTCCAAGGTAAGGCAGACCAGTCAGATGCCCAAAACCAGACCGGCAGTTGCCAAACATGTTTCATTGTGCACCCTTATCAGGGAATATGATGTATGCATGCACTCAGTATAGGTATATTTCTTTAAAATTATGTACACTGAGGCCAACATTGCAGCTTTAGCCCGAGATATAATACTAGCTGGAGCAAGTAACAAATCAAGAGATCAGCAAAACATTTAAAGGGGATACCCAGGAACAAGAAAGCCATAGTGAGGCTTGATAACCTCCCACATATCCCTGGTGAGGTGGAAGGTTGTATCCATACTAAGAGGAGGCTGGAGAGGGCCTTAGCTACCTACTGATTCCTGACTCAGCACAGAGAGTAAAAGTTGGGGTAGATTTGTAAACTGTCTAAAGCTTGAATGTGTTTCCAGCCCAACCCACACATAGATGCATTGGCAGAGGCTAGAAGCCTGAGTGGATCAAGATATTTAAACATATTTTCTGACCAGTCATCAGCAGAACATTAGGCTATGCTGATCCAGGGCAAACCCTAGGACACAAGGCTTAAAAATAAAAAGAAGAATTTAAGAAATAAACTGAGCAGAGACATCAGACACTGTGAGAAAGATGGACTCCATAGAATTAGTCTAAGCAAGTCACTAAACAAACAAACAACAAACTCAGCAACAACAACCCTGGTGTTGGTCATGGGGAATTAGAATTCAGAGTTGCTACAATGTATTATCTAAAATGTCCAGTTTTCAACCAAAAATTACAAGACATTCAAAGAAACA
This sequence comes from Suricata suricatta, assembly GCF_006229205.1. Taxonomy (NCBI): domain Eukaryota; kingdom Metazoa; phylum Chordata; class Mammalia; order Carnivora; family Herpestidae; genus Suricata; species Suricata suricatta. The sequence goes on from NC_043706.1 coordinate 40,614,789, forward strand.
GGAAGGTGTGATCCATTTTGAGGGGAGTGAGGGTAAGCAGTCAATAGAAACTGCCTCTGAGGTGGTCCATATGTTGTACTTAGCAGGCAAAGACTTAAAAGAAGCTATTATAAATGTCTTTAAAAAAAATAAAGGAAACCATGTATAAAGAATTAAGGAAAGAGTCATCAAATGGCTCATCAAATAGAGAATATTGGTGGAGATAGAAACTATAAATACGTTATATTTATATATGTAATCTGTATACACAATATTTTTAAAGAACCAAATGGAAATTCTGGAGTTGAAAAGTATAACTGAAATGAATAATTCACTAAAGGGTTTCAAAAGTACCTCTGAGCTAGAAGAATAAGAATCAGCAAACTTGAAGATAGATCCATTGAGATTATCCAATCTAAAAACAGAAAGGAGGGGCGTCTGGGTGGCTCAGTCGGCTGAGCATCTGGCTTCGGCTCAGGTCATGATCTCAGGTTCGTGGGTTTGAGCCCCGCATCAGGCTCTGTGCTGACAGCTAGCTCAGAGCCTGGAGCCTGCTTCGGATTCTGTGTCTCCCTCTGTCTCTCTGACCCTCCCCTGCTCACACTGTTTCTTTCTATCTCTCAAAAATAAATAAAAAACATTAAAAAAATTTTAAAGAACAGAAAGGAAAAAAAAGAATTATGAAAAAATGAAGAGTTTCAAATACCAATGGAATATCATCAAACATATCCATATACTCTTAATGAGATTTCCAGAAAAATAAGAGAGAGAGAGAGAAAGTCAGAAAAATATATTTGAAGATATAATGGTCCAAAAGTTTCTAAATTTGATGAAAAACATTTACACATCCAAATAAAGTCCATTTAGGAGAAACACAAAAAGATCCATAGACATCATAGTAAAGCTGTTGAAGCCACATTATAATTAACAGCTGATTTCACATCAGAAACAATGGAAGCCAGAAGGGAATATGGGGTGGCATATCCAAAGTCTTGAAAGAAAACAAAAAGTCTAACTAGAAATCTGTATCCAATAAAAGTATCCTTCAAAAATGAAGGTGAACTGAAGACACTCCCACACAAGTGAGAATTTGTTGCTAACAGGTGTGCCTCATAAAAAAATACTAAAGGAAATCCTTCAGAGTGAAAGGAAATGATGCTACACAGTAACTCAAATCCATATGAAGAAATAAAGAACACCAAGAAAGGTAATTATATAGATAAATATAAATGACACTACAAATATATTTTTCACTTTTCTTCTTTTAACTGATTTAAAAGACAATTGCATAAAATAATAATTATAAAGCTATATTGTTGGGCTTATAACACACAAAAATATTATACATAATAAATATATAATAGCACAAAGAGAGGGAGAGAATAGAGTAACACTGGAGCAAGGGAATGACATCAGCTGGTAACTTGAATCCACAGAATAAAATGAAGAGCACCAAAAATGATAATTATGCAGGGTAATAGAAAAGATCCTATAAATGTTTTTTCACCTTTCTTCTCTTAAAAATTTAAAAAGAAGGGCACCTGGGTGGCTTAGTCGGTTAAGCATCTGACATCAGCTCAAGTCATGACCTCACAGTTCTTAAGTTTGAGCCCTGTGTTGGGCTCTGTGCTGACAGCTCTGAGCCTAGAGCCTGCTTCGGATTCTATGTCTTCCTCTCTCCCTGCCCGTCCCCCAATCACTCTCTCTCTCTCTCTCTCTCTCTCTCTCTCTCAAAAATAAATAAACATTTAAAAATTCTTTTAATCTTAAAAAGATATAAGGTAGTATAATCAATAATGAGAAGACTATTATTGGATTTATAAGATATGTGGATATAATATACATGACAATATTAGCACAAAGGGTGGGGGAGGAAATAGAGTTACAAGAGCAAAGTCTTGACAATTTATAGAACTGAGTAGTAATCTGAAGTAGACTGTGATAAATTACATACTATAATTCTTAGAACAACAATTAAGATAACTCAAAAATATAATAAAGAAATGACAACAAAGGAATTAAAAGGTACATTAGAAAAATATATATTTAACACAAAAGAAAGCAGTAAAAGGAAAAACAGAGCATGAAAGCAAAAAAATGCATGAAATATAGAAAAAATAGTAAAATTGTAATGATAAATCCAACCATACCAATAATTACACTAAACAAATGTAAATGTCTTAAACATTCAGACTAAATGTGAATGGCTTAAACATTATCAGACTGGATTAATAAAACAAGATCTTATTATATGCTGCCTACAAGAGACAGTTTTGATCCAAAGACATAAATAGGTTGAAAGCAAAAGAATGGACAAATATATGCCATGCAAACAATAACCATAAGAGAAATAGAATGTTTACACCAATATCAGATAAAATAGACTTTAAGACAAAAAATACTAGAGACAGAGACAATTTATAATGATAAAAAGGTTAATGATATAGTAATGAACACATATGCACCTAACAACAGAGCCCCAAATATATAAAACAAAAACTGACAGAATGGAAGGGAGAAATAGAAAATTCAACAAGAAGAGTTGGAGATTTCAGCACTCTAATTTCCATAATGTTTAGAACAACAACCAGAAAGGAAATCAGCAAGGATGTATGAGATTTGAACAACATTATCAAACAATTTAATCTACCATGTATAGAACACCCTACCGGACAGTAGCAGGAATACACATTTTTTTCAAGTGCACTGAAAATATTTGCCAGGATAGACTACATGCTAGATTATAAAACAAGTCTCAATTAATTGAAAAGGATTAAGATTGTATAAATAATGATCTCCAAAGACAAAGAATTAAATTAGAGATCAACAACAGGAGAAAATAAGGGAAATCACCAAATATTTAAGAATTAAGCAACACATTTCTAAATAAATCATAGGTCAAAAGGAACTCACAAGGCAAATTTAAAAGTATTTGAATTGGGGGCACCTGGGTGGCTCAATCAGTTAAGCGTCCAACTCTTGATTTCAGCTCAGGTCATGATCTCATGGTTCATGGGTTGGAGCTCCACATCAGACTCTAAGTTGATAGTGGGGAATCTACTTGGGATTTTCTCCTCCTCTCTCTCTGCCCCTACCCCACCCGGGTACACAGGCACACATTCTCTCTCAAAATAAATAAACTTAAAAAAAAAAAGTAAAATGATGTACATGTACTACATGTAAAATATACATTGACAAAAAAATAGAAATTTTAAAGGATGAGATAAAATAAATATAACTTAATTTCTAGTAATTTTTTCCTGAACCCTTCCAACTTTAGAGACCAGTAAACTCAATTACAAGGAGGAACACGTGATCCAGTGGTTAGAGATGTGGGTCCTGGAGCAAGGCTGCCTGGGTTCAAATCTCAGCTCTACCGCCTAGTAGTTGAATAACCTTGGGGAAGCAATGCAAGCTCTCTGGGGCTCCCTTTCTCTGTTTGTAAAATGGGGATGATGGGAATTATAATTCAGCAGAGTTCCAGAGGCTTGGGGGAGGGGATGTAGGGAAGGTCCACTCACAACCCATGCCTGGGGGTGACACGACACAGGTCCAGTGCCTCTTAGGAGTCTGCCTCTTTCCCACTCCTAGGCAAGGCAGCTCACCAAACCAATCCATAAAGCACCTGCTGTGCGCTTAGCACCGAGCATGCAGGTTTGAAGGATGGTGTTCCCATATCCCAGACACATACAACATGCAGGCTACATGGTAGGTTTGCAGAGTCTCATGAGAAATTACCTGTATTGTGTGGATAGGGAAACAGGTCTAGAGAAAAGACACTAACTCCAGAACACTGGCAGGACCCGAGGTTCCCATGACTGTAAAGAACTTTGAAAAGGAAACATCACAGGTGCAATGGCATTCTGAGCAGCACAGCGAAGAGAGAGGGACTGACCTGAGGGGAGTGGGTGGTGCACAGAGCAGGGTGTGGATGGTCCTAGCTGAGCCATCTAGGGCCTCAGAGTCACCTGCCTTGCAAGCCTGGAGAGAGTTGCAGCTGCATGGACTCTGGCCCAGGGCCCCCACCCTGCACGCAAGCAGGGAGCGGTGGGGGGGCAGGGGGTTCAGACACCTGACCTCTGTCCATTCCAACTGGCAGCGCCTTCTTCAGTGAGCATTCATTCACAGAGTGAGCTCAGGATCACCCTCAAAAATATCGCTTCCACCCCGAGTTGACATCTAGTGGCTGCCCTCCTGAAAACTGGGGTTCCAGCCAGAGAATTTTGGATGCCCTATACCCCAGCCTCCCCGGATGACCGCTTCCTCCTTCCTCCCAGCTAGCCCATCCTCTGTTAATTGTCCTCGACTAACTCTCCCTCATGTCTTTTGACCAGCTCACAGACAGAAGAGGGCCTCTGCAGGCATGCAGAGGATGCAGGCATAACCCTGGGGCCGACCCGCTCTGAGTTCCCCGTTCTGCCCTTTAGTGCGGTGTCTTTGACAAGCAGCTTGACGCCTCTGGGCCTCAGATTCTTTCTCTGGGAAGTGAGGGTAATAACGGTACCAATCTCTTACGGTCATTGGAAAGAATGGGGATAGGGTGTGGCACGTCTATTACTTCTTTGCCCATTCCGCTTCCCCCATATCCCCTCCCCGTCCAGCCTTCCTCCTCTCCCTCCCAGCACATACACAGGAACCGCAGAGAGATGCGACCTGAGGCCAGTGTGGACTGGAGCCGACTTGCTCTGGCTTGGGCAATGACAAACATCTTTTCCAGCATCTCATTCATTGGTAGACTGAAACCAGCCATGGAGGGAGCATCAACACCACCGACATTGACAAATGCTACAAAGACTCCTCCCTCCCTCCCACCAGAGAGCCAGCTGTTAAGCAATGATCAATGCTTGCAGGTCAGGGTACCCTGAGCACCTGACACTACAATGAGCCCCTGGGAAAGAGCCAGAGGAGCCACGGAAGGGGCCGCGGGTAGAGCTAGCCTGACCCACCTCCTTCTTCCTCCCCTGCAGCCCCACTGTAGCCCTGTGTCTGGACCACTAAGGTTGCCTCCTGATTGGGGTCCCCACACCCACTCAGCACCCTTTAATCTCCTCTCCACTAACCTGGCATGCAACAAACCCTAGCCAGCCCCCTCCCTCTCCACATTAAGATGGAGGCAAAGCCATCAGGCTCTGCAGGCTCTGGCACCTTTCCCCCTGTTCTTCCTCTGAGTCCTGCCCCGGCTTATTTGTACCACTCAGTGCTGCCTTAGGGCACCTGTTTCCTCTGCCTCTTCCTCACACCCACTTCCCACGGCAAACTGCTGATCTGCCTTCCGATCTCAGTGGGGAGAACTTCCCTGACCTCTCCCCCACCCTGGCGAACAATGCATATCGCCATCTTTATCTTCTGTGTGTGTGTGTGTCTGTTTCAAGTCTTCCTCACCCACAGAGATGGGAAGCTTCAGGAAGGAGCTAGGATCTGGCTTGCTCAGCTTGAACCTGCAACACAGGGCCTAGAACATAGTTAGGTGCCTGGTAAATATTTGCCAAGGGAATGAATGAATGAATGAATGAATGATCCAGTTGGAACACTGGCTTTTGGGAGTAAGGGATTGCTTTTAAATCCGGCGGTGGAAGGGGCTATACTTGGAGTCAAGACCTGAGGGCGGAGTCACAGTCTAAGTCCCTGTCCTCTTTTTGAGTCACTGGGTGACCTGGGAGCCTCTGTTTCCTCTTCTGTAAGATGGGATCATAATGCCGATCATGTGCTTGGCATAAACCCAACGTTGCTGTGAGATCAGACTTCCAAGGGACGCAAGAGAGATTTCTCTGAACAGTCCAGGGTTAGATTTGGGTATTGCTGCTTCACAGCTGGGTCAGGTCGGAGAATGCACACGGTCCCCTGCCGTCTCCTCAGCGGTGTGCTGCAATCCCTACCTCACAAGGCAGCAGGAAGGCCAATCACTCAGCCCCGAGTCTGGGAAGGAGTAAGCCTAGAGCTCAGTGGATGGCCACCATGACTATGGATGGTCTTCAACTCCAAACCTGTTTTATACAGGAGCGGGGTGGAATTACTTATTGAGAAACCAAGGAATGATTGTTATGGTGCATGTTTTTATGGTACGCCAGGACCCAGAGGGTGGGTCAGAGTCTGGGGAGAGGCCTCCCTGAGCATCTTCTCTGTGCCAGGCACCGCGCACGCGGGGAACAGCTGGCCATCTGAGTCTGTCCTAGGTGGTCCTTCCACAGGAGCAGCTCAGAAAGAAGGTGAGGCTGACCACAGTGAGAGCATCGGGGCAGGCTCTGGCCGCAGGCGGACAGGAACCTGGCGGAATCGGGATGTTTACGCAATGTGGTTGAATAGAAAGAGCACAGTGGATGCTCAGAGCTCAGCTTCAGACCACAGGGAAATGGGACTTCCCGCTTGAACAGGCCATGCTGAGCATTTGATTGGGATTTAGGGGAGGAAGGTACCATATTCTGAGCACCTTCTATAGGCCAGGCTCCAGCTAGGCACTTGGCATAGCATCAAAACAATCCCACCGACAGGTGCTCCTAGCCTGTGATACAAAGGAGGAAACTGAGGCTCAGAGCAGTGAGGTGACTTGGCCAAGGTCACATCGCTCAAAATGTGCTCAACTAGAATTCTAATCCTGAGCCAGCAACTTCCCACTGCCCCGTTCTGTGTCCCTGGGATAGGGGGCTGGGCCCTGGGGATGCGGAGTGGGGGCGGGGGGTGCTGCCCTTGGCTGTCTCCTGGAAGGGAAAGGGAACAACAGGGCACAGGGCCCCAGACACTCTACCCCAAGTTTCTGCCACTTTTGAGTAGAGGTGCCTCTTTATGCCTCTAGCACAATAATATTATAAGGAATAATATTAGCTATAATTTAATGAGGGGCTATTATGTGCCAGTGAGATTTCATTAACTCATTTAATCCTTAAAACAGCCCTGTGGCCGAGTCTCATGATTATCCCCATATACAGATGAGAAACCGAAGTTCAGAAAATGTGGCATTGATTCCTTCTGCCCCTCTTCGTTCTTGGAAAGGAGAGATATATTGTTGGGGACTTTTGGAACACTGACCTGGAGTCACATAACGACTAAGGGACAAATGAGTTGGACAGGAAGTCCTCCCTTGTGTCTACCCTGCGTCCCCCATGCTGCAGTGAGAGCTTGACATTCCACAGCTTCTCTGGGCCAGGCAGCAGCCACCCCCTACCATGCAGCCTTGGCCCCTCCACTGCTGAGGGTCAGGAGAGGGGTGGTTCTCTTTTGTTCCTCAGACCTCTGGGGAGCAAACTTACTCCGGAGAGGCTGGCTGAGGTCACGGGTCTGTGCCCCCTCCCCAGGCCTGCCCGGCCATGCTGGCAGTCCTGTCAATCAGGTGCAGCTGGCTCAGCAGCTAGCCTTTTCTTTCCTAAATTAAAAGGACTTGTGATTCCTGATTGAATTAAAGGCGGGAAGGTCAGCTCTGAGACCAGCAGGGAGATTTCAATCACAGGAGACTGGAAACAGTCAGGGTGGGCAGGAGAGAGAAACACAGAACAGACAAGGCCAGAGGCAAGAGGCGGGGTGCCCCCAGGACACCACTGCTTCTCTCCCAGGCTAGACTGAGGCAAAGCATGGTGTGAGGATGGCTAATCCACAGCACCCACTTCTCTGAGCATATTAGTTTGAGTTAGAGACATTTTATTCTCCCCTTTGCCCTTTGTATAGTAGACAACCTGCACCACTGTACTGGGCAGCCTTGTTTGCCCATGTATGGGTTAAACCCTCAGAAAAGTGAATTCCACTGTGCTTCCTCTTTCCCATTGGCAGCAAGTTCTTTCTGGCTTCACTCCTAAACTCAATGTTGGACCTTCAGATGATCAGAAGGATGTAACTTTTTGCTTTGGAGTCATAAAGGTCTGTTAGTCAGCCTCCTTTTCTTCCATCTCTGGGATGCCAGAAACCCCTACTGCTTTCCTAGAGACCTGGAGAGGCTGGAGAGAGGATTGCAGTGAACCATCAAGAAACTTCAGTTCTGGCTGTGTGCCCTGTGGAAAGCCCTTTTCTGCCCTGGGACTCGGTTCCCCACCTGTACAATAGGCCGCATAGTCCTTACAGGGTTTGCCAGAGGTCTTGCCTCCTTGGAGAGCCAGGGTTAGGATGTGCCTTCTTGCCTGGGCTGGCAGTGAGCCCACTTTATGTAACTATGGGAGCCTCCCTTTTCCCACCAAGGGGCAAGTCAGGAATGGCGAGGGTTAGATGTGGAAGCCCAGTGTCTTCCAAGGATGGGAAGAAGAAACAGGCATGATCCATGGTAGGTGGGAATAGGGTTAGACATCAGGATGAACTGACCTCCTGAGTGAAGGTGGTTTCTGGAAATAGGTCATACAAGCACCCTCTCCCTCTCTCGCTACCCTCACCCCGTTGGCCCCTATGAGGTTTCCATGGGGGAAACCTTTGACATAGGGGCTCACACTGTAGCTGCTGGGACTGAGGACCTAGGAGTGACGGGCTAGATAAGGTGGGTGGCATGCATCATCAAAGGAGGGGTGCCGTGGGGATGTTTACGGAACTGGGGGGTCCTGGGCCCCTCCTGGGGGGGGTTAGCTCTGAGCCTAGGATCAGAGAGCAGGGCTCTCCTCTTGTGCCTTGCTGGCCCTGAGCAGGTCCTTTCCCTCTACTTTAGAAGGGAGGCACTGATGTCATCCTAGCAAACGAGGCAGGCTCAGGCTGCCAGTGGCAGGGTGACAAGGTGGCTTTTTCCTATAGCTTTGAATTTTGAAGACCCTTCAGAAATGAAAACAATATCGGGGTGCCTGTGTGGCTCAATTGGTTAAGCATCTCACTTCGGCTCAGGTCGTGATCTCACAGTTTGTGTGTTCGAGCCCCGCGTCAGGCTCTGTGCTGGCAGCTCGGAGCCTGGAGTCCGCTTCGGATTCTGTGTCTCCCCCTCTCTGCCCCTCCCCCGCTCTCTCTGTCTTTCAAAGCTAAACACTTTAAAAATGTAAACAATATCTCACATTTAACGTGGTGTAGGCTGTGCCTTTCTCTACCTGGGAGGAGCTTCCCACGCCCTTTCTATGTTCCAGGTGCGCCTGTTAGGCACAGTTAACTCTAATTTTTGTGATGTCTGTTGTTATCCCCATTTAGAGAGGAATCCAAGGCACAGAGCCATCCGAGGACCCACCCAAGCTTAGTGGTAGCAGAGCTGCCAGGCTCCAGAGCGGTGAGGAGTCGAGCTAGGACTCTACAGTCACGGAGATGTCTGCTGTGCCGTCCAACTGGGTAGCCACCAGCCCTGGGTGGTTTCCAAGCACTGGCGGTGTGACTCATGCAACTGGGGAACTGGGTTTTAATTTTACTTAATTTTAATATAAACAGCCATGCGGGGCTGGTGGCCACCATATTGGACAGGGCGGCACTCAGACTCTGCGGGGCCGCTAGGCAGGGCGAGGGCCGTCCGGGTGTGCCCCCTCGTCCTCTGCCTCCTCCACTCCCAGCCCAGATTTCCCGGCAAAGTTCTACTTCTCCCACCTCCACCATGAGGGTTTTCATGTCCCACTGCCGACATCTCCCCCCATATTTCCTGGCTTGTCCTGACGGTGTTCTAGAAGTCAGAGGCAGCCCGATGCAGGGGCTGGGTCTGGTCCTCGGGGTCTGAACGAGCTCCCCGTGGGGCCTGGACCTCTTAGTGCCGATGTCAGGTGACACCAGGGGCAAGGCCCCGCTACCTCCACGGTGACCCACGCCCACTGGGGAGACAGGTGTGGACAGCCCTCCTGCACCAGGGTCTAAGGCTGGTGGATTCTTCCTGGGTCACACCCTCTCCTGGGTCCTCGAGAGGCTCTGCTGGGGTGTCCTGCTCCCCGGGGGCCTGACACAGCGCCGGATGTGGGAAGCACCAGAGGGTGTCAGGCACAGGCTCCCCGGACTCTTTTTCTTCTTTTAATTTTCTTAATGTTTATTTATTTTTGAGAGAGAGAGAGACACACACACACACAACGTAAGGGAGGAGCATAGAGAGAGAGGGAGACACAGAATCTGAAACAGGCTCCAGGCTCTGAGCTGTCAACACAGAGCCCGACACAGGGCTCAAACCCACAAACAGTGAGATCATGACCTGAGCCAAAGTCAGACGCTTCACTGACTGAGCCACCCAGGTGCTCCTTGGCCTCAGGGACTCTTGATGAGTGGGTTGTTCTGGTCCCTTGAGGCAAACCCCAGGAGAGCATCAACAGAGCTATGGGGGGAGAGGGTAGTGCACAGAAGAGATGGAATTCCTAGCGGATCGTGAAGTAGGAAGTCATTGGCTAGGTGGGCAGGTGGGAGGAAGGCATCACCCATGGAAAGAAAAGCAAGGCTGGAGGTGTAGAGGCTTCAGTGCTTGGCGTGCTCCAGGCAAGAAAGAGGCAAGGGTTGAAGCGGACAGCCTGGAGAGGGGAAGGGGCAGGCGGAGAGCACCATGGCCTGGGTATTCTGGGTGCCCAGACCAGTGTACTTCCCCACCCACACCCACCATCAGCTTTGGTTCTCGAAGCTGCCCAGGATGGAGATAAGCCCGATAAGCGAGGAAATGGAGGCTCCAAAGGGGAGAGTCACTTGCCCCGGGACCTACAGCCGGCAGGACACGTACCCCGGTACCTGGCATCACCAACACTGCACACACCCAGCCTCGCTTCCTAACACTCTTGGACTTCATCCTGCAAGCAGCAGATTTTAAGCAAGCTTGCCAGTCTGTGCAGGCTGCTGAGTGGGGCCTCGGAGGACAGGTGGGAATGAGAAGGGCAGGAGGCATGGAACTGGGGCAGGAAGAAGAGGGAGGAAACTCCCGATTGTGGGGGTGGGGCCTGGAGGAGCAGAGGAGGGATGTGGGAAAGAGTAAGTTGAATTTAGATCATGTTAAATTTAAGGAGCCATGAGAACTTCAAGGGTCTGGGGCTCAGGGAAAGAGACCTGAGGTAGAAGGGTTTGGAGGCCAGTATTGACAGCTGAGGTCCCAGAAGGGTCAGAGACAAGGAGACTCATACCCTGGGGACTTCTGACCTCTTCAGGACAGAAGTGGGAGCCCTTCAGGGAGATGGAGAAGGAGACCCTGGGGAGCTGGTGTCCTGGGAACACGAGAAGTCAGCGAGCAGAGGCTCCGAGCAGGCCAGGGAGATGAGAACCCAATGGCCTCCAGCAGATTTGATGCCCAGGAGGTCCTAACAGGACCTGCAGAGGGTAGGGGCCAGGGCTGGGCTGAGGGTGAGGAGGCCAGGAAGGCAGGCCATCGGGGGTGAGGCACTCCCAGGGAGAGGAGGAAACGTGCAGCAGTTACAGGGGAGGGGGGAGTAAGCCTCTGGGGGCCCAGGCGCACTCACCCACACCATGGGAGTAGTCCCTGGAGGTTCAAGTCAGCCTGCCTAGGCTCCCTTCTGACAGGCGTGGCCTCTTGGACTTCCTCCCCACACCCTCTCCAGAGTGCTCAGAAAAATGCTGAGTCCGTTGCAGGCCCAGGGAAGGGTTTGTTGATTCACTGAGGCTCAGAGTCTAGCAGTCAGGAGGTGGCAGAGCCGTAGCCCGAGGAGAGAGGGCATCACAGGGCCCCGGGCATGTGGGACAGCCTGGAGACAGCCGCATGCTCACCACCCTCCACACACGTTCTGTGGGGGGTAGAGGTGGGCAAGGGCCATCCTTGAGAACCAGGAAGAGAGGGACAGGACAATAGTCCCTTATGAAAGGGCACAATCCCTGACAGCCAGGGAATCAAGGAGGGCTCCATGGAGGAGGCAGCCATTAGTGCAGGGCCCCATGGAGATGGAAGGGAAAGGACATTTCCAGCAGCAGGTGCACAGGCAGGAAATTGAGAGGCCTCGTCGGCATCTGGCAAGGGGCCTGGGTTGGCTAGCTCCTTGGGCGGGCCATCCGAGAGGTGTGGAGACACATGAGGCCAGAGGGAAACTGGGTTCCAGGTAGAGAGAGAGCTCCGGATGTCCAATTAAAGACTTTGAACTTTATCCTGTAGGCACTGTGGATCTCTTGTAGTTTTGCAGCAAGATAGACACGTGGGACAGGGGGTGGCAGTGGGAAGGCAAAATGGTCCTCACTGGGAAAAGGAAGGAAGGGAATGTCCACCAAGGTCCCCCAAGGGGCAGGAACCCCAGCCCCACAGTCCAACTCTCCCACAAGCCAGAATGGTAAAAATAGGTGGGAATCCTTCTGGGATAAAAATAGCTGTAGGCAGGGGAGTTCACCTGCATGGACAGGTAGGAAAAGTAGGTCATGGCAGAGGGCCACCTGGGAGGTGAGTGAGGGAACCAGATCTCTGTTCAGAGCTGACTGCTTCCTCCCTCATCCAAGAAGACACACTTCCTCTGGGCAGCACTGAGCAGGATCTGTCATCGGAGTCAGGTCGGTCTGGAGTCAGCCCTCCCAGGCCAGCAGGCCACCAGAAATCTCCCCCGAGGAGGTGGGGCTGGGAGGGGGGCATTCCCATATCCCACCTGCGTCAGGGGAGATGGGGCTTCTGGGCAACTTCTGGTACCTTGCCTTCACTTCAGGAATCCACCTCCCAGAAGAATCTAGTGCTTGGGTCTCTTGGTGACATCACTTCCTCAACTACTGAGTTCATAGTTAATTGATGTCTTTATTGCTATTGTTTATGTACTGAGCGTTTCTTAAGTTCTATGCACTGTCAACTTGACACTGCGTGGACCTTTCTGAAATACAAGTCTGTTGCCCAAGAACCAAGCATTTCTTAGAGCCCATGTCCACACTCCTAAGTGGGACAGTGAAATCTCTTCTCCTTCTAGTGTGCAGTTCCATGAGATGTAACCTACGTGTAGACTCACATAATCACTACCACAGCCAGGCCATAGAATGTTTCCTCATCTCCCCAAATCCCTCATGCTATCTCTTTATAGCTACACCCTCACCACACCCATAACCCGGACAACCACTAATCTGTTTTCCATCACTGTAATTTTGTCTTTTCGAGACTGTCAAATAAATGGAATCAGTCCACATATCACCTTCTCTCATTGAGTCTGAATGTTTGCAATTCGTCCACGTCCACGTGTGTCAATGATGTTCCTTCTACTGTGGAGTAGTGTCTCCATGTCTCGCTGTGCCACACGTGATGAAACCGCTCTCCCACTGAAGGACATTTGGATTGTTTCCAGCTTCGAGCTATTACAGACCGAACTGCCGTGAACAGGGCTGGAGGTGAAGAACAGTCTTCATTTCTCTGGGGTAAATGTGCAAAAGTGGGATCGCCAGGTCATTTAGTCAGTGTATGTTTAACTTTACAAGAAACTAACCAACCTTTGTTTTTTTCAAACTGCCTGCACCATTTCCTGTGCCCGCCAGCAGCATATGAGAGACCCATTTCCTCTGCGCTCTCCTCAGCCCTTTATTTCATCAATATTTTTCAGTATAGTTATTCGAATAGAAGGGTTATGGTATCTCACTGAGGTTTCTGTCTGCATTTCCCTCGTGCTGGTGATGTTGAGTACCTTTGTATCTTCTTACGTGTTCATATGCCATCCTTACGCCCTCTTTGGGAAGGTTGTCTGTACCAATCCTTTGCCCATTTTTCACTTGGGCAACTTGTTTTTCTTGCTATTGAATTATGAGAATTCTTTATATATGAGGGTCTTTTGTCAGGTGTGTGGTTTACAGATGTTCTTCCCACTGCCTCCCCGTCTGCAGTTTGTCTCTTCATTCCCTTGACAGTGTCTTTGGTGGAGCAAACATTTTTTATTTTGATCAAGTCTGACAGAGCAAGTTTCCCTTTCATGGGTCGTGCTTTTGGTGTCATTTATAAAGCCCTCCACCTAACCCCAGGTCACGGGGATTTTCATATATTTTATCTTTGAAAAGCTTTACGGTTTCAGGCTTTCCATTTAGATCTTTTTGAGTTCCATTTTGAGTTATTGCTTGTAATTAGGTCAAGGTTTGGGTTTCTGGCTCATTGGCGACCCATTGTTCCAATGCCGTTTGTTGAAAAGACTGACCTCGTAGCACCTGGGTGGCTCAGTCGGTTAAGCGTCCAGCTTAGGCTCAGGTCATGATCTCACGGCTTGTGGTGGCTTGTGGGTTTGGGTCCCACATTGGGCTCTGTGCTGACAGCTAGCTCAGAGCCTGGGGCCTGCTTCCGATTCTGTGTCTCCTTTTCTCTCTGCCCCTCCCCTGCTCACACTGTCTCTCTGTCTCTCAAAAATAAATTAAAAAACGTTTAAAATTTTTTAAAAAAAGAAAATAGAAAAGAAAAGACTGACTTCTCAGCATTTCCATGTCTTGGGACCTGTGTACGTATTGACCAAATCCGTGTGGATCAATTTTTGCACATTCCATTCTGTTTCACTGATCTCTGCACCCATTTCCTTGCCAGTATGCCACCATCTTGATTACTGTCATTTTATATGGTCTTAAAATTGAGTGGATCCCTCCCATTGTCTTTTAAAAATCATTTTATTCTAGTTCTTTGCCCTTTCATAATTTTAGAACCACTTATTGATATCTACACCCCCCCCTTCCAAATCCTGCTGACATTTTGGTTGGCATTGTATCAAATCTGCAATTCCCTTTGTGGAAATGGATATCTTGACTATGTTGAGTTAGATACAGTATGTCTCCATTTGTGTGGATCTTCATTGATTTCTTGGGCTAGCATTCTGTAGTTTTCAGCACACAGATCCTACCTACCACACTACGGTCTTTATTTGTCCAGCTGCCATTGCCTCTCTGTTAGACTGTCAGCCCACAAGGGCACACCCATGTTGCACATCGCCGTGTACAGTGAGCTCCCAGCAGCCTGCCCCAACCAAATACCTCTGAATGGGCGACAGCTCCTCTGTACACATCACGTCGTTCAATCTTCCCACAATTCCTCTAGGGGAGAGATTATACTCCTTACTTTGTGAAGGAGAAAACCAAAGCTTAGGAAGGAGCTGGAGTAGGTGTTATTCTAAGATGGGCCTCAAGATTCTCACTCCTGGGCGTACACCCCCTGTAAAATCCTCTCCCTTGAGTATGGGAATGACCTGGGACATCCCTCCTGTGATTAGATCACATTCCATGGCAAAGATGAAGGTAGTTTGAAGATGTAGTTAAGCTCCCCAGTCACACAACTTTGGATTAACCTCCCAGGAGATTTTCTTGGGTGGGCCTGACCTGATCAGGTGTACCTTAAAAAAAAATCTTTTTTAATGTTTTATTTATTTTTGATACAGAGAGAGACAGAGCATGAGAGGGGGAGGGGCAGAGAGAGAAGGAGGCACAGAACCGGAAGCAGGCTCCAGGCTCTGAGCTAGCTGTCAGCACAGAGCCTGACACGGGGCTCAAACCCACGAGCGTGAGATCTGACCTGAGCCGAAGTCAGAGGCCCAACCGACTGAGCCACCCAGGTGCCCCCAGGTGTACCTTTTAAATTAGAGACTAGAGAGTCTAGAGTCTAGATGGAAGACATCAGAGAGCCTCAAAGCAGCAGAGGTGCTCTTCTGTTGACCTTGAGGGAGCGAACTGCCATGTTGTGGAGAGTGTCCCACAACAAAACAGTAGCGACATCTGAACTGAGTCACTCAGTCCCACAAGGATGAGGAACTTGACAAAGGAGGGCCTCAGATAGGGTCATAGCCCCAGCCGGCACCTTGATTTCAGCCGGTGAGACCTTGAGCAGAGAACTAGTTATGCTGTGCCCAGACCAGACTACTGACCTATAAAAACTGTGAGATAAGAAGGGAGTGTGGGTTCAGGTTAAGTTTGAAGTAATTTGTTACACAGCACTAGAAAATTAATACAGGACCCTTTCCCAGGGTCCCAGAGCTAGAACCCATGGGTCCCCAGACTGCCAAGTTCCTGCTCTTCACCATTGAAGCATATCCTTTTTTTTTTTTTTAACACAGAGAGAGAGCATGAGCAGGGGAGCAGGGGAGAGAGAAAGAGAGAGAGAGAGAGAGAGAGAGAGAATCATAAATGTGGAGCTGGATGCTAGACTTGATCCCATGACCCTAGGATCACAACCTGAACCAAAATCAAGTCAGACACTCAACATATCCTAATGCCCTCCTCTTTTGGGGGGCATGAAGGCCCTCTCAGGTCATGCCTTTTGCTTTGCTTTGCTTTGCTTTGCTTTGAACAAAGCTTTCAGCATCCATGGTCCTTATGCTCCTCAGTGGTCTGCCTACCGCTCACTTTGATTCACATTGGTTAGCTCACTGGTTTTAACAAATGCGGTAAGCATCCATAAACCCACCACCCAGAACAAGAGGCAGTCCTTGACGATAACCATGTCACACCACGGCCCCCCGTTCCCCCATCCCTCGGCCTGTGGTCACTGCTGTCTGAATCTCCTGTTCATCATTCCCATGCCTAATGCTTTATAGAGTTTAATTGTATGCATATGGATTCCATGAAATGGATTTTAAAAAACTGTAATGGTTTTTAACTTTTTTAAATTTAATTTTTAATGTTTATTTATTTTTGAGAGGCAAAGAGAGTATGAGCAGGGGAAGGGCAGAGAGAGAGGGAGACACAGAGTCTGAAGCAGGCTCTGGGCTCTGAGCTGTCAGCACAGAGCCCGACTTGGGGCTTGAGCTCCCAAACCACAAGATCATGACCTGAGCTGAAGTCAGCCACTTAACCAACTGAGCCACCCATGCCTCAGTTTTTAACTTTTTAAAGAGTACCATGTGATACATAATCTCTTGGGACATTTTTCACCTCAATTTTATGTTGCCGAGATTCGTACATAGTGTTGCATGTTAGAGCAGGCCCTGCGTTTTGACGGCTGTATAGTATTTCACACGTGACCACACAGCCACAGTCCCTTCTTCCGCTCTGTGGCCCACAGGCATTTGGGCGGTTTCCAGCTTCTTGCCATCATGCGATTTGGAACAGACTCATATCAGTCTTCCGGTTCAGTAATTCACTTCTTAGAGCCCAATTCTGCTTAAATAAACCAAAGCATAAGGATTTTGTTTCTCTGACATAGGAACCTGACAGAACTGCTCACCCAGGGCCCACGCTTTGACTGAGGGCTCTCATAGCACTCACCCCAAACTGCTGTTTCCAACAGGTCTATCTGAATGCCATCAGACCCAGACACCCAGATCTGGGGCCCCCAGCCAGGGAACGTCAGAGCACGCAAGCGGCTCTGCCCTAACCCGAGTTTCAACATCGGCGAGAATGGCTCTGAGGAAGCTCACTGACCACAGTGGCAGCTCACTCATGGCTGCGGGCAGGGCTTTGGCCCCAAAGACGTCTCTCTGAGCACTCAGAATGCCATGTCCCGGAAAGCCCCCCAGCCTGGAGCACCACAAAGCATGCGATGACAAGTGTGGTGACAAGCTGGCAAAACGAGAAGTGAAATGCAGCCCCGGGCAGGCCCCCCCCTGCCCTGGAAGACCTCACCAGAGACCCTGGTTGAGTCACCGACCCCTCTTGGGCCAAAGTGTCCTCATATAGCCCAGAGGAGATGCACACCCAGTGAGATAAGAGGTTTGACATCTGGCTGGAGGGAAAGTACGAGAGGGTGGAGAGGCTGAGAGCAAGGTTACGTCTGACGGCTTGTGGTGCCCTTGCAGAAAGAACCCTGTCCAGGCTGAACAGAAGGGCCACTCGCACCCAGGGCCACGGCCCCTAAATGCACCGTCACCATAAAATCGAAGGGGATGACAACCCCTTTTTAGGCCGTGACCCTGTCTTGGTGTCCCCACCTGCACTCTCTGCAGGAGCTGACCATACCCACATGGATTTCTTGAGGCATGTGCGTCCCTGCTATGGGACAAGGAAGCCCCAAGGTTAGGGGCACAGCCCTTTGCAGACAGAGCCCAATTGACATTTCATCTCCACCCCTTACCAGCTACGTGTCGAGGCAGCTTGTTTAGGGTCTTCAAGTCTCAGTTTCCTCATCTACAAAACGGGGAGGATAAAACATGCCACAATTGTGGAGGTTAAGAGCACACTTCCTGGGCTCCAGTCTCGGCTCTGCTATGCCACTTCCGAACTGTGTGACCTTGAACAAGTTACTTAACCTTCTTGGGCTTCCATTTCCTCAACTGTTAATGGGGATTGCAAATACTCCCCACAGCACAAGTTTGTGAAGATCGAGGGAATAGATGCCTGCAAAGAGATCAGCCCGGTGCCTGGCACATAGTAAGTGCTCAATAATGACAATCAGAGTGCTAGTCAGTATCATTCGTTCATTCATCCACTCATCTAACTAGTTGTAATAGCTGGGACAGGAGGATGGTCAGCTATGCGCCTGACACTATATGCAGAGCTGTGAGGAAAACGCAACTGAAAGACAGTCTTTGAGAGTCAAGACCTCAGCAAGTGCCATATAACTATGACAGAGGACCCAGGCACAGTGGAGAGGCAGACGGGCTGCGCTGCCTGTGTGCTAGGCACCCCGATAGAGAGAAACAGGGAGCTTTGTGAGGGAGGTGGCTCCTGGGGGATTGGGCTCCCTGGCAGGAGCAAGGTTTTATAGGGAGGACGTGCCAGGGAGTAAGAAGCTCATTACCCAGACTTGACTGTGCCTCATGGCGCAGCTAGTCTGAGCCCTTCACTGTTAACAGAAGAAACTGAGGTCCAGATAGGAGGAGCCAGGCAAGGGCCAGTTGGTGGCAGAGATGCGGAGACCCCAGGCCAGCACTCTCCCCACCCTGCTCTCCCCACATGAGGCTTCTCTTGCCCTCCCTGGTCACCTACCGGTGCAGAACAGACCACTCAGAACTGAGCGGCTGAAACAAATCATGTCACAGCCTCTCCGCAGCCTGTGGGTCAAGGGCTGGGGAAGGGCTCTGCAGGCAGTTCTGGCTCAGGCTCTGTTCTGTGGTGGCTGTGCCTCCACGCGAGCTAGTTTGGGCTTCACAGCGTGGCAGCCTCCGGGATCCAGCGGAGAATTCCAGGCAGCGAGGCAGAAGTTGTGTTGTCGTTTCTGGCCTGGCCCTGAGGGTCGTGCAGTGAGTGAGCATCTCTTCTGCTGCCTTCTACTGAATGCAAGCAAGTCACAGGCCCGCCCTTGTTCAAGGCCAGGAGGACTGGACTCCACCTCCTGAGAGGGGTGTGGCAAGGTTCTAGAAGAACACATGGAATGGGAGATTTTGTCTTGGCCATTTAAGAAAGTATTTTCTGCCACTCATGCTGTCCCCTCCAGGAGGGAATGGGGGAAGCAGAGGCTCAACTGAGGCTGTCAGGGGTGATGAAGCCCCGGGAGCTGTGGACAGGGGCAGGGGGAGGAGGTGAACCCCTGTGAACCCCTGGGATGGAGAGAGAATAGACAGTGGAGCAGAGATGGCTGGGGGGAGGGGGAGAGGGGGCAGTCAAATTCAGCCCATCCCACTGCTTTGGAGCTGCTGGTTGGTCAGAGGCATTGGCCTGACAAGTAGAAAGGGCATTGCTGACACTTAAGGTCAGACAGGTTCCAGAGCCCAAAGTATACCCACCTGGGCTCCCCCATCCTCCCCCCAAGAAAGGTAGTACTCAGAACTTTGGTTAGCAGATGCATTGAAGAACACAAGTTGAGACCCAACTCAGGGAGATCACCCCCAGGGCCACGATGCAGCAGAACCATCCTCTCTCCAACACTGGTGATGCACAGATGGTGCGTTCCTGAGCGCCAGGTCTGTGACAGGTAATGACGAGAATGGAGGGGAGCAAGAGACCCGGCCTTCACTCAAAGGACAAATACCAGAGGGAAGTCCACGCCCCCCTGAGCCTCCCCCAAGCAGTCCAGGCCTGTCCAAGGGGAGGTCTGAGGGCCCAAGTGACCCTTCTTCCTGCCTTACTCCTGTTGGCCCTGTTAGAGGTGGGCAGCGGCAGCCCATACCCCTCTCTAGGGTGAGAGACACCTGGTTGCCAGACTTAGGGTGGGTGGGACCTGCGTGGGAAGGGACAAGCAAAATCAGAGCCCCCCACCTCGTATCCAGTGAGCAGCATAGTCCAAAATAGACACAAGTCCCTTGGAGCGTAGCCAATGGAGGAGAATGGGACTGGGAGCCCGGCACCTGCCACCCAGGGTGAGAAGGTATGACCTGCATTAAGCCTTTTTGGGCTCATTACCTTAGTAATTCTTCACACCAGCCTTGGTGGGGGTCACATGTGATCCCATTCCACAGCTGAGGAAACTGAGCCTCAGAGGTCCACTTTACCATTATGTGGCAAAATAAAACTAGATTCAGACCGGTATCCTACCAGGTTTGGCCCAAGCTCCACATCTCCCTTAGCTTAAGGATAGGAGCACTTGGAGGCACTAGGGACACCGTCTTCAAACCCCTGGGGACTGGCCATTGGCTCGGAGCCAGACTTCTCTCTGCTACCTCCAGGAGCACACCTGGGGCTTGGGAGGGCACGGGGGCGACAGATCCAGGTCTTTCCAGCTACACAGCAACAGAGGTAAACTCCAAGTTCATCCCACCTGGGAGTCGGGTTCTACTGAAGGCATTAGCCCTGATCTGCCCCTGCACCCAAGTACTCCCACAGGCAGGGGCTGCTCACTCCACACCCTCTTTCCTGGGTGCCCGTTCACTCACCACACCTTGAGAAGTACAGCGGGTAGGGAGGGGAATTTGAGGGGTATAGAGGTCAAGTCTAACTGAAGAGTAAGAGGAAGTCAGGGTAAGATTTCGAGGCTGAAGGCGAAACTTCCCCTCATCCTCCAGACAGAAGCTGGGCATGTGGGGAATGAGGACTTCTGGAGAAGGAGGAGGTCTGGTGAGTCAGTGCCAGCCAGAGCCTACACGGGAGAGGAAACCAATGCTTCCTCATGCCCCAAAGGTCAGAAGGAGACATGGGCTATCCCTGGAGTAGGGTCAAGATCAAGGCCCCAGGCTCAAACCAGCTTCCTACTCAACACTTCCATAGTTCTGGGTCCTAACTGCAAGTCAGCCCGGCTTCCACGACACCAACACTGTGGTCCCAGGGCATCGGAAGAGGGAGGCAGGGAAGTCTCAGACCCACGCCCCCCACCCTCCCCCATCTAAGATGGTGTCCATGGACAGACCCCCCCCCCACCCTCCCCCATTTAGGATGATATCCATGGGCAGACTCTCCCCCAGACGCCCTCCCTCATCCAGGATGGTGTCCATGGGCAGAACCCCCCCAGCCACCCTCCCCCATCTAGGATGGTGTCCATAGGCACCATCACACCTGCATGCACCCTGAGCAGAACAGTCTGGGTCTCTGCTGATGGAAGGCCTGTGCCGTGTGCAGGAGGAACCAGATGGAGGAGGCCAGTCCTTGCCTCCAGGAGTTATGAATCAGAAGCCAAGCCAGGCAGACTCACCACCAGCAAGTTCCCACAACAGGGCCCCTGGGAGAGATGTGCTTGCACCTGCCACTGGTGCAAATTACACTTAATTATTGGAAGCACCAGCCTCCATGATGTTCTTCCTCAGGCTGTCAGGGTCTGGGGAGAGGCGCGTGCCCGGTGGAGTCTAAGGGGGCAGCGAGGCAAACACCAAGTCGACATTGCTCCGGGCTTCTGTGCAGGGAGGGAGCCAGCCTAGAGCCATGATTTAAAATTAAACCTTAAAATAAAATAAAATAATAAAATATTAAACTTGGAGGAAAGCTAAAAGTGACTTCCTTCCACTTGCTGCCCGCCCCGACTCCTAAGAATTAGACTCTTTCAGATAGGATACATCTGTCCTACCCTGGTTGCCCCTAAAAGTGGCTTGAGTAGGCTGCGGACAGGGAGCAGGAGTGAGGGAGGAGAGCAGGGGACAGAGTGAGACAGGGAAGGGAGTTGGTGAATACTGGGATGTTTTATTGCAGTAGCCGCCCCTGCGGGCGACTGGTGACCCCTCAGGGACCTGTTTAATAGCCTTTGGAAACATGACTCAAAACACTCCCCCCGCCACCACCAGTAGAGTAAAAGGGGGAAACATCTGTTGGCTTCTGTCCCTCCACTGAGCAAAGGTGTCCCCACGGCCCTGCATGGAACTGGAGTAAACAGCCGACACGGAGGAACTTGGACTCAAGGGCCTAATCCAGGTCTTCGCCTTGCAGCCCCCCGAACCCTCAGCAGCATCAGCAGCCTCCTGGGGGATTTTTCAGGGTGCGAAAAATATTTTCCTACAGCCCAAGAAAGCACTGAGCTTGGACATCAGCAGGGGAGTGGGCAAGCGGTAAGTAAACCACAGGGGTTGAAGACTCTGCCAGGCTTTGTCCGGCTCAAGGACCAGTTCGGCTTCTCTCCTGAAGTGCTTCGCTCATCAGGGGGCCAGAGTCTGGAAGGAAGCAGAATCTATTCTGCCTGGAACTCCCTGAGCCCTTCCCAAAGTGCCAGGCAGCACGGACCCCACCCAGCCTCTCAGCACGCATTTATTTCCTGCCCACTCAGCCTCCCTTCAGTTCTCAAGAAGCTCATTTGGGGTCCTCCACTTTCTCTCTGACCAGTGTCTCAGCCCTTTTCCTGGGCCGCACCCCCAGGGCCTTCCTGCCCACCCTCCAGCTCCAGACATTGGCACCAGCTTCCCGGGCCCCCTGTGGCTTGGCCCTCTCCAAGCCTGTTTGGGGCCCAGCCCAAATCAGCAATTACAAGTATCCACATTTCCTTCTTGCTCCAAACTAGGTGACCATTGTCCACGGCACAAGGGAGGACCATCGAGTCTATGCTGCTACGGAGAAAGGATGTTTACTTAGGGTCCTAGGCCCCTGCTCCCTGCATGCTGTCTGTGTCCAGCCACTACATGTCATACGCCGGTGAACACATACTTCACACAGGCCCACACAGCAGGTGCCGAAGACGGGTGTATGAAGCACAGAACAAGCTTGCAGACTCAGAATGAGCACAAAGGCTCAGAACAGGCTCAGCAAGGGCACACAGGTGGCCTACCACTTGCAGAAATAGGCCTTAGCAGGTCAGGTCCTTCCTTGGTTGTGGGTTCCCTCTGCAGTCCCTGGGACATTGTCCTTCATTCCTCCTTCTCCGTTTTCATTTAATCGGCATGACTGACTTCCACAGTGGGTGTTAGGATTCCCATTTGATAGATAAGGACACTGAGGCTCAGAGAGGTTCATTAGCTTACATAAGGAGAGGGGAGAAGGGAGGTTGGAGGGAAAGAGGGGTGAGGCAGGGAAGGGAAGGAGGGAGAAGTGGAAGGAAAAAGGGACGGAGGTACTCTGGAGTACCACTTCTGCAGAGAATCCTAGGACAGCAGAGCCAGGCCAGAGAACATTTCTAGTTTTCCTCTTGGGAGATGGAACAGTGAGTTGCTCAAGGTCACATAGAGTCCCCCACTACTGAGTTGGGGCTTGGGGACTTGGACCCTGGGGTGTGGTGGGGCTACCCAGAGGGGTGAAAGGGCAGGGGCAGAGCATGACCTTGAGAAACACCCAGCGGAGAAGATAAAGAAGGTTCTCAGCCTGGACTTACTTACCTGCGTAAAGGCAGGGAGCCACGCGATGCACAAGAGGCAGGGCACGGCTGCCTACCCCTGCCTGCGCGACAGCCCACTACCACCATGGCTGGGCTCCCAGGTAGGGGAAGGGATGGTGGCTAATCGCACGTGTAGGAGGTAGGAGCTGCTTCCTAACATTCACAGCAGTGCCCAGAGGCCCAGAAACCCCCAGGAGGGGCCACAGGCACTCTGTCTCCAGAGGCCAAAGGGCAACTCAAGCAGCCTCAATGGGGGTGCACGACCACCAGCACTCAGGAAACAGGCCAGCACAGCGTCACTTGGGAAACCCTGCATCTGAGATCCTGGGGGTCCAAAGGGACCTCTGGGGTCAGGTCTGTCACCCTTGTCAAACATTCCCACTGCCCTGAGGACATGGGTCAGAAGCAGGGAGGCCCTCCCACGTGCACCTCCCAGGGCGGTTAGAACAGTTAGGGTGGACGTAGGTACCAGGCAGGGGTCCAGCCCAGGCCCTCCCTGCCTGGTCTCTCTACCCCTTCAAAGAGCCCAGGCCACTGAACACAGAACCTTGACAGGCCCGGACATGGCCATTGTCCTCTGTGATGGGAGTTGGGTCAGGACTGTCTTCTCCAGCGTCCACACCTCGTAGCCTTCTCTGTCCCCAGATGCCAGGCAGAGCACTGGGCCATTCTGGATCAGGACACCAGCATGCCCTGCTCCCACTGTGCTCCCGGCAGCAGGACTTGGCTGCCTTCACTCTCACGGCATCCCCTGATACCATGGGGCAACTTCTGGAACAGGACACTTTGCCAGTGGCCTCTCTCACCAGCTAACCTTGGCAAGTAGCACACAGAGAAAGGGGGAGGACTGTCAGCCATTCTAGGCATTTATTTTTCTGGCTCTGCCCCCTCCCCTCAGCCCAGACCACAGAGGCCAGGACTGGAGTTGAAGTTGAGCAGAGGCCGGTGAGTGTGGAGGGAACTTTCTGATGGGAGGTAATGTGGTGAGAAGCTGAGAAGCAGCTGGGCATGGCCTCCTTGGATGTTCAAAATTCTAGAATCAGCGAAGTCCTTCCAGCTCAAGACCTTGTGTCTGTAGAGTCTGCAATGTGTGTCTCTCCACACTCACTAGGGAACCAGCATCAAGCTAAGTCCTAAAAAATCCTACCATGTTGGAATCAGAAGGGTCCTGAGATACAGCCCTATAAGGGTTTTATGACCACAGACAAACCACTGGCAAACATAGCGGCCTAAAGCAACACTTGTTGGGGCCGTCCTGGCTGTTCTAGAAGTCTCATTCGGGGTCTGGTCGCCGATCAGCTGCATTCAGCTGGAAGGTCCAAGTGGCCTCACCCACAGACTGCAGGCCTCTGCACCATCGGCTGGGCCTCCATTCTCCTGCAGCAGAATCTCCTGGACTTCCTTCCGGCATGGCAGATGCTAGAGTGGGGGAAGGGAGGGAGGGTGGGGAAGCAGCCAGGCCTTGAAGTGCTAAGCCTGAAAGTGGCACCGTATCACTTCTGCTGCATTTTCCCCCTCAAAGCAAGTCACAAGGTGAAGCCAGATTCAAAGGGAGACCTCTTGACAGTAGGGAGTGGCAAGGAACCTCTGGCTCTCTTTGACGCCCCACAGAGGGGCCAGCTTCACCAGTGTCAGGAGTCAGGGCAGAGCCCGGGTCCTGATGGAGACTTCAGGACTTAGAGGTGCATGGCACCCCACCTCTGCCCCTGGGATCCTCTCCTGTCACCTCTAGACCCTCCAAGTCCTTGGTATACAGTGTCCCTGGAGGCCTGGCTTGCAGCAGGGAGGTCTAGGGTCAGGGCTGCACAGGGATTCGGGGAGGGCTTGGGGTCCTCTCTGTACTCACTGCTGAGGCATCTGAAGTTGGTGGGGAGGGAGGGTCCCTTGGCTGTAGGATGTGGGGGGAGGGCACCTACTCTCTTCAGGGGCCCATCCCACAAGAGCTCTAGCTGGGACCAAGCCTGGGGAGGCTGAATGTGAGGACAGGGCAGGCTCCACTCATCTCTCTGTGAGCATAACTGAGCCCACCAGTCAAGGGAGGCTCGCCCCAGGGGACCCCAGGTCACCCTCTCTTCCAGGAGGTCCTTTGCACAGGTGCTGAGTTTCCTCACACTGAGCTGGACTCGGCAGGCCCGGGCACTGGGCAGCCAAATGGATCCCCTGAGGGCCACGCCTCCCCTCCCACCTCTGCACTCCTGGCTCTCATCTAAGGTATTGACTCAGCCAGTTGGCAAATATTTATTGAGCACCTGCTATGTGCCAAGCACTGTGTTCATTGCTTGGGGATACGTCAGTGAGCAAAATAAACCAAAACCCTTGTCTTCTTGGAGATTTGAGGAGGGGGAGTGTGTTTATGGATAGTAAACAAACAGATGAGTAAATGACAGAGCGCTGTATTCGTTTTCTGTGGCTGCCATAACAAATGACCACACAGTTGGTGGCTTCGAACAACAGAAATTTCTTCCTCCAGTTCTGGAGGCTAAATGTCTGAAATCAAGAGGTTGGCAGAGCTACACTCCCTCTAAAGGCTCCTGGAGGGGAGATCGGGCCTCCTCCAGCTTCTGGTGGTTCCTGGCACTCCTTGGGCTTCCTTGGCTTGTGGCGGCATCCCTCCGGTCTCTGGCTTCCTCTTCACCTGGCTTTTGCCCCATGTCTTCCTGCATCCCTCTGTGTCTCCTCTTCTGATAAGTACACTAGTTTTGGTATCTAGGGTTCACCCTAAATCCAGGGTGATCTCTCCAGAGCCTTAACTGAAACACACCTTATTTCCCAATAAGGTCACATTCTGAAGTTCTGGGCCAGCCTGGATTTTGGAAGAGGGACACAGTCAACCCATTACAGTCATATTCACAGGTACCAGGGGTTTGGATGTGGACATATCATTGAGGAGGGGAGGGGCACTCCTTAACTCACTATGAGAAGAAATAATGTGGAGATTATCTGGAGAAAAAGAAAGCATGGTAACAGAAGCAGGGGTGTGTGCCAGGGCTGGGGTGGGGACGGTAGGTTGCCATATTGAATAGGGTGGTCAGGAAAAGGCTTGCTAAAAAAGTGATATTCAAAGATGTCAAGGAAGTGAGGGGATAAGCTTTGTGGATGTCCTGGGGGAAAAGCATCCAGGCAGCGGGAACAGGTAGTGCAAAGGCCCTGAGGCAGAAGTGGGTGAGCACATCTGAGGAATAAAGAGGTAGAGAGAGTAAGGGGCAGAGTGGTACAAGGGTGGGATCACGTGGGGCCATGCAGGTCACAGTAAGGACTTTGGCCTTGACTTGGAGTGAGCTGAGGAGAGACAGGAATTGACCACTGCCACTGCATCAGCATCACTCTAGTTGCTGGGTTGAGCGTAGACTCTCAGGGACCATGGGCTGACGTGGTAACTTGGCCTCCCACTCCCCTCCCACCCCAACAAGGGTGGCCCATGGGCAGCAGGCCCTTGATGGCTCTGGAGCGGCTTCCCAGGACTCTGTCGTAGAGAGGCGCCTCTGCTCTCCCGCCGCTGGACCCCCTGCCTGCCCACAGGGTTCAGGTTTCCCCTTGTCAGCTGTACCCACCAGAGCCTGGGAAAGTAGCTTTCCAGAGCAATTTCATCATTTTCCATTCGGAAAAGTTTGCTGCTCTGACCACGCCCTCCCCTGTTTCCAAGGCGGAGTATGAAGGGCTGAGACATTCTAGAGCCCAGAGGGGCCATAGGCCGCGGGGGGGGGGGGGGGGGGTGCAGTAGGCAGGGCTTCGGGCCTGCCCCGTGGCTATCTGGGACCAGACTACCCCATCCCCCAGCTCCCCTGGCTTCCACTTCAGGGACCTCCCTTCTGCACGTGCCTGCTCCACAGGGACTTCCCCAGTCATAGTCCTCCTGTCCTACACCGCTGTACCCTGCTAAGGGGAACACCACCAGGCAAAGGCACTTAAGAGCGCTATAGAAAGAGGGCAGAGGACTTGGCGTCCTTCTCTATGACTTCCTCACAAAGACAGAGCCACTGTTGGGAGGTGGAAACTTCCCGTAGCGTCTCCAGACCACAAGGCTTTCCCCTCCATAATGGCCCTCCTTCTCATTGCCATTGTGAGGCCTGTCAATGCATAGGGTCTGACAGAGTTTGCAGAGCCTGTCTGCGTTTGCAGAACCTGCTGGGTTTGCAGAGCCTACCTACGTTTGTAGAGCCTGCTTGGCCACAGAACCTGTTGCTATTTGCTGAGATTGTATCTTTTGTTCCTCCAGGCAGCCCCCACCCATTGCACAATGGTGGCTAGTAAAGTTCTCTCTCCTCCCTCTCCTGCCCTGCCCCATACCCCTCTCTGAGGGCTCCCTAAATATCCACAGGTTATTTTCCCAAAGGCCCCAACATGCAGACCTCCAGAAACCCCACAGCCAATCCTCAAGCTCACCAGCGGGACTATATAATCTGAAGTCTGGGGCGGCTGGATGGAGCTCTGTCCCCACATGAACAGAGGACAACCCCTCCCAAGCTCGGCTCCTAAAAAGAACATATAGTTTGAGGCCAAGCAGAACCGGGCCTCTGTCACTTCCTAGCTATGGGGCTTTGGGCGTCCTCTCAAGTTTCTGAGTCTCAGTTTCATCACCTATTAAAATGGGGATGCATAATGACATGTGGCTGGATGGGATTCACTTGACATAATTAAGGGGAGAAGACTGAATAAATCAAATGGCCGCCAATGACAAACGTCTGTATAGGCCAGTCATGGGGCCCCGCTCTCCCACAAAAAAAATCATCAAGAGCTAAAGAGGTCCCAGGCGTTCCTGCTCTTAGGTCCTCATGGTGAAAACAAGCCCGCAAGGGTCTGAGCAGGGGGTTCGCTTCATCCTGACCCTGGCCGAGAGCAGAAATATTTCAGGAACTTGAGAAAAGTAGATGTAGGAGCCCTTAGCCATTACTCTCCTCCTCCTCCAAACTCTCAGCGTTGTTTTGATAGTGAATGGGAGCTGAAGGGACAGGCTTCCCCTTAATGACTGTGAGCTCTCTGAGGGCAGGGCTGTGTCTCCTCCTCAGACTTGTTCCTTTTCCCTCTCAGCCCCCAGGATGCAGGGGTCTAAGCATCATCCTCTGCACCACTGCGCGACCACCCAAGGGAACAGGGTGATCGGACCTGATGGACAGAGAGATACAGGGCAGGGTGTGAAGAAAGTGCTGACAAAGGGGCATTTCTCTGAGTGCTTGGCTCAGGACAAACTAGGGCTCTCATCGGAGGGTTCGGCATGGAGTCTGGTGGTTGTGTCAGCTGCAGGCAAAGCCCAGTGGCAGGTGCTTTGGGGAGAGACCAAAAGGACCTTGATGCAGTGCCTGAGAGACAAGCCTGGGCACTGTAGGGGCTGAGTGCTGGGGTGGGTGCACAGGTGCAGGAGTCTGGGAGAGGAGGTAGGACTGGCTCCTGAGTCAGGCAGCCTCTGCACAGGAGACCCTGATGGGGCCAGTCTCTGGGGTCGGGCTAAAGGGAGTGGAGCCCTGGCCTCAGAGCTTGGGCCCAGAGGATGGTCCTGAAGCCCCCTCCCTCATCTCGCCCACCCCCACTTATCTGGCAGCCTTGGTCTCTGTTTTCTGGAGCTTGTCCTCCCCTCCCCCCTCAGCCCCACACAAGGCTGAGCCACCTCTCCTCCCGCCCCTGCCCAACAAAGCCCTGGCTGGCGCTGGGGAAAACAGGGGACAGAAATAATTCCACAGCCTGTGGAGGGCCCTCCTCCTGCTCCTGATCCCTCCCGCTCCACAGTCCCCATCTGGAAGCCCCTCACAGCCTGGGAATGTCCCACAAAACGGTTACATGGAGTATTCTAGAGAAGGAAGGAGGAGCCCTGGAAGAGGCCTGCTCTTCCATCTCCTGCCCCCACACCAGGCAGTGGCACCCCAACCTGTCAGAGGGAGCAGATTCTATGCCCACCAGGCAGTGGGCCCCAACCAGGCTCTCCCGCTTCTGCTTCTTTCTAGCAAAGTGAAAGCAGCTCCATCTACTCTCAGCCCAGCTCCAGGCTTCTGAGCAAGCAGAGAGGACCCACTGTCACACTCAGCGTACGTGGGTCGAGGGGTCGAGGGGTAGAGGTAACGATGGTAAGGTCCCGGGGAGCCCCTGTCTGAAGGAGACACAGTCCTGTTCTCAAGGAGCTCCATTCCGAGGGGGGAGACACAGCCCTGCCCTCTGGAATATTCTACCCCAATGAAGGAGATACACCCCTGTCCTCTGGCAGTCCCCAGTCTGAGAAGGGAAACCCAGACCTTATTCCTTCAGGGTTGGTCTGACCTGGCCTTGAACCCTTTAATCCCCGTTCAGAGAGCAAAGACCAAGAGGTCATCATCTCCTGCCTTAGGTCAAGGTCCTTCCACCCATCCCTAAGATTTGGATAGTACAGACACGAAGCCAGAAGAAAACTTAGAGACCCCTAGCCTAACTGGCCCCGGACAGGTAAGCTCCTTGGTTATTGGCCATGGGGCCCGGGCTATCTCCTGCTGAAAAGCATTCCTCTTGTGGTGGAGGGAGTGGCCTCACCTTGTCCCATCCACCCTTCCCTCATCCCAGACTCTGGTTGTGGTGAAAGGCAGGCCCATGGGGTAAGGGAGCAGGGGAGACCCGATATGCTGACCTTCCCCACATCATGCTCCACACTGACGGTGCAAAGCCTGCTTAGGATTCTCTCTCTCCCTTTCTTTCTGCCCTTCTCTCTCTTAAGATAAATGAATAAACTTTTTTAAAAATTAAGGATAAAAAAAAGAGAGGCACCTGGGTTGCTCAGCTGGTTAAGCGTCCGGCTTCAGCTCAGGTCATGATCTCAGGGTTCATGGGTTCGAGTCCCGCGTCAGGCTCTGTGCTGACAGCTAGCTCAGAGCCTGGAGCCTGCTTCGGATTCTGTATCTCCCTCTCTCTCTGACCCTCCCCTGCTCGCACTGTCTTCTCTGTCTCTCAAAAATAAATAAAAAACATAAAAAAAAAGAAGGGCTCCTGTATGGCTCAGTGAAGCACCCACCTCTTGGTTTCATCTCAGGTCATTTTCTCATGGTTTGTGAGTTTGAGCCCCACATCAAGCTCCACACTGGTGGTGCAGAGCCTGCTTGGGATTCTCTCTCTCCTCCCTCTCTCTCGGCCCCTTCAGTGCTCTCTCACTCTCAAAATAAGTAGATAAACTTAAAAAAACATGGTTGCTTGTGGAATGCAGGGAGAGAAGGCTGTGTGGGGACAGAGTGTGTTCTCAAAATGTGAGCCTCCGTGTCTCCGCCTTCAATGAGCAGCAGTTAATGTTATCACCCTAATGTATCAAAAGGCCCAGTGGACACTGACTCCTTGCAAGGACCACCGGTTAGTGGGCTCCCTCTGCCAGTTGGTACCCGTTC
This sequence comes from Suricata suricatta, assembly GCF_006229205.1. Classification (NCBI taxonomy): domain Eukaryota; kingdom Metazoa; phylum Chordata; class Mammalia; order Carnivora; family Herpestidae; genus Suricata; species Suricata suricatta. Next base: position 40,645,392 of record NC_043706.1, read on the forward strand.
CAGGAACAGAGGGACCCAACCCTGCTGCGGCCACGTCATCGTCCAGCTCTGAGGCCAGTCAGGGCTGGGGATGGACCCCCCTCCACATCCTCCACAGAGGAGCAGGGCAGGGAGGAAGGCGAGCCCCAGCCCAAGGACAAGGGCAGTGGGGCATGCAGCTGGTAACGGGAGAAGGCCAACGCTTTCCTATTTTGGGAGGTAGGAGGCAGCAGGTGGCTGACTGGTGTGGGACATGTGAACTCTCCTGTCAGGGGCTGTGTGGCCCGCAGCAGGGCAGGGTGTGCTGGGCCCCTCCTGAGCCTGCCAGCCAGATGCACTTGTGGCCACGGAGCAGGGGAAGGGGTTCTGGTCTCTCCACCACAAAAGCATCCTCCTAACATAGGCCGTAAACGGAACACGTTCACCTGGAACTCGCTGGCCCCTAAATTCTGCAGGGAATCAGGCTCCATAACTCGAACGTTCTGAGGAGCCCGCAGTCTGAGTGGAGAGATACCACCTTCACACTCCAGGAGCTCCTAATCTGATTTGAGAAGCAACCTCTGCCCTGAAAGAGACCCTGGTCTAAGGAGGGAGGTGCAGCCCCTGCTTGGGAAGGCTCCAGTCTGAGAGAGGAGGCCCCATCTGAGGAGAAAGGCCAGCCATAGTGGGGGTGCAGGTGCTGAGCGGTCCCCTAGGCCGGTGGGAGCCTGCACTGTGGCAGGTTCCTTCGGGAGCCAGGTTATTTTGGGGTGGGCTGAGGAGCAGGCCACTTCCCAGATTAAAATAGCCTTCCCTGGGTGTCCATGCTGAGATGTGCGTAGGTCCCCGCTGAATACTTGTCACACGGCTGTGTTCCTCCTGCCCCCCCACCCCCGCCCCCTCGCCCCAGGCAGGCCGGGCAGAGCCAGAGCGGCAGTCCAAGATGAGCTTTGTTTCCTAATCAGGGCAGTGTGGGAATGCAATCCTGGCCTCTGGAGCCACCAGATGCTGCTCACTACTTGCTCAACGTCTCCTTCCTAAAGAGGCTGCCAGCCCCCTCCCTCAGGAAGCCTACTCACGCTGCCTCCAGCTGTATGAAGCCCTCTGGCTCCACCTGCCTCCCCAGTGCTGTGCCCTGTGTGCCACTTCCCGTGGTCTGGGGCCCCCCTCAGACTGGGGCTCCCAGAGATCAGAGCTATGTTCCAACCTCAAATGGGGCTCTCTGAGGGCAGGGCTGTGTCTCCTCCCTCTGACTGGGGCTCCCTGAGGACAGGGCTGTGTCTCCTCTCTCAGACTGGGACTCCCTGAGGGCAAGGCTGTGTCTCCTCCCTCAGACTGGGGCTCCCTGAGGACAAAACTATGTCTCTTCCCTTAGACTGGACTCCCTGAGGACAGGACTATGTCTCTTCCCTCAGACTGGACTCCCTGAGTCAGGGCTGTGTCTTTTCCCCTCAGACTGGGGCTCCCTGAGGGCAGGACTCTGTCTCCTCCCTCAGACTGGGACTCCCTGAGGGCAAGGCTGTGTCTCCTTCCTCAGACTGGGGCTCCCTGAGGACAGGGCTGTGTCTCCTCCCTCAGACTGGGGCTCCCTGAGGGCAGGGCTGTGTCTCCTCCCTCAGACTGGGGCTCCCTGAGGACAAAACTATGTCTCTTCCCTCAGACTGGACTCCCTGAGGCAGGGGTGTGTCTTTCTCCCTCA
>NC_043706.1:40647148-40671768 GCF_006229205.1 Suricata suricatta
CCTCAGACTGGGGCTCCCTGAGGGCAGGGCTGTGTCTCCTCCCTCAGACTGGGGCTCCCTGAGGGCAGGGCTGTGTCTCCCCTCAGACTGGGGCTCCCTGAGGGCTGAGCTGGTTCTACTCACCACCTTGTTTCCAGTACAGTGGGAAGAAAGTTGATCCAAGACTTGAGAGCCCTGGGTTCTAGTGGTGACTGGTGTCACTTTGCCCCCAAGGGCAATGGCCTGCCTGGCATGCCTCTTAGGAGCAGAGATGCTTTGCTCACAGATCCAGGTTCCAACTCCAGCCTAGGCACTTCCAGGCTCCATCTCCTGGAGCCCCGTGCTTACCCCTCTGACACTCCATGGGGTCCTGAGGCGATGAAAGCACTTCCTGCCCTGGGCAGGTGGTGGGGCTTCAATGAGATAATGTGCACAAGAGACTTGGCATAGTGCCTGGCAGAGGGTAGTGAAAAGATAAACCAAAGAAAAGCCTAGTAGGCCAGTTCTCGGGCCAGCTGTGAGTTGGGCAGAGCTCTAGGCTCCATGACCCTGGAGTCTGAGGCCAAGACCAGCCCTAGAAGGCCACAGAGTTGACCCAGGTCACCGGCCAGGCCAGGAATATGCTAAGATCCCTATCTGCCGCTCTAGGAACAGGGCACTGTCTAAGCCCTCAGTGGTAATATCTGTTGTCCCTTCTCCCTTTGCAACTCTCCCTCTGGCCACCCAGTTAACAGCTGTCTTTGATCCTTGTCCCCCATTATCCCCCCGCCTTTTCCCATCCCACCACCACCACCATGTGGAAGAATCCAGCTCCCCCGTACATGTGACATTCGGCATGGCGTGACCCCTCTGAGTTGGGCAGGGGCTGGGGATGGACCCAGACAGCATAAACACGTCCCAGGAGTTTACATTGTGGGGGCCAGGAGTACACATCAGTCAGCTGGCTGCTGCCCCTGTTTATTCCTTGAAGGTTCATGGCCAGGGCGCCACCGTGGGAGGAGGGTGGAGGCGATCCTCAGGTGGCTGCAGCTGTGTGGATATCAATGTGCTGGGGACCCCAGGAAAACCTGTAGGCCTCCCAGGCCACCCCCTCCAGCCTTGTCCCAGCTACCCATCTCCAGGGACCGTGCGCTGGCACACATGGGAGTCTGAGCGGACTGGCTTCCCTGAGCCTGCCATTAGGGACCCATCAGCCCTTCTCCCCTTTGACCCCTGCCCTGCTCCAGGACCCTAGCTCAGACCTCAGTGCATCTTCTCAAGTCAGGTGGAGCGAAGCCTGGCATGAGTCAATTGTTGTTCAATGCCCTCAAACTTTTCCTGGGTGTTTCACTTTTCTGAGCATTTCTGTCATTCAGCATCTTCTGCATCTAACTCTGTGAAGCAGGCTGGGCTGGCGGGGACTGTCCATTGTCTGCATGGGAAGATGGAGGCCCAAAGGTACACCTGCTCTCAGTCCCACTCACAGCTACCGTGATGTCTCCATTCAAGATCAACAGCAATGAGGGCCTCCCCAATGGCTCTGTATACTGATCCACTTTACAGATGAGTAAACTGGGGCTTGGAGGTAGTGAAGTGATGGCTTGCCCACAGTTGCTCAGCTGGTGAAGCCAGGATTCAAACTCAGTTCTGTTTGGCTCCACACTCCCTGCAAGGTCCTTCTCAACCCACTGTCCACCCTTTAACCAGAGAGTCCAGGCATCTTCTAGGAGCAGGGAGGGGTCCCCACAGTTCTCAAAGGACTCAACCCTTCTTTCCTCCTGAAATGTGTATGCTGAAAGTTGGAGTGTTCCCATGAATGCGTTTACCCTCATTCACAGTGCAAAGTCCTGAGCCAAGCATTGGCAGTAGGTAGGACTAATAAAAATAAAAATAATAATGATGATGATAATAGCAACAACAATAGTTAATGTTTACTGAGAACTTGCTCTGTTTACAGGGCGCTGCTTTTGTTCTGAGTGCTATAAATACAATATCTCAGGGAACCCACAGGACTCTATGAGACTATCATTAACTCTATTAACCCAATTTACAGTTGCGAAGACTGAGACACAAAGAGGTAAAGTGAGTCGTCCAAGCCAACAGCTAGAAAACGTCAGAGTCAACGGGATCCAGAATCGCTATGCTATGGAGTCTGGATGGAAAATGACTTTATAGACCAGTGTAAACAGGGTAGGTGTGAACAGCTGTGCATGCATGCGTGCATGTGCTCCTGCACACACACACACACACACACACACACACACACACACACACACACACCAACCAGGGAGGGGGCAGGTGGAGCTGAGCCACAGTAGGCAGAAGTCATTGAATAGTGCAAGGTAGATGGAGGAGGGCTCCTGGCAGAGATGGGTTGCATGTTAGGACATAAAGCGAAAGATACGACCATTCGAGTATGCCAGACCTTGGGCAAGACTAATCTCCAAAGGCCACTATCATGACCTTGAACATGGTGGGTAGTGAATAAGTGTCCTTGGAATGACTGAGCAGTGCTAACATGGTGGTCGTGATAGAGGTACTGACAAGGACAGCGGTGTGGTGGTGCCGAGAGGGAGTGAGGGGGGAAGGAGGTGGTGGGGTGATGGTGGAGATGTTAGTGATGAGAAGCTGGGGATGGATTTCGGGAAAGAGGCAAGAACATAAATACCATTTCCTCTACGCTCCAGTACAGCCCTTTACAGTTTACACCAGCCATCGCACATTCCCAATCCTCCCGGCTGCCTTCGCGTGGGCATCGTTAGCCTCGTTTTATAAATGATGACAATGAGCCACAGACAAGTCACATTCTGCATGCCCAAGGTCACAAGGCCAGTATGCCGGCCTGGGCTCTCTGCCTTCAGAGCGGGATGCCAGGGCAGCGTCAACATGCCCTGGGTGGGTGGCAAGGGTGAACCCATTCTATACTCCCGATGCAGCGGACTCAACCCCCCTCGCTGTGGGGGAGCAGGGAGTCTCAGAACTAGGTGACAGGGGAAACAGTTCTAATCCGGCCCCACCACTGACACTTCGTGACCTTCTCTGGGCAGCAGCCAAGGCAGATGGCAGCCGCCAAGGGACAGCGGGCCTGCGGGGCAGAGCCAGTGGGGCCTGGCGGGAGCTCCACACACCAAGCGGATGAAGTCAGGGGTGGGAAATAATCTTGGAATCAGAGGAAGGCTCCCTTTGGGGTAACATTCCTGGAAAGCTCTGCTCTGATTGGCTTGAGGTTGGGGTTTCTGCCCAGGCCTTCCCAGTCAGGAGCAAGTTTATTAATAAACCTTGCCCTGTCTCCTGCTCCCACCCTGGGGAGAAGGCAGGGTTTCCTGGGACTTGTGGCCCCTTACCCCAGGGGTAGTGAGTCCCACTGCAGGGGGGTGGGGACACAGACACAGACCTTAGATCTAGGCAAGGAATGCAAGTGCCCTGGGCTGCATTCCGCATCCCTCTGCAGCCCCAAGGATGCCCCTGCTCCAGCCACTGGTGAGGAGAGTAGGCAAGCATGTGCTGTAAGTGCCCTCGTGAGCCCTGGGTGCTGCGTGGGCGGTGGCAGTGTGGGGACAACTGAGTGTGAGGGGTGCTGCCACCTCAGGAACAGGCTGCCTCCCTCCCTGGCGGTTCCCCCTGCAACTCATCAACACCCAAGGCCTAAATTTACTGCCTCCGCTCCCTCACCTGCTGGCTCTGACCTCATTAGGCTCCTGCCCCTTACCCAGGATGGGGGGGGGGGGGGAGAATGACTCCTGACTGAGGATCAGGATCCCTTGAGGGAGGAGGGAAAGTCCTGGGGGTGGGAGAGAGGGGAGATGGGACACAGAGCTTAATATAGTCACAGGGCAGGCTGAGGAGGATGTCAGCTCCTGTTACACCTGACACCTCACCCCCATCATATGACCCAGCTCCTGCTAGCAAGGCGTGGGCAGAGTGAAAGAGTGAGAAGTGGCTGCTCTCACTGCCTGGCCTAGCTGGGTGGTCCTGACTCCCCAATGGGCCAGGCCAGGAACGGAGGGAAGGGAAGGAGCCTCCAGCACTGATCCCAGCATGGATGCTAAAGGGATGGCCCCTCCCCTCCCTCCCTCACCCCCAGATCCAAGGTTGCAAACTATGGTGCACCTGTGGGCAGAGCCCTAAAGCTAGACTTAGGCGTGAGAGCCAGGATGCAAAGTTGCCTGGGAAGTTGGGTGAAGAGAATCAGGGTCAAGGCAAACTCCTCCCCTAATCCCTCCTGCATAGAAATCTGGCCTCTTCCCCTGCTCACACCTAGGGGGAGACGCAGCCTTGCCCTCAGCGAGCCCATGGGATGGAATTGTCACGCAAAATCCCCTCCGTTGAGCTTCCCTGTGTGACCTTGGGCATCTACCTCCATGACGTCTCAGTGTCTAATTTTCTGGTCTACGAAATGGGAAGGCTGCCGAGTCCCTCAAAGGTGCTCAGTACCTGCCTGGCAGAGAGCAAAATCTGAATAAAAGGTAGTTATTCCTCTTCAGTGGAAGGCTTTCTCTGGGAGAAGTCATCGCCTCTGGTCTTTAATTGGGAAAGTAGACTGAAGTAGCCTCTTGTATGCCCAGCACTCCCACCCAAATATGGGTCGTCTCTGGACAATCTGGCTGCCTCAACAGGCAGCCCCAGGCTTCACGTTCACGGGCAACAGCTATCTGGAAACTCAGCCACACAAGTGGCCCCAGGCCTGAGGACACTGGTGCAGCAGGGGACAAGGCAAGCCCTGTAGAAACCCACTCTAGAAGATGTTATCCTGTGGCTTCTGGTCACAGACTTCCTGGAAACCAGTTTTCAAATTTACTTTTTATTGAGGTGTAAGATTTGTGTATCAAATTGCACAAATATGAAGGGTACGGCTTGGTGAATTTGTGCATATGTATGCGTTTGTGTAACCACCCCCCGGATCAAGCCTACAGCATTTCCAGCACCCCAGCAGGCTCCCTCAAGCCCCATCCAGTCAACCCCCTCCTCCAGAAGTAACCACTATTCTGACTTGCATCCCCACAGGTTGGCTCTGCCTGTCCTGGAACTTCATACAAATGGACTCCTAGAGCAGGCACTCCGTGTCTGGTCCCATTTGTTCAGCCTGACTTCTACGTGTTGTTTCTACAGTACTAGTCTTCCCTTTTTTGTGGCCAAGTAGACTTCCACTGAGTATAGAACAACTTACTTGTCTATTCTGCTGTTGATGGACATTTGGGTTGTTTCCACTCTTTATGTAATATGCTTACAACAGCCATATCATTCTTACACATGTCTTTTGGTGACATAAACATGGCAACCCACTCCTGAGAACAAATTTGGGGGTGGATGCATCATTAAGAACTCCAGGGAGGAAAGGGGAGATTAAATATTCCTGAGCTCCTTGGATAGAGCCAAAGGGTATTATGGTAAAGGAATTAAGTCAGACCGGCAAAACCAAATACCATTTGATTTCACTTATATGTGGAATCTAAAACAGAAACAAAAACAAAACAAAGAACAAGCAAAGGGAAACAGACTCATAAATATAGAGAACAAACTGGGTTGAGGGGATGGGCCAAAAAGGTGAAGGGGATTAAGAGGTACAAACTGCCAGTTAAAGAAGTAGTAGGTCACGAGGATGAAAAAGTACAGCATAGGGAACATTGCAGTTACACTGTGTGGTGACATGGTGACCACTACCTTATCATCTACTTACCTTGGTGACCATTGCGTACTGTATAGAACTGTTGAATCACTATGCTATACACCTGAAACTAATACAACATTGTATCTCAACTACAATTTTTCTTTATTTCTAAAGTTTATTTACTATGTGTGTGTGTGTGTGTGTGTGTGTGTGTGTGTGTGTGACAGAGAGAGAGAGAGAGAGAGAGAGAGAGAGAGAGAGGGAGAGAGAATCCCAAGTAGCACAGAGCCAGACACGGAGCTCCATCCCATGAACTGGGAGATCATGACCTGAGCCAAAACCAAGCATTGGAGACCTAACCGACTGAACCACCCAGGCGCTCTTCAACTATTCTTCAAATTTTTTAAATTTAGAAATAAGTTACTGAGCTCCCATCCTGGGTCATGAGCTTTTTGGGATCCACTGGACACTCACAGGGGAAGGAGGCCAGGCACAGAGGAACACCCAAGAGGAACTCCACCAGCCTCATCACTGAACCTAGAGCTCGCCCTGTGTACCTATGTGTGTGTGTGTGAGTGCGTGATTATATTCATTTCCTAGGGCTACCTTAATAAACCATCACAGACTCGTGGCTTAAAAACAACAGGGATCATAGTCCCAAATCAGGATACTGACAGGGTTTGCTTTTTCTGGAGCCTCCGAGGGAGAGTTTTCCATCCCTCTCTCCTGGCTTCTGGGGGCAGCAGGCAATCCATGGTGCTCCTTGGTGCTCCTTGGTTCTCCTTGGCTGTAGCTGCATCTCTACAATTTCTACACGACCTTCTTCCTTGTATGTCTCCATATCTCTGTGTCTACAAATTTCTCTCTCCCTAAAAGGACACTAGTCATTGGATTTAGGGTCCACCCTAGTCCAGTAAGTTACATCGAGAAGACCCTATTTCCACCTAAGATCAAGTTCCCAGGTACTGAGGTTAGGATTTCAACATATCTTCTGGGGGACTCAGTTCAACCAACAATAGTGATCATGACTCAGCACGCTCGCATGTGAGTATACATGAGTGTCTGTGTGGGTGTGTATTGTGTGAGGGAACACTGCGTGCGTGTGCATGTGCTTGCCAGAACATGTCTACGGTGGTGTCTCTGGTTGTGCATATGTGACCATTGGCATGTATATAGGAAACGTGTGTACATGTGTGCTCCTGTCCCATGGTTTTAGAGCCCCCACTGGACTTGCTGAGGAGGGCGGTAAAGCCTGGCTCCCTGCTGGGGCTGAAGAAGTGCTACGGGCTAGTGTGGGTGGGCAAGCCGGGCCTTGCCTCATGAATCCAAACGGTGAGCTGTGAGAAGCAAGGACAAGGGTATTTGCTGAGCTGGGCACCTGCTGGCAAGGCTGAGGAGGTGGCTCCCAGCAGCAACGCCTATTCCCAGGTCCGTTTCCAGGAATGTTCCTAGAAGGCCCCTCCACCCAAGCTCCCATCCCCTGCACACCATTTGCCTGGATGGGCAGGCTCCGGCTGACTCATATCCTCAGAGGCTGGAAGCCAGCCACCTGCCGTGCCAGCCCGGTATGGGGGTAGGGGCGAGGCAGGTAGCCAGGCCTCCCAGGCCCCGCCCTCAGGCCAATCAAGAGGAGCAACCAATCACCCACAGTGCGGACGCTGGATCCCTGCAAAGGGAGAAAGACAGAGGTGAGTATGTGGTCAGGGAAGGCCCAGAATGAGTGCTGCTTATGTCCTAGGGCAGCTCTTTCAGGCAAACCCACCACCCAGAGGCAGGGCATTGGCAGGGTCTCCTCCGTCGAAAATTGTTGGTTTAGGGCTTGTTCTGAGCCAGTTATCTCATTTAAACTCCACAACCAAGTTCAAGTGGTGTTCACAGCATCCCCATTTTACAGATGTTATTGCTGAGGCCCTAAGGAGTTCAATCCTCTACCTACAATGACTACAGTCTGCCTACAATGAACGTGTGTTCACGTTCCTTGGAATTTGTTAGTCCCTGGAAATCACACCCTATCCCCTCCTCCATGCAGACCAGAGCTGCCCCCACCGCAGCCCTCCTGCCCACCACACACACACCCCCTCCAGTGCAGTCTTGCTCCCACTCTTCCCCAGGAAGACCCCGCTCCCCTGCCCATGGAGGTGGGGGGACAAATTAGGGGGTGGTTTGGGGGTGGTCTCTCCACTCACCCCACCCTTCTGGACTAATCTGTGGTGTCCTGGTTTGGGTTAGGGTGTGGCAATGAGTTTATTGCTCACTGGGAATGCTGGTGGGTTTGTGCGCACGGGTTTGGAGGATGGGGTGTCTGGGCATGCAGGTGTATCTCCAGGTGGGTGTGCCCATCAGGGACACATGAGGGCATAGTTGCAGTAGGATATACATTGTACAGGTTGTATCTGTGAGTGTGCCTAGGCACAGGTGTGAGAGCCCTTGTGGGTGTTCATGAGGAGTCTACCCCCCTGCATGTCTGCAGAGTGGTCCCCCAATTTTCCCCCCTTAGCACAGAACTGCCACCATCCTCAGTTCACAGACTCTGGGGCCCCAGGTGAGAGCCTAGTAAAAACCGCCTGTATCTGGGGACAGAGACACCTGGGTCTGAAGCCCCGCCTACTCTGGCCACTGGTGCCCTTGAGCTGGCATTGCCCCACCCAGGCAGCGGGAGTGTCCTCACCCAATGGGATGGGGTGACACGGAGGAGGAGGCAGCAGTGTGGCTTACCCCGCCCCCAGGAACACAGGGAGCACCCAGCTCCCTAGATGGGAGGCTCATTACCCCATCACTCAGTAGTTTGGGGGGAGGACATGCCAGGACTTGGCACAGACTACAAAGTGTGAGGGGCACCACCAGCACTCCCGCCCGCGGCTGGCTGGGGGAGGGGCTGTGACGTTCAGTGGCCTCATGCTGCTGAGAGGAAGTAGCTAATTGCCGACCTGATGACTGGGCAGCCTGAGGAATGGGGTGATGATGCCACTTGCGGAAGCAGGCGCCCCAGCACAAGGAGGGGGCCCTGCAGGGACCGGGTGAGCCAGGCCTGGGCTCTGCAGAAGCTGAGGTGGCTGTGGCCAAAGGAGCAGGGGGTGGGGGCTTGCTGAGGCTGTGACCGTGGGAAAGGAGTTCTCCCTGGCTTCCCTCAGCTTTAAGGGAAAAGAGCTCAGAGGCCCCAGGGGATGAAGGGATTTGGGAAGGGGCTGCAGGGGGAAGGGGCGGAGATGGTGGCAGAGGCTTCTTTACTTCCACCTATACTCCCCAACCTTCCATGTTCCCCAGTCTTGGCTTTGGCCCCTCTTTGGACCCTGTGGCCCCAGGCTGGTGAGGAAGGAGGGACTAGATGGAGAGTTCTTTTCACCATAAGACCCCAGGGCACAAGCAGCCTACATAGCCACATCTACTCTGCTGCAGGCCAGAGCATCTAGAAGTGGGGAGACTTCAGCTGTCCTTGAGGACAGAAGAGCAGGTGCTTCAGACAGAGAACAGAACAAGCGAAGGGTGGGCAGAGGGCTTTGGAGAGGCTGATGAAGGATGGAGCCTTGGCTGCCATGGTTATGGGGAGAGAGGCAGGCGGGCAGGGCTCTTGTGCACCTAGGGCCACACTGTCCCTTCCTGGCAGAAACCTGGGCAACCAGGGGCACCTTGGTGGCTTGGTGGGTCAAGCGTCTGACTTCGGCTCAGGTCATGATTTCACAGTTTGTGAGTTGGAGCCCTGCATCCGGCTCTGTGCAGATAGGTAGGAGCCTGGATCCTGCTTCAGATTCTGTGTCTCCCTCTCTCTCTGCTCCTCCCCTGCTTGTGCTTTGTCTCTCTCTCTTTCTCTCTTTCCCTCTCAAAAATAAATAAACATTAAAATAATAATAATAATAATAAATTAAAAAAAAAGAAACAGTGTAACCAGACATGGAACTTCTCCCACAGTGCTGGCCCTAGCCTCTGGCCCAGACAGTCCTGGCCTCAACTGCCAGAATAGGGGTCAGGACCAAATCAGGAGCCACACAGGAGGGGAACCCCACCCCCCAAATCCCCAGGAGCATCAGCCCCAGAGAACCTGCCAGCCCTGAGTGCCACAAAAGGGACCCAGCCATACGTAGGTCAGTCCTCTGCACCCTCAGCGCCCCCTGTGGGCAGGGAGCTATACTAATGGGGGAGGGGCCTCCTTCCTAATGGGGGCGGGGCCTCCACCTGCCTGCAGGAGGAGACAGACTGGCCCTCCCCGCCTCAGGGAACGCCCACTGTGATGCAGGTGACTCAAGACATTGACCTCCTAGCTCCAATCAGAAATGTGGGCCCCGTCTTCAGGACACTCCCACTCTGATGGAGTTGTGTACTACCATCAAAGCTCCATTCTGAAGGGTGAAACACAGCACCAGGCTTCAAGAAACTTAGTCTGAGGGTAGGGACGCACAGTTCCATACAACCTTTCTGGAGCCTCCAATCTGTTGCAGACATGGATAGGCATTTTGGTGCCTTTAGTGTTGCTAGGAAACAATACGAGGCGTCCAGTTATATTTGAATTTCAGATACACAACGCAAAACGATTTGTATAAGTATATCCCATACAACATATGGGGCATACTTATACTAAATAGAGTATTCATGGCGTATTTGAAATTCAAATTTAACCTGACGTCCTGTATTTTTATTTGCCAAATCTGACAACCCTAGTTGCGTCCAATCTAAGGGAGGAGGGAGGGGGGAGGAGCCCCAGAGACCAAAATGCAGGTAAACATCACAGCGTGCTCAAGCTCAGGAGAGCAGTTTGGGGGCGGGTGGGGAGTCCTGGGGCGCTGGCTCGAAGCAGTTTAAAATTCCTTCCAGACCAGATCCCTAATCCCTTGGTGCACAATGGCCGCCTTCTCCCCCACCGCCTGCGCCCACGCCTTCCCCCGCGGGGCCGTGGCAGTGCCACCACGGGCCTCTTTAAGCCCCTTTGAAGCCGTCAGAGCCCCGCGCAGCGGGAGGCCCCGCCGCTATGCCAGCTATGCCAGCTATGTCCCCGCCGCCGCCGGCCACCACTGCTCCCCTATTAATGCTGGCTAATCTGGCTAATAAATAAACTCTTCTCCCAGTCTCAGCTCCCCACTAGCTTCCCCCTGTCCTCCCATATTTGATTTCAGGGCTCGGGTGAAACATGCGCCCCCACTCTTCTTCTGATGTCTCTTTTTTTCTGTCGCCGTCCTAGACCTATTGGCCATCTCTGACAAAATTTGGGGAGTCTCTGCCTCGCGCATTGCATCTGCCTCTCTTTCAGTCCACCTGTGCGCAGGGAGCAGGCCACTTGGCTAGGTGCAGGGACTCCACACAACGCCCGGGGAAGATCGCAGGACGGAGGAGCGCCCCCTGGAAGCCAGAGGTGGCGCGGGCCACGCCCCTCCTTGCCACACCCTAAGCCACGCCTTCCCGTGCCCGTGGAAGTGGGGTGCCAGGCGAGCAGCCCCGGGACAGGTGACTCCGTGCCAGGGGGAGGAGATGGCGCCTCCTGCGGCAGGAGTCCTTTCTTCATGGCCTCTGCCGCCCCCTGCGTCGCCACCCGGGCTCCGGAGAGTCTGCCTCAGAGCCGAGCCCGCATCGCTTCACCTCCTACCACACAGCCGCCCCGCGCGCGCGCGGAGAAATTACAGGATTGCAGGGGCACGGCTAGTGCGCTCTAATTACCCCCCGACGCTCTCCGCGGCGCTCGGCAGGGCTGGGCCAACCCGCTCTAATTAGGCTCCCCCTCACCCACCTGTCCTAGAACCGTCCCTGTCCCCCTCCCGTCCCCAGGAGCGCAGGCTCTCCTTTACCGCCAACGCTTCCTGTTGCCCTCTGAGACTACCCTGGGAGAGAGCTCTGAGACCCCACCTGGGTGGGGAGAGGGAAGGTGCAGGACTGGAGACCCCAGAGCCCCAAGGTGCGGCAGGAGGCTTGGTCCCTCTCCTAAACTGACAGCCCTTGAGTTCTGTCTAACGTAACTTGGGGGAGGGTGGGGAGGCAGGACCCATTTCCTTGACAGGGACACTGTGGCCTGTTGGAAAGGGGAAGAGGGCACCAGAGCAAAAGTATCCCCATTTTGCACACAAGGCCCAGAAAAGTGAAACTCTTGGGGAAGGCCCTCCCCCCAAGAACTTCCACATCAGTTCATTTCAAGGGGGCTTATGACCACCCCACAGGGATGTTACCCTCCTTTAAAGAAAAGTGATACCCCATCATGGACCTGGAGCGCTAGAAGGCCAAGGGCTGTGGCCTGTTGGTCACAAGGGAGCTAGTGAGGAGTGGCAAAAGTCTTGCATCCCAGGAAGGGTGGGAAAAGGCCCTGAAGATAGAGAAGCCAGGCCTCGTGGCCAGGACTAAGGACTTGACTGTCAGCCTCTTTATCCAAACCAGGCTCAAACCTTTCCTCTATCAGGAATTCTTTCCTGATGTCCAGGGGGTTGCAGACCCATGGCCTTGGGCCAAGTTTAATCTTTAGTGAGGTTTTGTTTGGCCTGCAAGTAGCATGTGGGTTTTGTATTGAACAGGATAGCTTACCGACAGCGTGGCTATCGGATTGCCCTTCCCCTTGGCAAAGGCCAATGTCAAAACTAGTCCCCGAAGGCATTTGAGTTTGAGACCCCTGATTTAGACCAGCCCACTTGGCCTAGCCTTTGACCTTTCTCAGTCTACACTATTGCCACCCTCTTGTAGTCTGTGTGTGTTTCTTGGTAAGCATGCCCTGGGGGAGCATCCCTGAGAGCCCCCCTTTAGGCTTCCCACACATGGTAGCAGTGGGGGCTGCGCATGCTTCTGGAAACCCCTCTTGTACCACCTTTTTTCATCTTGAGTTTCACTCTGTGCCCTGAGTATGTCTTCTCCAGCAGGGATGATGGCTGTTTTCTGCCATGCAGCTAGAGGTTCCTTGAGGGCAGAATAGTGGATCTCTCCTTTCCATCTAGGATCTCACTGAGGCTTTGGGGAGTGGGGTGTGGGGGTAGTATCTTCCATCACAGGAAGCTCCCAAAGTGCAAGGCTATGTCTCCCCCACCTCAGACTGGGGCTCCCTGAGGGCAGGGCTGTGTCTCCCCACAGTCTGGAGCTCCTTCAAGGCATTGAATTCTCCTCTCAGATGGGGCCTTTGCACCCCATGCCAGCCCTCTGGCTCTGGCAGCACCCAGGCATTCCTCCCAGGACACCGTTTGTCACGCTTTGATGAATGAAACCTACTAAGAATAACTCAGTCCTTGTAGTCGCTAAAGGACAGGGAAGTGGGGAGAGGAGAGGCTGGTGACTGTGGAGGGGCTGGGGGCAGAGGGACACATTCATCCACTAGCATTTTCCCAGGTGCCCATCTGGACACTGAGGGGAGACCCAGTGAGTGCCACAGAGCCCCCTACTGTGCCATTTCTGTGTTGCTAGTAGGGGGGCTTCCACAGGACCCCCACCCCAGCTTCATAGAGTTCCCGCCCCAGAAGTCGTCACCCCAAGGCCACCCAGCCCCTTCCCTCTGCTTGGAAATCAGGTGCTTGCGGTCAGCGGCTCCTTCCAGTGGGTCACAGGCTATGGTGGTGGGTGCCTGTGAAGCAGCCTTCCTCCTCCCCCTATGGGGACCTGTCAGAGTGACCTTGGGGGGATGTAGAAGCAGTCTCAAACTGGCGGGAGGGCATTTGGTGCTCCAATTGGGGGAGGAATGTAAGTGACCCAGAGGACGAATCCCTGTCCCCTGCTCCCCTCTCTGCTCTTCCTCCCTTTTCCTGCCCCTTCCCACTTCCAATCCTCAAGCTTCCAGTTAAGAATTGAGCCACCTTTTCCAGTGCAACTATTCTCCCATGCATTTCACAGGGGGCCTGTGGGGTGCGGCGGCTGTGACCTTAACCTGCTTCTCTGGATGGGGCCTTCCTGGCACTCCACCGCCAACTGCCAACTCTCAGGAGGGACATTTCGGCCTGGTCTTGGCAAAAATAGCAGCCTATGAGCCAGGTGGCCTGGTGTGGTACCAGCTTTGCCCCTGATCCCACTGTGACCTTGAGAAGCCATGTCCTCCTCTGGGCCTCAGTTTCCCAGGATGCAAAATGAGTTTTGTCCAGTTTTCTTGGTTTTCAAACATTTTTTAAATAATGGATTCTTTTCTTTAAGTGGTAATTTATGTAATATTTCCATTGGTAACGCAAAAAAAGTTCTGGGTTCTATGGTCAACATAGGAGTAGGGGCCCCCAGTCCGTCACACACACACGTGCACACACACACAGATCAGCCCCAGGGCACTCCATACAACATACTTAAACCTCTGAACCCTGAAATCCTTCCCTTGTGAATATTCTGGGGTCCTGCCAGGGCTGGGAGCTCTAGAACTGGGGGTCCTGAGAGCTCTGAGGATGGGGCAGTGGTTGTGGGCCTTCCAGGTATAGGGAGCAGGAAACAGGGTGGGGGGCTTGGACAGATGGGGGCATCCTTTCAACACGGGGTAACCCCACTGAGGCTGGGCAGGGGGCCTGGATCCAAAGCTGAGTCTACGCAAACCCTCCCTACCAGTCCCTGTATCCCAGCCAGAAGTCAAGCAGGCGTCTCTGGCGCTGGCCCCTCAGCTGCGGGGAGAGCGGGACAAGTGGAGAAGGAGAGAGCCCTTCCCCAGCAGGAGGGGCAGTGGTTCCAGCAGGAGCCTCTGCAGCTTTTTTTCTGGAATCCCTCTCACTGAGCCTAGGACAAGGACCAGAGTGGCAGCAGTGGGGGGCTGAGCACCAGGAAGCCCGAGGTGGGTACACTACCCCACTTGAGGAGACACGGGGAACCCTACAGCACCACTAAAGCCACAAGTGTGAGAATTTGGTGCCAACAATGCAGGCAGGAGGGGGCCCATCAGGCACTGGTGACAGGAAGGCGGGGTAAGGAGGGCAGCAGATGCCACAGAAGGAAGAAAAATGGCACCGATAAGAGGGAGGCCTGGGCCTGAGGTCCCTCCAAAGTGGGGTAAGAGCCGAAGCACCCCAGTCCCTCCTTGGGGACAGATGGACTGTGCTCAGGGGTGCTGAGAGAGGCTGGTGTTCAGCCCAGCCACCCCAGGTCACCAGACAAAGGAGGTGCTGCCTCCTCACTTACACATCCAGGAAGCCTGGGAAGCCACAGCCGTGGGGAGACCATTGTTCCCAATTTCCCTCAGGGAACCTCACAGGTCTCTGTCCCAAACGCGTGCACGCGCACGCACACACACACACACACACACACACACACACACACACGCTGGCATTTATCCCCCAGAGACTTCACTGCCTTGGCCTTGGAAACTTCTGGATCTCTCTTCTGTGCCAGGCATGGCTCTGGGCACTGGGGCTACAGGAGTGGAAACATCAGCCAATGTCTCTGTCCTCGTGGTACTCACATTCTAGGAGGGATGACAGATGATCAGCAAGTGATGGAAGGCACAAGTTCAGGTGGTGATTAGACTCTTGGCGTGGAGAGGGTTGGGGCGGGTGGAGCTGTTTCCAATGGGGTCAAAGACTATCTTGGCAAGGAGGTGACCTGAGCTACAAGAAGCCAGTCATGCTTTGGAACCAAAAGGATTCCAAAAATGTACAATATTTCTTTAAACAGAAAAGAACGTGTGTCCACAAACGTTAAAGGGCAGGGGAGTTAGAAGTGTTTCGGGACATCTGCTGTATGTCCAGCACAAGGATAGGAAGTTCACGGGCACCGTCTCCCACAGCCCTCTTGAGAACCCTGTGTGTCAAGTAGTCTTACTTTCATTTTTACAAATAGGAAATATGAAGCCCGTGAAGGTTACTGTTTCATTCATCTTAAATAAGATGTCTTAAGTTTTAGCCTCTGAAAACACTGAAATAAATCCCGCATGGGCCCTGCCCTCTTAGGACCTCACATCTAGAATGCAGAGGTGGATCAGGGAGGGCTTCCTGGAGGAGTCCCTGCCTAAGCTGAGTCTGAAAGGGTGAGGAGGGGGGTGACAAGGGAAGTGACGAGGTAAATGGGGGGGGGGCAGAGGGGATGGCCCCAGTGGCAGGGTGGCCTGTGGGCAGAAGTGAAGGACAGGGGTGGGAGGTCCTGCCTGCTCGCCTGGCCAGCTCCCTGAAGGGCTAGGGATGTGAGTGAGGACCTGCAGGCTGACGGGGGGCATGGGGGCAGATGGAGCCACCCCTGACTGTTAGGCAAGGCAGAACCGTCTGGTGGAACCTCTTCCAAGGCTCTGGTGACCTGGCCACCCCCAAGCGACAGGGCTACAAATGGCAAATGGTGGGTGCCAGCCATTGGACCACTCACCCCGGTTCTCACACTGCACATGCACAGACACAGACATACATGTGTATACCACGCGTGCATGCAGACATGCAGCTGGCCTCCCTCCTTCCTCTCTATTATTAATGAAGGCTGGAGAAAGGCACAGGGCAGGGGTCAGAGGTTCAGAAAGATGTGGCTTCAGGATAGCTTAGGCCTCAGGCCCCAGGCACCTCTTTATGGAGCCCCAGGGCAGGCCCCCTCCCCAGGCTCTCAGGCTCCCTTGCCTTCCATGTCACCTCCTCCTCCCTCCCCCATATGCTGTGAGGCCTCACCTGCCAGTACCTTGTCCAGGATGTGCAGACGGGCCGTGCAAACCCTGTGCTGGCACATTCACGGGAACGTGGCCTTGCACACTTCAAGTCAGCAGCAGAAGCTAGCCTCTGAACAGACCCTACAACAAACAGATCACATCAGAAAGATGAGCATTGGTGGACCCACACAAGGACTCGAATGCAAAGTCAGACCCTGAACAGCCCAGACATAGGCTGGGAGAGGCCACACATCAGATCAGTCTGGATGAGCCTTCCTGGGAGAGGGCTTGTTCCCAGGAAGTGTGCAGCTTTGGGCTGTGCTAATGGGGAGACAGCAGCCAGCTAAAGGAGAGAGGGTGGCAGCCCCCAGGCTCTGAGCTGGCCGGGCCTTCCAGAAGCAGTAGGTCCAGACCTGGGGATCTCCCCCTTAGAGGAACAGTGACAGAGTGACAGGGTGGGGAGGGGTCTAGAGACCTCATCCTATGAGGAACCACCATAAAGATGCGTAACCCCAAGAATGAAAGTTCTCAGAATCTGGGAGTCCCCCACTCTAGCCACGTCGTTTGTATGTCTCATACCCCTCACTGGTGACTTCCCTGTCCCTTCTTCATACCAGCTAAAGCTCCACTTGTTCGGGGAGCCCTTTCTGACCTCTCTGTGGATTGTGTCCCATGTTTATATGCTCCGCCTACCTACCTGGTCTTGGGGGAGCACTTACCAGAGACAGCTTTACTTATGGGATCATTCTGCTCATGGTGCCTCCCTAATAGACCGTAAGCACTGTGAGGTCAAGGGCTGTGTGTGCTCTTGCTTACTGTTGTTTTCCTGGTGCCTGGCACATAATAGATGCCCGATACAGAGGAAAGGAAGAAAGAGAGAGAAGGAGGGATGGAGGGGGATTGAGGTGCCTTGAACCACCTGAGTGCTGCCATATACAGGATGAAATGGGCTCTCCAGGGGTGGAAAAGGCCAGAGCACCAGCAGAAGGCCAGCCGAGGAAGTCAGATTTCAAATCCTCAGTAGTAAGGTTTTAGAAGTCAGAGGGTCACAGTGAGGATCAGGCCCCCCCCAGAAGACTGAGTTTCTAAGGATGAGTTTAAGCAGAACCAAGAGGAGCACTTGTCAGACGTGCTATTACTGGGATGAAGGAAGGAACCAATGTAGAATGAATGAATGAATGAATGAATGAATGAATGAAAAATGATGACCACTACAGAGTACTCACACACTGAGCAGAAGGCTGGAGACATCTGACCTCTGTCTCAGAATTGGGTCTGGGCCCGGCTATGCCAGACCCCAGGTGGACAAGGAACCACGGGCCCTGAGACACATATGGCACATGTGTTACCGGAAAGCCCACCTGTGATCCATCCAGCGACGCCAGTGGTGTCATGCTGGGTGATGTTTGTCGCAGGGCGAGGACAGAAGTGTCTTGGGAGCAGCTCCGTCCTGATTGCCCTCTTACAGCTCACAGCTTCCCCAAGGAGGTCACATTTCCCAAGGAGGTCACCCTCTTTGGGCCACTTTCCCAGGAGCTGATCCTTTGGCACAAGTCTGTCCTGAGGTCAGGGCTACTGTAGTAGCTTCCGGCTCAGGGCTGGGGATGGTATTGGGAAGGAGGAACTTGGCCCATGGTCTTACGTGGCAGTGACCTGGTCTACAGAGGCTAGAGTGGGCGAGGCAGGTGCCCTGGCTCTGAGCTCCCCCTGGCATGTTAAGAAACCTGAGACATATGCCCATCTCATGCCCAGGAGCCCTCCTCTCCCCAAACTCCGCCATCATTCTGTGAGTTTCCTGAGAGCAGGAGTTGTAATCTTACCTGCCTCCTTTGCACCCCTGACTCAGGGGAGGGGTCCACTGGGTGTGAGGTGAGCAACGCAGGGGCCAGGGCTGGCAGAGCTGATCAAGAAAGGGATGTTCTGCTCAGGGAGACAGAGATGGAGCACTTTCTAGCTGGAGTGCGATAGCATTGAGATGGGGACTGGAAAGAACACACAGCGCCTTGAGGCCCCTGAGGCTGGAACCAGGTTGGACTTGTCTTCGGTCCGTGCTCTGGGTCTGCCCTGTCTCCAACAGCCCTGCTGTGGCCAGTGACCCGTCACTGACTCACAGCCAGCTGTGGACACGGAGGGGAGAAAGTGGCCCCCAGCTGAGCTCATGCACTCCCAATTAGCCCTCTATGCTTCCTCACCAGGGAGAGCCTCCCGCCTTCCAAGCACGCACGTCCCAAGCTGCCCTTTCGCAACCGCAACGTGCCTCTTGCTGCTTATTTTAGCCTGATGAAGCCTCTTGAAATGTCAGAGCTGGAACCAAGCTTGGGATCATGTGGTTCAATCCTTTCATTCAACCAGGGGGAAAACGGATATTCAGGAGACTAAGCGATGTTTCAGGTCACAGCTAATTGGAGTGGCCAGAAATTCCTTTGTTAAGGACAAATCCAGAGAGGGCAGTTTGCTTCATCCAGCCCCTGACCACACTTCTGGAGCCCCCGGAGCCAGCATACCCAGATTTGAATCTTGATTTGCCTCTTATTAGCTGTGAGACTATAGGCAACGTTACTCAGCCTCTCCATACCTCTGTTTCCTCATCTGAAAAATAGGGCTAATAGTGTCCACCTCCCAGGTTAGTGTGAGGGAGGATTCAATGAGTTAAAGTACCTGAATTGCCGAGAGCAATCCCAGGCACGCAACAAGTGCTCATGTTAGAACAAGTTAGCTAACACTCTTGGGTGCAGGGTGCAGCTACCAAACCTTGGCCCCTGTGTGGAAAGTTCAAAACTTCGGTTTTATCAGTTTGCCCAAGGGTAAGCAGATTCCAGGAGACCAGCCATATAACCATGCCTATGGCAAATCAACGGCTACTGTTCCGGTTGGGGACAGATGTTGCCATCAGAAGGACCAGGGCGGGCACAGAGGTGGCCTCCCACTCTGCTGGCCACCACTTGAGATCCAAAAGTTGCAGACATCACAGCAAGGGCAGTTAGAGATTCTTGGGGCTGCTCAAGCTGGAAGAGCCTGGAGAAATGCCCTTCTGAACACAAGAATGAGCCTCTGTTCATCTGCAAAACAGGGGAAGTCAGGGCCTCTCACTCACAACGAGGTTGTGTGCATGAGCTCTGTGAGCTGGGTGACACTGTCCCCAGCACAGTCTTTTCCAGCCATCCACCCCTCTGCCCCATACCTGCTTGACCAGTTGTCTCCATTCAGAGCAGCCTCCCCTGGACCCCGTTGGATAAATATTGAGAAATTCTTCTCCTTCTGAGTTCCTCCTTTATCAGTCACCAAAGCTCTGACCCCTCACACCAGATGAACTATGGTCCCAGGACATGTATGAGATCAGGGTGGTCTCATTCCAGTCCCAGAGATGCCTGTGGAATGGATGACTTGGTGAATCAGTGAATAGAGTGATTCCCAGAACCTTCTAAAAACTCACCCTGAGCTCTCAACATTGGGCAACACTTTGGTTTCACCAGAGCCTCAGCCACAAACTCCCTCTGAGGAGGGGCCTCCTCCCTGGCTGTCATTCATCTCTCATGAACATGGCAACCTTTCTCTCTGCCCTCGCTTGCCACCATCAATGAGGCTAGACAACCAGGTGTGTTTGTGGCCTCCTCTGGCCACAGGGCTCTCACCGCCGTCCTGCTTCCCATAACCACCTCCCACATGCCTCCTGGTCGGCCTCGAGCCCTCTCCTGCTCCCCAAATGACAGCTGTCGTCCATTCACCCCACCAACCTCCTAGGATGGCCTGCACAAGAAAACTGACTTTATCACTTACTATCCCAGATCCTCTGATAGCTCATGATGCTGGCCAAGTCCCAGCCCTTGCCCTGCCAGCCCCAGCTGGAGCCTACCCATAGAGTCCTGTTATGGGTGTCCCTTTCTTCACCAGGAACATCACTTATTTTCTGGACTCCTGTCCACAAAGGCAGACCAAAACTCCTCAGATTTGAAGCCAGCTAGGGCCATTTGGGAGTTTGTGCCTCTTTGAAGACTGGGACATTGAAACTCAAGTTCCAGGTCATGGCATGGGATGGGCATTGTCTCCAGTTTGGGTCTAGCTTTTTATGCACCATTGACCCATCATCCAGGCCTCTGCATGATTCTGGGCCACCAGTAGTCCCAACACACCGAGCAGAAGATTCCAAGAATATCTAAGCTGGAAGAGGCTGGCCAAGTGACCACATTTGAAAATGTATTAGAATCTTTCTTTTATTGTAACAATGATGAGAGGTGGCCTGGCATTGGGTTCTAGGGGCCAGAGTTGCTAAATGTCCCACAATGCACAAGGCAGTTTGCACAATGAAGAATTACACCCCTGTGTCCATTGATAGATGAATGGATAAAGAATAGATATAGATATAACAGAATATTATTCACCCATGAAAAAGAATGAAATCTTGCCATTTGTGACAACATGGATGGAACTAGAGAATGTAATGCTAAGTGAAATAAATCAGTCAGTTAAAGCCAAATACCATATGATTTCACTCATATGTGGAATTAAAACAAAACAAAACAAATGATCAAAGAAATAAAAAGAGAGAGAGAGAAGTCAAGAGACAGACTCTTAACTAGAGAAATCAAGCTGATAATTATCAGAGGGGGGTGGGTAGGGGGATGGATGAAATGGGTGATGGGGATTAAAGAGTGCACTTGTCATGATGAGCACTGGGTCATGTATGGAATTATTGAATCACCATATTATACACCTGAAACTAATATAACACTGCATGTTAATTATACTAGAATTAAAATAAGATAATTGCATCCCTTCCTTCCTTAGAGGAACACTGATTCTAGTTAAAAGTACTTACTGTACAGTTGTAGTAACTAAGAGCCAAGAAGGGGAAGGGGTTGGCCCAAAATCACACAGCATATTTGTCTTACAGCCAATCCAATGAGGAGGACCCAGGAGTTTTCATCCTTGAGGATTTCATGTCATTTCTTCTCAAAATCCACCAGCAGTAACCAAGTTTGAGGCACTATGGGAAAATCAAAGATTAACGTGAGACATCAGGAAGGCTTCACAGAGGTGGCATTTGAGCTGAGTGTTGAAGGATGGCTCAGGGACTTGTGATTCCGGAATGGGGGAGAGCATAACAGGCAATGGTGGATCAATTGGGCTGTTGTCCATGAGTGAAAGGGGCTGAGGAATGAGCATGGGCTATGGGAAGAAAGCAGTGGAGAATGGGCAGTGACTGAAAGGTGAATTGAAGCTAGATCACAATGGACTTTGCATGCCAAGCTGAGTACTGGGATTTTTCCACAGTGGGCAATGGAAAGTTCCTGAAGATACTGGAGTAGAAGATATGCAATGATGACCTCTGTGCTTAATAGGTTACTGAGGCTGACTGTGGAGAAACAATGGGAGGGAAATTATGGGGGCAGAAAACCACTGTCAGAACAGTCCAGGTGAAAGATACACATGATGTCATGGATGAGGACAGGTCAAGAGGATGGGATAAGGGAATGGAGACCACCTTGGCGCCAGGCAGCATCACAGGGGTTGGTAATGTTTTTATCATTAAAACAAGCGACATTATCTTGATTTGAATTTCCCTGGAAATAGACCCTAAGAAAAATTTTGAATATAGTTTATTTGGAAGATGATCTTAAGGAATTACAGGAAGGGTGTGGGGAAATCAGGCAGGAAAGGGAAGATAGCCCAAAAAAGGGAATTATATCAAGCCAATTATCCCTGTAGGCAGCTGAAGGTCAATCTTGCTGGAGGTCTCTGGGAAGACAGTGGAAAGCACATATTTCTGAGTTAATCCTTGAAGGGCAAAGGAGTAGGGGGTATTTATCCACTGACTCACACCAGTCATTGTTTGAGGGTGGCTCCTGGGAACACTTACTCTGATGCTTTTGGAATGTCCCACATGCAGAAGCAGGCTCTGCAGCCATAAAAAGCCCGCAGGTATAAGAGTTTCAGGTGCTTGCAACTGGAAGCTACCAGGTAGCTACATAGGAAAACGATGAGTACCTGTAAGATGAAGCAAGACACTGATAGTATCTGCAACACACATTCTTTACATACAAGACAAGTGAGTAGCCAAGATGGCTCCATGTCCAAAAATGACTCCATAAGTGAACCAGATAGGATATTTCTTTTTTTTTTTTTTAATTTTTTTTTTGATACAGAGAGAGACAGAGCATGAGAGGGGGAGGGGCAGAGAGAGAAGGAGACACAGAACCGGAAGCAGGCTCCAGGCTCTGAGCTAGCTGTCAGCACAGAGCCCGATGTGGGGCCCGAACCCACGAACGTGAGATCTGACCTGAGCCGAAGTCGGAGGCTTAGCCGACGAGCCACCCAGGCGCCCCCAGATAGGATATTTCTGAGAGGGCCCTGACAGCTGAAATGCCCAGCTTCTGTGACCTCAGGAAGGCAGAGAAGGAATCTGAAATACAATAATATGATTCTGTCAATTTTTGCTTTATATGTTTTGATACCAAGTTATTAGGTGCATATAAATACTAAATTCTGTATTTTGTGAAGTAATCTCTATATCTAGTAATTCTTTAAAACCTAGTCTTATTTTAATATAGCTTTAATAGCTTTTTGCTTTTGTTAGTGTTATAAATTATATCTTTTCTCATCCTTTATCATTTTTTCTCCCTATATTTTGAGTACCTCTATATAAATAATGTATAGTTGAATTTTGTGTCTTATCCAAAATAAGTCTGAAAATCTGAAAAATTTTGCCTTTTAATGGGAAAATTTAGTCATTTTACATATAATGAGATTATTTTTATGTTGGGGTTTAATAGCTTACTAAGTGCTTTCTATATGTCCTACTTGCTCTATGTTCCTTTTTCTCTCCTTTTATTTTTTTGCCTCCTGATAAAATTATTTTACTCAACTATCCTCCTCTATTAATTTAGAAGTCACTTGCCTTTTTGTAGGTTTTTTTTTTTTTTTTTTTTTTTTTTAGTTTTAGAGAAAGAGAGTGTGTGTACTGGTAAGAGGGGCTGAGGGAGAGAGAGAGAAAATCCCAAGCCAGCTTCACACTTAATGCAAAACCCAACATGGGGGTCAAGCCCACAACCCTGGGATCATGACTTGCACCAAAACCAAGAATCAATGCTCAAATGACTGAGCGACCCAGGTGCCCCACAATTCTACAGTTTTTTTTAGAAGCTACCCAGAGATTACAGCATGCATTCTTAACAAATCCTAATATTGAATGATTTTTTTTTACTCTCTTCCCCCAAAATACAGGGAAGGACCTTATGACCTTATTGTTATTTTTTTATAATTTATTTATTGAGAGAAAGAGAGAGAACAAGTTGGGGAAGGACAGAGAGAGAGAAAGACAGAGGATTTGAAGCAGGCTCTGTGCTGGCAGCAGTGAGCCCAGTGTGAGGATTGAACTCATAAACCATGAGATCATGACCTTAGCTGAAGTAGGACACTTAACCAACTAAGTCACTCGGGTGCCCTGTTACTATGTTTCTATAATAATAAAATATAGCCAATGTTATTTTATACATTTCCATATGTTTACCATTTTCAATGGCCTTCATTCCCTTCTTCATCTCTGACCTTCCACTTGGGATTATTTCCTTCTTCCTGAAAAATATCCTATAAATGTGGATTTTCTGGTGATTAGTTCCTCTGGTTTTTATTAGTCTGAAAACATATGCATTTCACCTTTGCTCTTGAATAATCCAGAGAGGTATTGAATAATAAATTGACTGTTATTTTCTTTCAGCCCTCTGAAAAATTCTATTGACTTCTGGCGTCCATTGTTCCCATTGAGAAATCAGCTATTTATCTTATTGTTGTTGCCCCTTTGAAGATAATCTGTGTTTTTGTCTGTTTTTAGAATCACATTATCTTTGCTTTTCAGCAGTTAGTTCTACTCTGTCGGAAATGATGTACTTTTTAGTCTTACTCTATCAGATATGATTCCTTTTGACTTATTCTGATTCAGATTTCTAGGGCTTATTGAACATATGGATTGATATCTTTCATTCATTTTTGAAAGATCTCAGCATCATCCCCTCATATATTGCTTCTGTGCCATTATTTTATTTTATTTTTTTAAATAGTTTATTGTCAAATTGGTTTCCATACAACACCAAGTGCTCTTCCCCATAAGTGCCCTCCACCATCACCACCACCTCTTTTCCCCCCTCCCCGTTCCCCTTCAACTCTCAGTTCATTTTCAGCATTCAGTAGTCTCTCAAGTTTTGCGTCCCTCTCTCTCCCCAACTCTCTTCCCCTCTTCCCCTCCCCCAGGTCCTCCATTAAGTTTCTCCTGTTTTCCTGTTAGACCTATGAGTGCAAACATATGGTTTCTGTCCTTCTCTGCCTGACTTATTTCGCTTAGCATGACACCCTAAGGTCCATCCACTTTCCTACAAATGGCCATATTTCATTCTTTCTCATTGCCATGTAGTACTCCACTGTATATATATACCACATCTTCTTGATCCACTCATCAGGTGATGGACATTTAGGCTCTTTCCATGATTTGACTATTGTTGATAGTGCTGCTATGAACATTAGGGTATATGGATGGAGAAATATCTATCATGAGACTGGAAGCCAAAAGAAAGCTGGAGTAGCCAT
>NC_043706.1:40671868-40731795 GCF_006229205.1 Suricata suricatta
TTTGGGAGCGCCCAAATACATAAAACAATTAATCACAGAAAGAAACAATCTTATTGACAAAAATGTGCTAATTGCAGGGGACTTTAATACTCCACTGACAGCAATGGATAGATCAACCAGACAGAAAATCACTAAAGAAACAATGGACCTGAATGACACATTGGAACAGATGGAACTGATAGATATATTTAGAACTCTGGATCCTGAAGATAGGAAATTCACCTTCTTCTCGAGTGCACATGGCACATTCTCCAAGATTGATCACATACTGGGGCATAAAGCAGTCCTCCATAAGTATAAACAAATAGAGATCATACCATGTACACTTTCAGATCACAATGCCATGAAAATTATGCCATTATTTTAAACTTTCTCACTGTTTCCTGTGGTCTCTTAGGCTGTCTTCTGTATTTTCCATCCTGTTACTTTTCCATGCTTCATTCTGGATATTTCTTTTTTCTCATCCAGCTTCTAAATAACCCATTCTTTTTTTTCTAGAGCTAATTAATAATTCTTGATTCAATTTAATATTCTGCTGAACCTATCCTTTGAATTCTCAGTGTCAGATATTTTAATTTTCAATTCTAGAATTTCCATTTAGAAAAAACCAGTTTCGATTCTCTGCCTGAATTCTTAATCACGTCTTTTATCTCGATGGTCATGCTAAGTGTTGTATTTAAAAAAAAAATTAAAGCTGTATTCATAACTTTAACATCTAGAGAGAATGTTATATATATTTTTTAAAAATATATTTCTCATCTTTCTCGTGTTTAATATATTTTCATCATGTGCCTGATTTGGGGGTCTCAGGTCTGTTTTTAATGGTTTTGTTTTTTATGGGGTTTTGCTATTTTTGTGGGTATGCCCTGGACACAGTAGTTGCAAAATCATTTGTTAGAAATGATCGAACAACACCAGGATGATATCTTCTTCCAGAGAGGATTTATAGTAGCCTGAGGGCACTGGCAACCGCTGGATCACTTTAATCCAGTTTCAGGAACTGAGATGAGTCAAAACAGATCCATAGTCCCTGTGAGAACCTGTCTACTTCTGGTTCATCCGAACTTTTCAAGTGCAACCCTTTGGGGTCCCAACCCAAAGCAAGAGGGTTCACCAAACACTTCCCTTGTTTGGCCTTATCTCTTTCTTATCCCCCAGAAGACCCTCCTGATCATTCCTTCTGCCTCTTAACTGCTTCCCCCGTTTTTGCGAAGCCAGGCTCACCTCCCTAGCCTCGGTCCCCTCCATATCCTAGCCTGACAATTCCCCACTACCTTATTATGTTATCAGTGCCCATATGCCTCAGTTTATTGTTTTGTTTTCATTGTTGTTTTTTAATACATTTTGTTTTTTTAAAAGCTTTTTTTTAAGTTTATTTCCTTATTTTGAGAGAGAACGTACAAGTGTAGGAAGGCCAGAGAGAGAGGGAGAGAGAGAATCCCAAGCAGGATCTGCACTATCAGCACAGAGCCCAACATGAGGCTCGAACACATGAACCGTGAGATCATGACCTGAGCTGAAACCAAGAGTCGGATGCTTAACTGACTGAGCCACTCAGGTGCCCCAATACAATTTTCCTCGTTGCCGTCAGCAGGAAGGTCTACCTGTATGACCTAGTCTGCTATTTCTGAGAGCCAGCATGTGGGAAGTTTCTAAGACATTTGGAATAGTGTTAAAAAAGGTGTGGTTTTTCTTTTTAAGCCAACAATTTATACAAACAGATTAACATGTTATGGATTGTCATAACAGAGTTTATTTTTCCAAGTTAAAAAAAAAGACCGAAGATTTATATAATGTATTGGCTTTAATACCAAAGAGGGTTAATCAAGAGCAAACAAAGTTAAATGATGAGCTGGTTTCATGTTTTGGCAATAAAGGTTGATTCTATGTTCATTTTTAAAGAGCCACGACCTGGGAAGGGACAGCACTGGTGGGGGGTGGACATTCATATGAAGGGATGTAGAGTCAAAAGCATGATCTGGAGTAATAGACTGGGGAGAGAGCAGGTAGATCTCGGAAGAGCATTATGAGTTCAGCAGTGAAAGGTCTTTCTTCAATGTGCTGAAGAGAGCACAGTGGAAAAGGCCAGTCAGCGGCCAGTAGCGGGCTTCTAGCCGGGTGATCTGATAGACCACAGAAATGGACTTGAGACTCCTGTGCACAGACTAGACTGGGAAACAGGGAGCTAAATGAGCCTGAGAGTGGAGAGAGAGAGGCAGATGCCTACAGGGCACTGACCTTTGGGGGTAGAGATAAACCCCATGGGTCCTGAAGTCCCTGGGAAGAGACCCTCTCGAAGCATTGTGGGGGTCATAGGCCTAATTTTCCTTGAAAGGTTGAGGCTGCGATGTGGGGGAGGCCTCAGCCACTGCTGACTTTGAGAGCAGTTTCTGTCAAATGTCGGGAACCCAGAGGCTACTGGGAAGGGGTTGGGGAGCTAGTGGGAGGCCAGGAAGCAGAGGCAGTGTGTATAAACTTCTTTTTTAGAACGTGTGGGGCTCTGAAGGAAGGAATTGTGCTGGTGAGTAAGGGCAGGGCCAGTGGGAACTACTGGAGGAAGTCTGTGGGCAGAAGGGAAGGAGCAAGGCAGATGGAGGGACCAAAGAGTCCCCGGAAGTGGAGCAGAAATGGGGGAGTTTGCACCCCCCAGTAAGCCCCAAACTCTACCAATAGGTCTCAGATGAGGAAAGTGAGACCCAGAGAAGCTGACTTGCCCACATGACTGCTAGAGAGAGACGGGCCCGGTGGGCCAGGTTACCAAGCCCACCCCTCAGCCCATCTCACCCTACCCCTTCATGATTTCAGGGTGTCCATGATCATGACTACCCCCGTCACCACCACACTGCCACCGTCATCACGCCCACCACGGCCTCCACCACCATGACCACCACCGTCACTGTCCGCCCCACCACAATAATTATGCTCACCAGTACATGATTTCCTGTGCCGGACGCATGCAGTTTTTGTCTTCAGGGTCTCCTATTCTGAGAACATGTGAACAGCAAAATAAACTAGCAAAGACCGTCAGCCAAAGCCTTTCGATCAGATGGCCAGTCAGGGGTTATACTGGTCGTATTAGCAGACGGCCTTCATTCCCGGCTTCTTCCTAGGGGAGAAGACATATTGAACACTGGTTTTCCATTTGTTCATCTTTTCACAGGGCAAGCTCCATGCGCCTCCCCCAACCCCCACCCTTCCCCAACCCAAATCCTCTATTCATTGTCTCTGAGCTGGGAAAATTAAATAAATGTTTCCAAGGGAAAATCCTTAGGGAAGGGAGTGTATGCAGAGGGATTAGGGCTGGGCTGATGCCCGGTTATTCTTGGTCCTTCTCCGAGCCTCTTGGCTTCCTGCAGGAACATGCTCTCCACTCACCAGGGTCCCCTTCCCTCCGCCAAGGGACTCAGCATACCCCGTCTTTGGTATAACCAGGGATGGGAAGCCCAGGGCTATAGCCTGGTACCTTGTGCTCACGGGCCCCAGACCCTCCCCGGCCCTGCCCATCTCTCTTCCCCAGGCCCCTGGGCCTCAGGCCTGGAGAGATTGTGGCCTGGGATGTAAAGGGAGACAAATGGGGAGGAGGCAGGCCTGGGGATGCTCAGAGAAAGTTTCCATGCTGAATAGCTTGCTCTGAGCTGTTCTGCCAACTCCCCTTCCTCACTAATCCCAGCATTAGAGCATGCCGAGTCCAGGAATACAGAAGCTGGAGTCTAGGAATGAGCTCAGTGTGGTGAAGGGAAGCAGGCAGGCTTTCACTGACAGCGTTGTTCAGCTCCTTACATGCACACGCTGTGAGGTCTGGGCAGACCACTGACCTCTCTGAACTCCACTTCATTACTTGTCAAATGAAGATCATCAAGCCTGACCACAATTGGAGAGACAGATGCAACATGCGGTGTTCAGTAAACGGTGGCTAATTTCCTATTGCCATTGCTGTTCTGAGCTCTGAGTACCAGCAAGAGTGGGGAAGAAAGGTTTTTCTTGCCCCTGACTCTTGAATCTGAAAGGCCAAGAGGCTCAGTGGGGAGAGCATGGCATTGGCACGAGATAGATAGGCTGCGTTGGACCTCCGCTCTGCCGTGTGAGCCAGCAATGACTCATCCTCACAAGGCTGCCACTTCCACATTGCTATACCTGATGCCTTATAGGCCTGCTTCAAGGGCTGAATGAGATTTAACTCCGGTGTGAGTCTAACACAGTGTCTGACATGTCTACCCTGTCTACCTTCTGCCTGTCTGAACCTGATGGGTCCAGGCCCCTGGTTCCATCCCCTGCCCTCCTCAGTGGGACAAAGGGTCCCAACCATCCCAGTCTCACCTGATTCTTGCTCCATTTCTCCAAAACCACATTCACCTGTCACCTCCCTTGCTCAAGAGCCTGCCATAGCTCCCTATTACTGACCACATGTAAACCAGCTCTGTCAACCTGGCATTTGAAGCCCCTACTCCCCATCTTCCAACCCCATCTTCTCCTCTCTGGGTCACCAGATGCCCCTTGCCCTGTGCTTGCTTGGCCCCGGCTGACCTCCGGCTCCCCAGCCTGTCCCCACAGCACTCATCTCCTTCTGCCTCCCTCCCCTCTCCTCCTTAGACTTCCAGGCTAGGCCCTGGCCCATCCATCTCTAAATTTCAACGGATATACCAAGTCACAAACAAACCAAATTTCAAGCAGCAGCCCGGAGGAGGCTATCCATAATGGGCCATAACGCAGTTACAGGGCGGATTGGCTTTGGGAAGAAGCAGGTAATCGAATCTTCCTCCAGTTGCCATCTGTCTCCATTGCCTTTGCCTCACCTGCGAGACGCGGGAGCCTGGGCCATAATACAATTCTGTTAAAGAGAGTGTAGGTTCTTTGGGGATAAGGAGGAGGTTTTCAGAAGGACGAGGAGGAGAGGACAAGGCCAGAGTCAGAGGGGCAAGTGTGAGAACAGATTGATCTGGGAAACACAGTGTGGAAAGAACCTGCTGTCTTCAATATTCGTGTTCCTTTTGTATTTGGACCCATGTTTTCTTCCTTTCAAATTTCTGGAATGGCAGCTTTGCACGGAAGTACTTGGATGCGTGACTCCCACACATCAAGGCACAGGGCCTCGGGCAGCCTGGGATGGCGTTGCCACACTGCCCCTGGCCAGGTTCATGACCTGGGAGGGGCTGCTTAACTTCTCTGCATCCAAGTCTAAGTTGGCCCCTCTGTGAAATGCAGGTGGGGCTCACAACGAACCACGAGGACTGAGTGAATCGATCCAGGAGAAGTCTTAGAGGGGGGCCTGACCTACGGGCTCCCCCGTCATGCTGACTCTTATGGTTACCGGGCCACACAGAGGGGATGGCTGCTCCTCCGGGACTGCCTTCGGTGGCCACCCAAACTCTGCTCTTTGCCGCACACTTAGGTCATCGCACTGGTTAGGATTGCATTAGGCTGCAAGAATCAGAAACCTGAGGTCACAAGTGTAACCAAGGAGTGCCTATTTTCTTCGCATGATGAGAAGCAGGGTGGTAGCAACAGCCAAGACCCAGTGTGATACATCCACACTGCCTTCCATGACCCAGACTCCCTTCCCTCCAGTCTGAGTATGTGGCTTTCCTCTCATGCTCAGAAAATGGCTGCTGGGTCCCCAGGCATCACATCCACATTCCAGGCAGGAAAAGGGGAAAGAGGGAAGGTAGCAAATGCCGCCTGCTAAAAACTGCCTCTCCTTCAATCAGGAAAACCACCCAATCTCCAATGAAGGTCTCGTTGACCACAACCATGTCACAAGCCCACACTAGTTGTGAAGAGGCCTGGGGAGTCTAGCTTCTGCTGGATGCGTTGCTGCCCTGAAGGGAACTGAAACTGTATTAGGAGGGTGGGGAAGTTGGGTGTTTGGGGGGCACCTAACACTGTCTGCCGCCCCACTCATCAGCATGAAAAACTGCACGCGTGCCTGAATGCCTCCCTCTCCCAGGCCTGGAGATATCCAAACAGAGGTTAAATTATTACTTGGCCAAAATATCATGGAGGGAATTCAAACAACAGAAAGAAATCAAGAGATCCTGAGCTCTCTCTAGCCTTGGGGCTTTGGGGGAGAGTCCCACACTCTTAATTAGGTTATTATATTAGTTTGGTTTGATGCAAAAAGTATTGTGAATCAGAGTCCCTGGATTCCAACCTCACTCTTCTTTTTACTATGTAACATTTAGCAAATTCCCAAATTCTCCGAGCCTTCGACTCCTCTATTTAAAAATGGGAATTAAGGAGCTTATAATCATGCAGTGGTTCATAGGTGCCAGGCACCATGCAAATTATTTTCCTGAATGATCTTATTTAGTTTGATGATAGTCCCACGAGATGGTTGTTATTGCAGATGAGAAAACTATAGAACGAGGATTCACGGAGAGATGAGGCTCTTTAGCTCTGTACCATCCCTACCTGTCAGTCTTTGATGAAGTAAGATCCACACTGTAAACTGTGACATGCTTCACAAACGTCCACATTGGAGCCTTATGTGCTGGCTCCGGACTGTAGCATCAAAGAAAAATACCGAATCCATTTGCTCATCCAACAAATATTTATCCAGTGCCTACTGTTCTCAGTGTTCCCTCAGGGGATACATCAGTGAACCACACAGACAGAATTTCCCCCCTTCGAGGAGTTCACATTTTAATGGGAGGAGATAGTAAACCAAAAAATGAGGTTTATATTTCTATATATTGGCTAGATGGTGATGGGATCTATGAAGAAGAGTAAAGTGGACGTGGGAGTATCAAGGTGGCTAAGGGTTGTCATTTTACACAGTGTGGGGGATGGGGTGGTCAGAGAAGTTTCCGCAGAGGATTTGACCTAAGACCTGAGGAGGCAATGGAGCTCGTCCTGTGGACACCTGGGGAAGGTATTCCAGGCACATGGGACCGCAGGACCAATGGCTCAAGACGGGTGCTTGCCTAGAATGTTTGAGAAACAGCCAGAAGGCTTGAGTGGTTGGAGCAGATTGAATAGGCAGCGTGGGGAGAAAAGGTCAGAGAGGCAATGGTGGGTGTCCGTTAAGGTTTGGGGGGCCATTATAAGGATGTCGGCTTTTACTGAGGGAGAGAGGACCCACCAGAGGGTTCTGAGCAGAGGGGCAGTGTGGTCTGGTTTACATTTTAACAGAATCGTTGTGGCTGCTGTTGAGAATAGACTGAGGGGGGGGTGGCAGGGAGACTGGTTAGGAGGCAATGACCCAGCTGAGACAAGATGGCGGCTTAGAATGGGTGGTAAAAGTGGAGCCGGTGAGGAGTGATGGGATTGTGGAGGTATTCTGAAGTTAGAGCTCATAGGATTTCTCAAGGACTGCACAAAGGGTCAAAGAGAGACATCGGGGATGACTACCAGCTTCTTTGGTCTGGAGAACTTGGAGGAAGGAGTGTCACTGTGACATTGTGGGGGAAGAAGACTAGGTGGGGGAGATCAGGGGCCCAGTTTTGCACATACTGACTTTGTTATTCCCATTGGACATCCAGACAGAGCTGTCAATTTGACTCCACAAGTCTGGAGTACAAGGGAAGGCATGTGGCCTAAAGTGCAAATGAAGGAGTCATTGGCATACAAATGATACTTAAAGCAACAAGAGTGAATTAATTTACCAAGATAATAAGCACTGATAAAAAAGAGAATGTGCTAAGACTGAGTCCGGGGGCTCTCCACTGGCTAGAGGTCAGAGAGGTAAGAAAGGACCAGCTAAGGAGAGAGAAGGCACAGCTAGAGAGGTGGGGAGAGAACCAGGGGAGTGAGAAATCCTCAAGGCCATGGGAACAAAACACTAATGACTTATCTGGAAATATGCAAAAAGTTTCCAAAAATGAATGCCCTTTAACCAAAAATTGCACTTCAACAATATATTTTAACTTTCTTATTTGTCTATCTATTTATTCATTCATTTATTATTGAGAGACACACAGAGAGAGAGAGAGAGAGAGAGAGAGAGAGAGAGAGAAGGAGGGCCAGGAGAGGGAGAGAGAGAATCCCAAGCAGACTCCACCAGCATGGAGCTCGATGTGGGGCTTGAACTCACAAACCACAAGATCATGACCAGAGCCGAAGTCAGATGCTTCACAAAATGAGCCACCCAGGAGTCCCTCAACAATATATTCTAAGTAAATACTCTTGGCTGTGTACACAAATTCATAGCCAAGGATGTACTTGACAGTGTGGGCTTATAAAAGTAAAAAACAGGGGCACCTGGGTGGCTCAGTCAGTTAAGCGTCTGACTCTTGGTTTCGGCTCAGGTCACGATCTCACAGTTTGTGAGTGTGAGCCCCAGGTCAGGTTCTGTGCTGACAGCTTCAAAGCCTGCTTGGGATTCTCTGTCTCCCTCTCTCTCTGCCCCTCCCCTGATCACTCTCTGTCTCTCTCTCTCTCAAAATAAATATTTTTTTAAAAACTTTTGAAAAGTAGAAGTAAAAAACAGGAAA
The DNA here is from genome assembly GCF_006229205.1 of Suricata suricatta. Lineage (NCBI taxonomy): Eukaryota > Metazoa > Chordata > Mammalia > Carnivora > Herpestidae > Suricata > Suricata suricatta. The sequence continues at coordinate 40,680,298 of NC_043706.1, forward strand.
CAAACTAAATGTCAAATAACAGAGAGATGGTTAAATAAGCTATGACGTATCTGTATAATGAGCTAGCATGCAGCCATGGAAACCCATATTTTAAAAATATTGAATGACCTGTAGACCAATTTATCTTCATGGTCTATTATTAGGTGAAAACAAGCAGGTTATAAATTGGTATGGTCAGCAAGATCGCTGTATCAGTTAGCTAGAAACATGGAAACCACTCTAGGTATTTCAAGCAGAAAGCAATTTAGTACAGAGAATTAGGTGTTCACAAAACTGTGGAATGGCTGGCTATCAAGTTCACTGCTAGCTTTTCGGGCATCAGGAAGTTGCCAAAACCACAGGACACCTGAACTTTCAGCACCAAAATGGAGATAATGCCTGAAGGTTGTTCCAAAAGCTATCTGCTAATGCCCACACACCTGCCCACGGCTGCCAGAAGAAAAATGCTGTGATTTATGTGTCTCTTCCACCTGCCAGATCTCATGGACGTGCCTCTCACTGCCTGGTGTGGATTCCAGTTTCCTGGCTCTCAGCCCCTGCTGGGCAGAGGAAAGTATGGAACCGGGAGAAGGAAATGATACGGAGTTGCCAGCAACTTCTTCTAGTCTCTCTAAGCTACTAACACCAGGTGGTGTCTGCCCCCAAAGAGAAGGCTTTTCTGAGGAAATTGCATTGTTATTCCAACTAGTAGTCATGTCGCTGCCTTGGCTGGGGCTCACACAAAACATCTGTGATGGGTTTACCAGCAGTTCCCCATCCCCCACACCACCCCAGGGCCTGGGCCCGGTGCAGACATTGAGAAGACTGGAAATGAGTAAGACTCAAGCCAGGGCCCTTACCGGGACCTTCCAGTGGCACCTACTTTTCCACAGGAAGCCACAACAGTCAAGAATCTATCATGATTTTGCAAGATAATTCCAAGAAAAGCGCTTTTGGGTTGTGGCTGTTAACGGCCAACTCAACTGCCCTGAACATTCCTCATTCAGCCTGCATCCCTCCTCATTCCGGAAGCCCAGGCCCCAAATCCAGGGCTGGTCTTGCCTCTTTCTGTCCAAGCCTCTACCTCTAGTTCCCACAGGGGTCCTGGCTCCCCTCAAGGCTTGGGTCTTACTTACTCTTGCCATCTTGCCAGAAGCCTGACCTCCCACCTGATGGCAGGACCTGCTTCCTGCAGACCAACTTCCCAAGGCTGAGAAATGTCATAGCCCCAGCTGCTCCTGGTGGAATGCACCATAAGTAACATTCTTTAATCCTCATGGTTTCATCAGCATCCAGAGGTCATTGCACTCAATCCCCAGCCTCTGGGCTGGGTGCCCACTGTTCACTCTTCCTGGCCTATCTATGGCTAACCATGCTCTTCCTCTCTTTACCTGAAACTCAGTTTACCCCCACACCTGTCTGTATGCTCTTGATCTTCTCTCATGAGAAAAGAGTGGGGAGGTGTCTATACCCACCCAGGTAAAACAGGCACAGCCTCCTTTCCTCTTAAATGGGTTGATTAAGGGCCAGAGGAAATTTGTGGGTCTGGAGAATGTAGAGATTCTGGGTCAAAGACTTGTTTTTTTTATGACCACATTCTTTTCATCATAGCAGGGAGGAGGACGCCAACTCAGAAAAGACATCTGAAGGGCCCTCTTGTCTCTTTCTGGCTACCTGGCTTCAGCCTGTCATCTACATAGGTGTCCTCAGCCCCCTCCATGCCCTGTACCTGTCATGGCCCATGCTAGAAAGTCCCCTTTCTTCCCCCCTCTCCCCCACTCCTGGGCACAGCAATGTTCACCCAAGGGTGATGACGAAGTCAGCCAGGGTCCTGATAAAGGGTCATGGACAGAGGACCCCACAACTGCATCAGGAAATGGAGGGAAGGTGGAACAAGGCTCTATGTCTAGTATAAAAGTCTTTGGGACGCTTCTAAGCTGAGTGGAAGGGATAAGCATTATTGCTCTCAGAAGCTGCTGAGTAAAGTCCAAATGTTGAGAAGTGGCCAAACCAGGCTGGATATCTTCCTTGATTTTTTAACAGTGTCAGAGGACTCATCTAGCCTACCTCACCTCCCCTAACATAAGAATGTCCACCCATACCTAGGTTAATTCCATCAATCTGAGAGAAGCCCAAGGTTCAGAGCCATGTCTCCCCCAAAAGACCAGGGCTTGAGATAGTCATGAGGGTGGCAGGAGGGCAAGAAATCTTTAGGGATAAGCGAAGGGGTATCTGATTTTCTTCCAAAGCCCCCTGCCCCCTGCTCCTTAGTCCTCACTAGACCCCTGGCCCTTCTAGCCCCCTGCTCAGCTCTGTTTCCTCTTTGAGTCTGGGGCTTGGGGATCCCCATTCCTTTGGGGAAAGGCAGCTGAGAGTCCACATCCTGAGCTTCACACCCAGCTCATACCTTCATCCTGTTTTCATGCCTCTACTTCCAAGGGAGGAATGATCTCCAAGGGAGAAAGTTGTGAACTAAGGAAGGGTGTATTGATTAAAGTTGTGCCAATAAAAGCAGAATATATTAAGGCTAAGTGTAACTCCTTCCAGAAAAGCAAGATGCCCAAATACTGGGAAACTCATGATCTTAATATATAAAATAAAGAGATTAACTTTTCTCCAACATGTCAAATGGAGAGACTCTAGAAGTAGTTCCATGTTGATGACAGATGTCAGCTGTCACCATAAACTACCACCGCTACTGGTTGACATTGTTCTGGAATACTTGACAATGCAAATAGATAAAAAGGGTAAAATAAGAGATATCTATCACAAGGAGAAAGCATAATTATTATCATTGGATGATATTATTCTGTGCATGGCTATTCTAAGAAAATCAGCTAAAGAACTTTTAGTAATAAATAGAAAGTTTAGCAAGGTGGCTAGTTTAAAAACAAGATCTCCTACAAGAAACAACATATGTTGGTGAGCATGTGGAGAAAGGGGAATGCTTTTGCACTATTGGTGCAAACCGGTACAAACTGGCACACCCACTGTGGAAAACAATATGGAGTTTCCTCAAAAAGTTAAAAATAGGGGCGCCTGGGTGGCTCACTCAGTTAAGCCTCCGGCTTCAGCTCAGGTCAGATCTCACGTTCGTGGGTTCGAGCCCCGCGTCAGGCTCTGTGCTGACAGCTAGCTCAGAGCCTGGAGCCTGCTTCCAGTTCTGTGTCTCCTTCTCTCTCTGCCCCTCCCCCACTCATGCCCTGTCTCTCTCTGTATCAAAAATAAATAAAACATTAAAAAAAAAAGAAAGAGGCAGGGAGATTTCAAATTAAAAAAAAAAAGTTAAAAATAGAACTACCCTGCAATCCAGCAATTGCCCTACTAAGTATTTACCCAAAGAATACAAAACCACTAATTCAAAGGGATACATGTACCTTGATATTTACAGCAGCATTATTTACAATAGCCAAGATACGGAAGAAGCCCAAGTGCCCATTGGCTGATGAACAGATAAAGAAAATGTGATATATATATAAATGGAATATTACTCAGCCATGAAAAAGAATGAACTCTTGCCATTTGCAACAACGTGGATAGAACTAGAGAGTATACTGTAAAGCGAAATAACTCAGTCGGAGAAAGACAAATACCATAAGATTTCACTCCTACGAGGAAGTTAACAATACAAATGACCAAAGTGAAAAGAGAGAGGAGAGAGATAAAGCAAGAAACAGACTGTTAACTACAGAGAACAAACAGATGGTTATCAGATGAGAGGTGGGTGGGGGGATGGGTGAAGTAGGTGATGGGGACGAGGGAGTGCATTTGCTGTGAGGAGCATTGGGTGACGCGTGGTAGCGTTGAGTCACTATGTTGTATACCGGAAACTAAGAAAATACTGTATGTTAACTGTACTGGGATTAAAATGAAAACTTTAAAAAAAACCCTAAAAATAAACTAAAAAATAAATAAGTTCTCCTAAACATAAGAAATAAGGTCCCATCCATGAAGGCAACAAAATCATCACATGGAATATAGACAAAACTGTCCCGATGTCCATAGAAAAGGCTATCAAACCCAAATAAACATAGACTTGGACAAATGGAGAAAGAGAGACCCTGCTCTTGGATAAAAAGTTAATAATATTGTAAGCATGTCAGTGTCCCCATAGGGGACCTATACATTCAGCGGATTTTTTTTCCTCAGGTAACTTGACGAAATGATTATACATTCATCTAGAAAAATAAACATGGAAGAATAACCAGAAATTTCCTGGAGGGAGAAAACTAAAATACCAAAGGAGTTGCAGCCTTAATGAACACTTTTTAAAAATCTTATGCAGCTACAATAATTAAAGTAGTATGCAGCTGGACAGACAGATCAGTAGTAAAGACTGCAGAAATTTGAAATTGACCCAAGTAAACATAAGAATTCAATTCAATAAATTAAGGCACTAGCTATGCATTCAGGATAAAAATAAATAAATCTGTATTGCCCATCTCACTCCTAATACCAAAATAAATTCAACTGAATCAAAGATTTAAAGAAAAAAACATTTGAAAAATAAAGCCATTAAAGTGTCAGAAGAAAATATGTGTAAATGTTTTTATGATCCTGGGGTTAGCAAAGGCTTCTAATCATGGAACAAAACAGAAGTCATAACAAAAAAGATGAACAAATATATCTACATAGAAAAGAAAGAACAGGCGCCTAGGGGGCTCAGTCGGTTGAGTGTCCGACTTCGGCTCAGGTCGTGATCTCACAGTTCGTGGGTTCGAGCCCCATGTCAGGCTCTGTGCTGACAGCTCAGAGCCTGGAGCCTGCTTCGGATTCTGTGTGTCCCTCTCTCTCTGCTCCTCCCCTGCTCACGCTGTCTCTCTCTGTCTCTCAAAAATAAATAAATGTTAAAAAAAAATTTTTAAACCAAAAGAAATATTTAAAAAAAGAAAAGAAAGAGGTTTTAAAAGAAAAAAAACCTCATAAACAAAATCAAAGGACAAAATAAGAGAATAATTCTTGCAAGATGTATGACAAAATGTTGGTTTCCCAATATTAAAAGAAGACATATTCAGGTCACCTGGATGGCTTAGTTGGGTGAGTGTCTGACTCTTTATTTCAGCTCAGGTCATGATCCCAGAGTCATGAGAGCGAGTCATGAGTCAGGCTCTGTCCTGAGCATGGCACCTGCTTAAAATTCTCTCCCTACCCCTCTGTTCTGCCCCCCCCCACTCTCTCCCTCTAAAAAAAAAAAAAGACATAATTTACAAAACCGTAAGAAAAGGACAACAGTCCAATGGAAAACAACAGTTCATTCACACACACACACAAAACTAGCTAATAAGAATATACAAAACATTCCATCTCACTCACAGTTTCAAGTGCAAATGGAAACAAGATATAATTTTTTACTTATCAGATTGGCAGTGTGAAGAAGGTTCGTAACACAGTGTTGCGGAAGGTATAATTACACACGCCGTCTCATGCAATGCCAGTGGAAGGAAAATTAGTACTTTCTGGAGAGCAATTAGGCATATCTATTAAATTTTAAATGTTCATACTCTTTGACCTGGCAGTTGAATATCAAGATTTTATCTTCCAGAAGTATTTATGCAAAGGCCCAAAGATAAATGGACAAAGATGTTCCTTGCAGCACTGTTTATAATTTCTTAAATAGCTGGAGGAGGGGGTCCTCTGGGGGGCTCAGTCGGCTAAGTATCTAACTCTTGTTTTGGCTCAGGTCATGATCTCACAGCTCATGGGACCAAGCCCTGTGCCAGGCACCACACTGGCAGCGTGGAGCCTGCTTGGGATTCCCTCTCCCTCCCCAACTCCCTCTCTCTTCTTCTCTTCCTCAAACATAAACAAATATACTAAAAAAATAAAGAGGGTGCCTGGGTGGCTCAGTTGGTGAATCATCTGACTTCAGCTCAGGTCAGGATCTCACAGTTCATGGGTTCGAGCCCTCATCAGGCTCTGTGCTGACAGCTAGCTCAGAGCCTGGAGCCTGTCTTCGGATTCTGTGTCTTCCTCACTCTCTGCCCCTCCTTGCTTATGGTCTGTCTCTCTTTCAAAAATAAATAAACATTTAAAAAATTTTTTAAAAAATAATAAAGTAGAAATTCTTTCTTAAAAAAAACAGGTGTGGAAGGGAACAACACAGAGGTTCATTTGTAGGGGACTGGTTAAATAAATTATAGTACATCCATAGAGTGAAATACTATGAAGCTATTAAAAAGACTAAGGAAGCTTTCAGGGGCGCGTCGCTGGCTCAGCTGGGAAGCATGTGACTCTTGATTTCAGAGTCATGAGTTTGAGCCCCACTTTGGGTGTGAAACCTACTTTAAAAAAAAAAGAATAAGAAAGTTTTCTGTATATAAGACTATGGAAAGCTAAGAGAAAAAACTAGTGCCAAATTTACATATAATATAGCTTACATTTGTAAAATAAAATGTAAAACATTGTGCTTTTATCCTGCCACTCCTCCTTCAGAGATCCCTTCCTCACAAAGCTTAATGCCTAAGAACAGTGGTAAAGGGAGGAAAATATCATTTTATTTACCAGCTGGGGCCCTGGCTTCAGGCCTGAACTCCAGTGAGCGGGACAAAGGCCCCTCTGCGTTCCACACAGCAGGGGACTCCAGAGGTTCCGGAGGCTTGCGTTCTCCTACTTTTGCACTCCTCACCTGACCTGAGGCCACAGTCTTGACCCCGAGTGCCACCCTGTGGTACAGGCCTGCACAGAAACACCCTCTTTGCTCAGAAGACCTCCCCCTCCAGGGGCCTCATACCTTGTGGGTGTGCGGGTAGAAGGGGGGATGAAAGGGGGAGAGGTAGGGAAAGGGTCTGATCCCCCTTCTGGGGTCAGAGGTGAGGAGCCCTCCCGGATGCGGTGGGGCGGGGGGGTGGACCTGAGCCAGGAATTGCAACAGCTGGTGGCTGGCTCTGTGGGTGAGTGGGCAGGTGGCCTGCTGTGGTCAGGAGGGGAAGAGTTTGTGGGCACCACGGTTGGCAGAAATAGCCAGGATGGTGTGCGTGGACAGCAGTCTCCGGGGAGGGGACCCCCGCCCTCAGGCAACCTCCTCAGGGTTTGTCCCCGGGCAAGGCACCGCAGGGCACCTGCCTGCCCTAGGCCTTGAGTCACTTCCTGTGTTTTTCTTTTTCCTCAGGTAGGCTCCTGACTCACAGCACCGCCCCGCTCTTTTCCTTCTTGTCCCTCCGTGACACAAGGGTGAGGACAAGACTCACCTGAGGGCCAGGAAAAAGGGGCCCCTGTCTTGGTATAATTCCCCTCTCTTACCTCTGTTCTCCTGCACCTTGGCCTCCCCATTCCTGACCCCAGGGTCGACCCCAGTGCCAGGGGAAGCCCTGTTCTGGGGCATCTCAGTCAGTCCCCTGCATCCACTCCAGCATGAACAGGAACTCCTCATTAACTCCTCTCGGAGAGAAGGGCTAGAGTCCTTCCCGTTTCCAGTTTCAGCAGATCAGCCTCCTTTCCTCTGCCTTGTCTGGCCCTGTTCTCTCCTCTCTTGTATTACAACAGATTCCCTCAGGGGTGAAATTGTATCTCATTCCCTCCACAAATGTTTTCTAAGTGAATCAGAATCAACTGAAGTCTCCCAGAAAAGAGCCACAGGCCCAGCGGGTTGAGAAACCCAGAAATGGAGTCCTCCCCATTGAAGAAAGTTCCTCTACCCACCTGCCTGGTAAACACTGGGCTGTCCGCTCATCTTCTATCCCCATACTCCTTTTCTCCTTTAAAACCCAACCCGCCCCTTCACACCGTCCTATGTCTTGACTCCCGGCAAAGCCTCACTCTTCCTATGGAGGGTTAATAAAGGAATCAGCATGTGCTCTAACCTTGGCCTACAAAAGCAGAGCCTAGCCGAGAGCCTAGGTTAAGTTTGCTAGGGTCTCTTCAATTAAAAGTTCTTTGATCTTAAAAAGCAGACCTACAGAAAGAGATATCTTCTCTTCAAACTCTAGACATGTTTGGCTGCGATGTCTGGAACTGCAGCAGCCATGTTGCAAACATGAGGGAAGCAGGCCAACCCCGGAGGAGGACAGAGCAGAAAGAATGAATCTGGGTGCTTGATAATGTGGTAAAGCCCTTCTCTTAACCGCCCTAGAGCCACCCAACCTCAGGAATTTATTTTTTTTTTGAAATAAAAACTTCCTGTATTATCTAAACCATTTTGAGTTGGATGTTCTGTTACTTACTTGCAAGTCAAAGTGTCCTTATTATACAGGTGGGTGTTTGAGAAGCCTGATTAAAAAAAAAAAAAAAAAAGAAAGAAAAGAAAAACCAAATGAGTCGTTGTGAGAAAGAAGGGTGTGTGGCCTGAGGAGGAAGGAGATCACATTTTCCAAACCTCTGGCTCATGTTTAGCCCTATGACATGAGAGGCAGGGAGCTGGGAGCTGAGAGGCAGGAGGAATGTAGACCATGTGTGGATCAAGACTTGAGAAACAGGAGGTGGGGCTAGGGACCTCCAAGAATCAGCAGCTCGGACATGGCGAGAGAGATGTATGAAGATGCTTCTCGCAGCATTGTGTCTAATGCTAAAAGAAGTAGAAACAACCCAGGGGTTCACTTATGGAGAATTGGTTGAATAAATTATAGTACATCCCTAGAGTGGGATCAACAGAGCCCGAAAAAGGAGGCGACAACTAAGGAAGGCCCCTGGAAGGAGTCACGTGGTTCCTCCACAGTGGGTCACTGAGGGAAACAAGGCCTCCCCCAGCCCAGCCTGAGGGGAGGGGCCCTACGCTGGCCCCGGGCCAGCTCCTATCACATATTCCTTTATATTACGCATTCCATCCCCTGAGCACCCCCCAGCACAGCTCTACCCTCCCAGACACAGAGCCCCCCTGCTCTGTGTCTGGGCCCTGGGCCCTGGGCCCAGCACAGCATTTGAAGACTGATTACCTGGGGCCTAGGAAGAAGGCAAGGGAGGAAGAGGATTCTCTAGGAAAAAAGAACCAGGCAAGTGGAAGGGCCAATGTTGCTGGAGCAGGGTCACTGCCCTGGGAACGGGAGAGGCACAGAGATGGCCAGTGGAGGAGACAAAGGAATATCGAGTCCAGGGGCTCCTGGGTGGCTCAGCATTAAGCATCTGACTTTTGATTTCAGCTCAGGTTATGATCTCATGATGTCATGGGTTTGAGCCTTGTGTTGGACTCTGAGCTGGCAGCACAGAGCCTGCTTGAGATTCTTCCCCTCTCTCTGCCTCCTTCCTACTCACACTCTTTCTACCTCTCTCAAAATAAATAAATAAACTTAAAAAAAAAATAGAGTCCAGATGGTGGAAATAAGGCAGTCCAGTGGCAGTAGCAGAGAACAGATTCTGTCCATTTCATGCTGTAGAGAGGGACACTGGCCACAGGCCACAGTCACACGTTCCTCCTCCCAGCCCAGTACCGGCACACATAATGTGTGCATGCGCACGAAATAAACGTTCACAAAACCATGCTTCCCCGGCTACCCACGATCCCCCCTAGTCTCCATTCTGTCCTAGTCCATGTTTTTAAAACACTGATCCCAACCTACTGAATTAATTTCCAAGCCAACGAACAGGTCGTGACCTGCAGCTTGAAAACTCTGCTCTAGGGCAGTGACACTCGAGGAGTGATCTACCCACCAGGTCCGTCCACGGTTGTTTCTCACCAGCCTGGGACAGGGTTGGTAGAGAGGCCAAGTGCAGGCATTTAGACTCTTTAATGGCAATAGGACAGCAATTTCATGACTGTTGAATCCAATAATAAAATATTAAAGCTTCTATTTTGTAGGTCTCATGTTATTTTTCAAATAATTCCTTGGTATTACAGTTTATAATATTATCGGTCGGTGACAAATTAGAATTATAAAAGAAAAAAACTGGTCTTTCTTCTCCCAGGCAGTCTGAGAAGCATGGCTTCAGAGGCTACAGGTCCTTCCAGAAGCTCACAGTCCAATACAGAAAACTCCTCCAACCCTTCCACACCGCAGAGTGGGCTAGAGGCCCTCGCCTCTAGTGGGCCAGCACACACATGCCCCCTTCTCTCCCTGTCAGAGCCCTTGGAGGCTCAATCCCATGCATCTCCTTGGGAGACAGTTTCCAAGATGGCGCCCACCCGCATTCATCAGTTCTCCCTCAGCTCCACAATGCTTTGCCTGGACACCTGTTACATTAGTTCATGTTTTTATCTGGTTGGCTGTTGATGGTCCCACTTACCATGGGTCCAGGCCCTGGGTCAAACATGAGCACAGTGCTTTGCACACAGTATATGCCCCAAAGGTGAGAGAGAATGAAAGAAGAGAGGTAGATAAACAGAGACTCTGTGGGGAAAAGGAGGGATGGGCCTCGTGTATAGTTACAGGGATGGAGAATTTGAAACCAGACCCTTCCCAAAGCCAGAGAAGGGCCTTGGATGGAAATCTTAAGTGAATCCTGGCCGAGGTGGTCTGGGAGGGAAGCAGGGGGCTAGGGAGCAGGGCGAGGGGCCTGCTGGCAGCAGAGAACCAGCGGGCTGCTAGGAACTGGACCTCCTCAGGCATCTCAGAACCAGCCCTGAGGAAGGGAGCCAGAGGTGGGGTCCAGGGTAGACTGGGAAGCGCCTGGGAGCTGCTAAGTGCTTGCCCTCATGGGAGGGCAAGAGAGGTGAGCCCTCTGAGGGTGGTTGGTGCTGGGAGGCCTCACAGGGAGGGCAAAGAGAGTAGACTCAACCCAGGTAATCACTCATTTAATTCATTCTCCTGACTCGATCCCAAACTCTGGTAGCAACACCTACACTTCCCAGGAGCTGAGATGCACTGACTCTTGGGCTCGGGGTGTGGGCTCCTTCCTCTACATCAGAAGTCCCTGCCCTTCCACGTCATTTTGAGAGCATCTTATTTGGAGGGCGTTGCTGTGTGACCTCAGCTAAACTGGTTAATCTTTCAGAGCCTCAGTTTTGCCATCTGTCGAATGGGAATAATGAACTCTGCCTGAAAGGGCTGCTATGTGAGGAGAGTGACCAACGGACGGGAAGTACAGAAGCTGGGCTGTGGTCAGCACCTTTGCCACACTTCTCCCTGCCCCAGCCTGTTCCCTGGACCAACCCTGAGCCAGGAAATTTGGATCTCAGTCATGCAGTGTGCCCACCATGGGTGGCAGAGCCTAGGAGGAATGGGCTAAGAGGCAAAGGGGACAATCAAGGAAGGCTTCCCAGAGGAGGTGAGGTGCAGCCAGAAACTGAAGCCTAAGAAACAGAGTGAGGGAAGGGTGAGCTGCCCACATAGGACACCCAACTTCTACAAAGACTTGTAGAAAAGAATAAGCTGGGGCGGGAGTACAGGGCCAACCAGCCTGGCCAGCTTCTGAGGTGGGAAAAGATGTGTGGGGTAGGTGGCCGGCAAGGGGAAGGATAGGTGACATTCCTGAGAGGCAGCAGGCCCAGCATGCATGCCCCTGCCCCAGAGTGGCCCCTGCCCCTGTCTCCTCGCAGGGGACAACAGAGGATCGAGGAAGGAACCCTACCAAGCCAGGTGGGCAGCCTTGGCCTCAGAGAGTGAGGCTGCCGGCTTGCCACCAGGAACTGGCAGAAAGCAGGGACAGGGGCAAAGACGTGGGGAGGAGAAAATGTGCTTTGTGGGCTCTGAGCTCTTGTCATTTTCCTAGAATGAGCAGAGACCCTGTGGCAGGGCTGTGGCTGCCTCTGCCTAGGCAGCCTGACTCTGGCCACCACCCAGAGGGACAGCAGCCCAGCCCCAGCCCCCAGCCCCTCCGCCTCAAGCCTGCCCCCCCTCATTGACTCATCCAACAGTCCCCTTCCCACACAGACACACACACAAGCAGACAGGGACCACCCCGTGTCCAGTGGGATGGAAATGCTGCTGGAGAAAGGGGGTTCTCCTTGCTCCAGATAACACAAAGAGGCCCCAGCATGGGGCCTAGAGAGAAACAGACACCGAAAGACAGGAGAGCCCGACAGAAGAGTGAGAGACAGAAAGCTAGGAAGATAAGAGAAAGAAGAAAGGGACGGTCACAGTAAAGGGGGGTGGGGAGAGTAAACAACGGAAGGAGATCCAGACAGTGAGAGGAAGGCCCTGTGGGGTCCTGCAGCCCTAGTCGGGGGCCGGAAGTGTCTTCCACATCCCCCGTGTGGGAGGGGTCCCGTTTTCTCTACCCCAGTGCTCTCAGTCACCCATACCGGGCCCAGCACCAGGAAAGCTCCGGGCACCCCTCCTTCCAGATGTGGCTCTTCCAGGGCCCTGCCCACATGTGCCCAGCCCTCAGTCTGAGCAGACCTCGTGTGAGGCCCTGGCCCCTCAGACCCCGGGGCCACACAGCAGCTGCATGTTGTTCCCAAAACACAGTGCCTTGCCTTTGCAGAAAGCTCCCCTCCCCGTGCTGTCTAAGACTCCGGCAGTCCTAGGCATGAAGGTAGAGGCTTAGCTTGGAGCTAAGGATGAAGCCACTTCTGGGAAGGAACGCTGGCCCCAGTGGGCTGGGACAGCACCTGAGCCACTTAGGGGACTTGGCAAGACCCTGTGCCAGGGCCCCAGGTGGTCCGTCTCCACCGAGGACACCCCAGAACCCAAGAATGCAGCAGGAGAGACCGGGATTAGACAGCAGGAAGAACTTGACGGCAGGGAGGGCCAGGAGGCTAGCGGTGAGCGGAGGCTGTGAGCTCCTGGTCCCCCTGGAAGGCCTGGCAGCCCAGCCTTTTCCCACCTCTCTCCACCCCCCGCGATGAGTCAGGGATTCCGCAAATTTTAAATTCCTGTCTTCCTTTGGGCAAGATACTTGACACTTTCCTGGGCTGTCTCTCCTGCCACAGCAGTGAAATCCTCAGAGCCTCCTTTCTCCATGGCTCCGGGGCCCTGCTTTCCCCGTGAGTCACCCCGACTGTAGAGGCCCTCCCTGCCTCAGCCCAGGGCCGGCCGCCGACCGCGCTTGGGCTCCCGGCTTTGCAGAAACCCCCTTCCCTAAAGCAGCTGCTTCTGGTCCCCAGGAACCCAGTTTTGAGGGCAAGAACCCACACATAGCCGCACCCCCTGAACGAGTATGAATCAATGAATCAAAGAATGCAGAAGATCCTTCGAGGGGGAGACACCTCAGGCACTGTGCTCAGGAAGCCCACGGTCCGGTCCCATGGTAGAGACTCAGCCTCCTGCCCAGGGAGCCCCCAGCGAGCAGAGCTGTGGAACTCCGAACAGCTCTTTCCCTCTGAACCTCAGAGCAGGGCCTAGTACACACTTGCTGCAATGCAGGGGCTCAGGAAGTGTTTGCAGGAGGGAGCAAAGAAGGGAAAAAGGAGGAAGGAAGGAATCTCGAAGCGCTCAGCTGCTCTTTGAGGGGTGTTCTTTGGTTGAGGAACTCCCCAGGGACTAAGACCACTGGGCCTTTCCATCCCTGTGCCCCAGCACCGAGCCCAGAGTGGGTCCTTGTGACAAGTCTGAAGTTGAAAAGTCTGAATTGAACCAGAGGACCCAGAACGCCAAGAAGCCTGGTGTCAGGCAGGCCCCATCAGGCTCAGGGGAAAAGCTGCCTCAGGCTCCCGACCCATGGCGGCGAGCACAAGAGTAGGGTGGAGAGACTGCCATGGAGCCAGGTGGAAGCCAAGGGCAGTGTGGGGTACTGGCCTGGGGCTCATGGCTGGCCAAGGAGAAAGGGTGCAGGGGAGGCCAGGTAAGGCTGAGATCAGTCCCTCTGGTGGGATCAGAGCCTGGGGGAGAGGGAGAAGCTGGGGGAGGAGGGTCAGGAGGACAAGAAGCCCACTACCTCCCCTGCAAGGTGGAGCACAGCCCCACCCCACCCCCAACTACTGCCCCATCCCAGCATGAGCAGCTGGTAATGGGTGAGGATCATTGTTTCGGGAAGGTGGGTGAGTTTCCACCAGAGAATCCTTCTCATCTTCGCACCAAAACCTAGATCTCCAGGCCAGCAAGCAAAGCTGCCACTTTCTCTCTCCAGAGCAGCAAAGACCTAGAAGGCACTGTGGAGACACCTGCCACATAGCCCCTCTTCCTCCTTCAGTCCACCTTCGTGGGGAGACAGGTCAGATGAGAGACTTTCTTCTGAGCCCCCCAACCGCGCCCCCCACCATGGGGCTCCATTTCTGCTGTGATCTGCCCCAGGAGATCAAGTGCCAAGGTCAGGGCTAAATGGTAGGGTGGGATTCAACCCTGCAGAAGGAGGCAGAAGGCAGAGACTCCTTGGGTCCATGTGGGGTAAAAGCTAATTGCCAGGATAAGAATATGGGTTGGGGTACCTCGGTGGCTCAGTCAGGTAAGCATCCGACTCTTAATCTCAGCTCAGGTTCTGATCTCAGGGTTATGAGTTCAAGCCCTCCACTGGGCACTGTGCTGGGCGTGAAGCCTACTTAAAAAAAAAAAAAAAAAAAAGAGAGTGGAGCACCTGGGTGGCTCCATCAGTGAAGCATCCAAATTCAGTTCAGGTCATAATCTCACAGTTCATGAGTTCGAGCTCCACTTCGGGCTCTGTGCTGACAACCCAGAGCCTGGACCCTGCTTCAGATTCTGTGTCTCCCTCTCTCTGTGCCCCTCCCCTGCTTACATTCTCTCTCTCTCTCTCTCTCTCTCTCTCTCTCACACACACACACACACACACAAGAGGGGCTATGTGGCACACACACACACATAAATAAACATTAAAAATTTTTTTTTGAAGAGTAAGAGCTGAGGCAGGAATATAAGAGTTAGAGGGTCAGGGACCCATCCATCCACGTATTCCTAGGCTAGCCATCATTTAGGGAAGTGGTTATTTAGTTAACCGATATTTACATAGTGCAAGATAAAGCACAAGTCCTGTATGAATATGAACTAATTGAATTAACTCATTGAATCCCCAGAACAACCCTAAAAAGACAGCACTATTGTCATCCCCAGTTACAGATTGGGAAACTGAGACTCAGAAAGGGTTAAGTGACTTGCTGAACATTATACAGCTGGAAAGTTGCTGAACCAGGATTCAAGCCCAAGGCATGATGTTGCCCAAACCGATGCCCGCCGCTAGCAGGGTCAGGGACAGTCAGAGGTCATGAGGCCAGGCCAGGGATGACATCTTTCTTTCAGGATGAGAAAGTCCTTTCAGGGAATGGATCAGAGGCCTTTCCCAGAGAGGACCGGAGCTGGCGAGAGCTGCTGATGTAATTGCTCCCTCTTGGTGGGGGGGGAAGGGGAAGGGGGAGTGAGGTGGAGTTGGCCGAGGCCCAGGGGGTGTGCCTGTCATGACAAGGGCCTGGCCAATGGCAGGGCCAGGGAGGAAAGGAACCTCTCCCGGATATTTCTATTATCTTGAGGAGAAAGGGAGGCGGGAAGAAAATTTGGCCGCAAAGCTGACTGAACTTGCAACTTGGTTTAATAACCACATCCCAGTTCTCCTGTGAGCCAGAGCCCCGCCTCTCTGTCCCCTCCAGGGAAATCCAGGCCAGGCGCAGGGCCGGGAACTGGGAAGCCTATCTCCATCACCACCCCACCAGCCTAGAGCCCCAGAAGTGGGGTCTGTCTCCCCTGGGACTCTGGCTGGCCAGATGGAGCAAACGCAAGGTCCTTCCCAAGTTCTAGAGAAGAAGGAGGCTCTCAGAGATGGGGGGTGCATTTTCCACCCTGAATACAAGGCTGTGTGGGAGGAAAAGCAAATGGCCCCAGTGGGGCAGGAGGTGAACCATTAGAAGGAAGGCTGTCCTGAGAAATGCTGGCCACGTCCCTAGTGAATGGCTGGGGGGGGGGGGGGGGGGGGGGGGGGGGGGGGGGGGGGAAGGGGAGGGACAGCGGGCCGAGCTTCCGCACCACTTACACAGTTGCACTCACGCACCTTCATATTCACGTTCACACACCCACAGACACATATGTACACCAACACTCATACACACATGCCCTCACTCATCTACTGTCACACACTCACAGGCCCATATACACACTCACACACACTCAGGCACACACACACACACTCAGGCACACTCACACAAGCATACACACACACCTGCATACACACTTGTCCCTCAGGGGTTAGGACCAGGCTGGGCAGGAGAGGGGCCTTCTGGGAGAATGGCATAGCTAATAGCTGCCAAGGAGTGGGTGGGCAGAAGACTGGGACCAGGCAGGGCGCCCAAGAGCCGGGGGTGGTGCTGAGAGTCATCATGCCATGACGGGGCCAGGGCTGTCAATGGAGTGGACACTGTTCCTGCCCCCTCCCGGGGCCTGCCTCTGGCCAGGCCAGCCTCCATTCCCGGCATTGTCTCGGGTGCTTTGGGCAGGGTTCCCAGGCCTGGCTGAACTGGGGGCCTGGCCAAACAGACCTCCTGTGCCCTCCCATTCTCCTCTCTCCTTGGACGGGAAGATTGTGTGGGGAAGCGGAGGAGAAGAAAGGTTCCAGAATCACTGGCATCCCATCCCCTACCCCACACAGGCAGAGCTCAGGTGCAGAGGATAGGCCCCAGAGGCCCAGACTCCACAAAGCCCCATCTTTCCCAGGGCAGGAGGCCTTAGAAGTCCAGCTCACCCCTCCACACACCCTTTGACCATGACATTTATTTCCTCTCCCATCCTTGGGGTTCCATCATCCCTCTCCACAAGCTGGGCTTACTCTGGGGGTAAGCTATTCTTCCTCTTGACATCCCCGTCCTCCAAGCAATGGGAACCACATGGTTTTACTCTTAAAGGCTAAATTAATCACTTGGGGGGGGGGGCGTGCAGGTATTAATGGATTAATGCAAAGCATCTCCTCTGACAACTGGCTCTTCCCTGCCTTGTCCAAGAGGTTTCCCACCAGCTTCCGGCAGCCTTCACCCAGAATGGGGCTCCCCATCTCTTCCCCATGGTGCCAGAGAGCTGGGCCACCATCACAGTGGCCGTACCTGAGCCAGAGGAAGGGACCCCGTGGACAAGAAGACCAGCCATCACCTGATACCACATGGCCTCCCTTATGGGACTTGGGCAACTCTCCCACTGGGCCCTGTGGGCCAACAAGAAGGCTACCATCCTGCCTCCATAGGGCTTGTGTCCAGGAGGCGCTCCTCCCTGCCCTGGAGCTGAATGTGGTACAGGACTTCCTCTGGTGCCCTCCAACCTGACTGTCACCCGAGCCAAAGGGATTTTTCCAAAACACAAGTCAAATCTCATCCAACCCTTGCTTAAAGCCTGTCAAAGATTACCCAGTGCCCTCCAGACGGTTCTTTAATGTAGCACAACTCGTGGGACCTGGTCCCTGCTGCCACTCTACCTCACCTCCACTGTCCCTCCTCCATGCCACGATCTTCCTCCACAAAGAGGTGCCTCCCCACCCTCATCCCAGGATGCCTCCTCTCCTTCCAGGCCCTTTCTCCTTGCTCACTCATCAGCCTGCGGGTCTCTGCTCTGCCCCCTCTTTCCTCTCCTGGGGCCCCCATCTCTTTCCTCCTGGCACTGATTGGTAGGTGGGGGTGACCTGTTTGCTCATCAGCCTTCCATCAGCCTTCCATGTAAGCCAGGAGCTCCAGGAGGGAAGAGACACCTCTGTCCTTCTTGTCATTAAGTGCTTAGTCCCGAGCACAGCACCTGGCCTTGGGGCAGTACTAGGTAAATGCAAATGAAGAATGAAAAAGTGAATGAACAAACAGCCCATAACTGCCCAGCCTTTAGGGCCGTGATGCACACATCTTCCAGGCTGGCTGGGGCTCCCATGCCCACACACAGGCGCTCTTCCCCCTCAACCCATTGTTGTGTGCAGCTCAGTAAGGCCGGCTCCCTACCCTCTGGGAAGAATCACCTGGATAGTCCCCTCCCCTCCCCAAACCCCACACTCTTCAAGACTCAGCTCCAATCAGGGACCCACTTCCAGAAGTCCCCCGACTGCCTCCACTCTCGCTCCAAGATTTCACCTGCTCCGAACCCCTGAAAACCAGCTCTCTGCTGGGGCTGCTCTTGGATTTATATTATGATGTGCCTTTTTCAGTGCGTCTGCTATTGGTTCCCCAAGGGCTCCTAGACTTCCCTGAATAGTGGAGCCCTGGCAGACCTTGCCAACAGATGCTGCCCAGGCTGTGCCAAGAAGCGTGCTCTGGGTTGGATTCCCTAGAAAGGTAGACGAACCTGGTCTGGTCAGGGGGCTATGGGCAGGGCTCAGGAAGCCAGGGCTTTCCCGTTTCCTTCCTCACCCCCAGGCTCCGCTGGGGGACTCCAGGACCTGGGAAATGAATGTCAGAGCAGGCAGCCCCCAGTGTGGAAGCAGAGGGTGTGTCCAAGCAGGTGGGGTCCTAAGAGAGGAAAGAGCTAAGGTCAGACATCAGAAGCCAGACTCCTGGCCCTGCAGCCGGACCCCAGAGAAGATGGGGAAGAGCCTGGTGGGAAAAGAAAGCAAATGCAGGCTGTTACCCATTCTACCAATCTTCCTGGGCTGCTGCCTAGCTGGGTTTCTAGGGCGGCAACAGGCTTAGAACTGTGTGCCCCCACCCCACCCCCTGCAGCCCTGCCTGCCCTGCTCCCACATCTCCTGGCAGTGGCTCAGTCACCCCCAACTCAAGTCGCCAATGTTCTCAGTACCTGTCTGTAGGGGCTTAGATGGCCACCTGCTGTGTGCTCAGGACATGGCCCCCTCCCCCCACCAGTGCTCCAGAAGTGCAACAGACCCTGCACTGGCCTGACAGGGGAGCAGGGGCAGGAGGAGGGTGGCTCTGGGCCCAGACACTCTTATGCCCCACACAGTTCACACACTTACAGGCCTGCCAACCCTCAAGACAGGGTGGAAGCCTGGTGCCTGCAGGGCAAGGCTGGGTGACTTTGCAGGAGTCCGCACCCTCCTATCTGTAAGTGAAGGTGATGACCCCTGCCTAACTCACCTTCCGGGGTTGTCAGACAAGGTGTGCACAGAAAGCACTCCCAAGGGCTTTGTAATCTACAAAAAAGAGTTTTCTTACTGTCATTCTTATCACTGATATTATTCAGCTAGGGAAACGAGTCCTGCTGTCTTATTTAAATACAGCAGCGTTGGGGCGCCTGGGTGGCTCAGTCGGTTGAGCATCCAACCTCAGCTCAGGTCATGATCTTGCAGTCCGTGAGTTCAAGCCCCAGGTTGGGCTCTGTGCTGACAGCTCAAAGCCTGGAGCCTGCTTTGGATTGTGTCTCCCTCTCTCTGTGCCACTGCCTTGTTCATGCTTGCTCTCTCTCTCTCTCTCTCTCTCTCTCTCTCTCTCTCTCTCTCAAAAATAAGTAAACATTAAAAAAGATATAGCAGCTTCATCTCCCCCATAGGATCCCCTCGCCCAACAACCATCTGGGGTCCCCTTTGCCTACAGGATAAAGGCCACATTCTATGCTCTAGGAGTTCTTCTGGCTTAAGTCCACTTTCCAATTTTATCTCCCTTATCCTGTCATCTCTCCAGCCCTCTCAGATTTCCCTCAACACAGATTTTGCCTATCTGCCTCCATGCTTTTGCTCATGTGTTCCCTCCTCGTGGAATGCCCTGGCCCAGAGCTCTCTCTGTCTTTAGCTCTATCCTTCAAGACCAAACTGTGGTACCAACTCTCGAATGAGGCCTCTTTCCTCAGCCAAGCCAGAACTGATCTCTCTCCTGCCCTGGAAGGGATTTGGTTTACACCAAATGCCATGACAGTTCCCTGCACGGTGTTGGTGCTTGTGAAATAAAAGCTGTAATAACCCCACACCCTAGGCTCTAAACACTTTATATTCACTGACTCACTTAATCCTTACTTGTTGTGGTACTACTATTAGTATTCCCATTTTCCAGGTGGACAAACCAAGCCATGTGCCCAATACCTTGCCCAAGTCAGCATGAGACCAAGATTTGATCCTGGAGACAGACATCGGAGTCACGTACCTCCCTCTAAATATCATGAAGAACTGAGTTACGTCCACCTATTCATCTGTGTCATCCCCTGCGCAGCCCAGGACATGGCTCAGTATTTGATGGCCCTGGCATTCACATTGTCTCAGGCCTCTTGTACATGGTCAGTTCACTGTGCTGGGGACTCTTTTAGATGGAGCACAGAAGCTGGCTCAGGGTTCCAGGAAATGTGACCCATCAGCCTCCCTGGGCTGTGGGTCCACACCATCCTCAGGCATCAGAGAGCCAGACTAGGGCTGGGAAAAAATGCAGGCAGCAGCCCTTCAGCCACAGCACAAGGCTGCCTGGTGGTACCCTTGCTGATGGCATCAGATGCTGACCAAGGTTGTGATTAATGCACCCATTGTCACCAGGCCAGGGTGTTTGGGAGAGCCCAGGGTGGGGTGTGAAAGGAAGCAGGCAGGAGCATCAAAGTCCAGACACAGGGGCCTCTAGGGACAGCCTAACCCAACTGCTCACTCCCATTTAACAGACGAGAACATTGAGGTCCTAGAGGGGGAATGACTTGCCTAAAGTCACAGAGCACAGCAAAGTCCTGCAAAAGCGCCATCACTTCTGAGCCTTTCCTCCTCAGCCTGCCTGCTGGCCTGGACCCTACCTCTCTCCCTGGAAAGTTTTATAATTAGCCCTGTGCAGGGGCGCCCAGGTGGCTCAGTCAATTAAGCATCCAGCTTCGGCTCAGGTCATGATCTCACAGTTCATGGGTTCGAGACCGCATCGGGCTCTGTGCTGACAGCTAGCTCAGAGACTGGAGCCTGTCTTTGGATTCTGTGTCTCCTTCTCTCTGACCCTCCCCTGCTGATTCATTCTCTCTCTCTCTCTCTCTCTCTCTCTCTCTCTCTCTCTCTCTCTCTCTTTCTCTCTCTCTCTCTCTCAAAAATAAATAAAACATTAAAAGCCCTGTGCAGCCCAGTAACCAAGCGTCCTGAACTCTTCAGTGAGCCCAGGAGAGGAAAGAGTGCCCTCAGACCACTTTGCCAGGCTTCTGCGCCCGGCCAGCAGCAGGTCCTACGATCAGAACTGGGAGAGGAGTTGGGAGGCGGCCAGCCGCTAATTGTGGAAAATAAATCAGGGACATCTAAACCTCGCAGTTGAAGAAAGGCCAGTTGCACGTAGACATGTTTCCTTTTGTGCTCTTGCTCCCCCACTTTAATTGTTAATTGAAAGCCATGAGTTATAGAAGTTACGTGGCTACCAAAGAAGGAGCTGAATGAGCTCCTGAAAATAACCCACTTGCTGAGTGGTTTTCGGGATGAGGAGCAGTCTTAGAAAAGCAGGTGGCTGAGGAGGGCAGCTGACCCTAAGAGGGCAGCCAGGACAAAACTGTTCCCTAGTGATGGCAATCTGGATCTGCAGACACCTCGTGCCCAGATTTTTAGAGGACGAGGGTGCGCGTTTGAGTTGCTGATTCTTCACAAAATCTCCAAGAAAGTCAAAAGTTGTGCCATTACGTTGATTTCTTAGTTTCCTAAGGAGACAAAACCTCTCCCATCTCTGACAATCTCTGACCCTGAGCAAATTGAGGACAGAACTGTGTGTCTCCCCGCCTCAGACTGGGGCTTCTAAGGGCAGGGCTGTGTCTACCCCTTCAGACTAGGTCTGAACTGCATTTTCTCTAAAAGACTAAGGAAACAAGAGCTAAGTTGTTTCATTCCCTTCCCCGAGGCAGGGGCAGGGTCTCTCCATTAAATGAAGCCCAGCCCACTCCCACCAACCTGGGTTGAGGAATGAGGGACCTGGAGTCACCTGTCACCGTGGGAGAAAAATCTTAGGACACACCCTGGTGACAGGAGTGGGAAGGGTTAAGAAACTGCAGCTACAGGGCCACCTTTCTCATTAGCTGCCCTCCCCGCTGCCGCCTGCTGCCAGGGCTTGGTTGGGCTCCTGATGGGTTCCAGCTGACAGCTGGGCCTCCTCCATTCTGACCCTCGGGCAGCGGTGTCCTGTAATGACCCCACCACCGGTACCCTTCACCACCCAAGCCAGGGAGGCTGGCCATCAGGATGGAGTGGGATGCAGGGAGGGAGGGGTGCAGAGTATAAGGAGCCCTGGAGGAGGGAGCCTGGGGGGGAGGTTCCATTAACTCCCTCTGAGGCCCAGAGCATAATGACAGGGGCCACCCTGTCCACAGGGGCTGGTTTCTTCTGCTGCCACCTCCCCAGTGGGAGAGGCCCCCACATAGCCTCCAGTCTGGGCAGAGGCCCGTGGCTCCCCCAGCTCCTCCTCGACCATGAGTCACTCCCAGCAGCCTGTGCGAGCAAAGGCAGCAAACCGCGTCCCGCAGCCAGAGAGGAGCAGGGGACAGACTGCAGTACCAGCCAGACACAGGTGCCTGGAACAGGAACGCCAGCCCTGTCTGGGTGCGGAGGCTGAAACCTGCCCCCTGAGCACCCCCCAGACTGGTCTCCTGCCTCACCTCTCTTCATGCCCGGCTCTCTGAGACTCCGCAGTGTCATTCTCTCTTGTGCCCTTGTCCCTTACCCACACCTCCTGCCAGCATCCTTGGGCCTTTCAAGACTCATCTCAAATGTCACCTCTCCTGGGAAGCTCCTCTGCTCTCCTGGATCTGTTCTCCTTTGTGCAGCCTCAGTGCCATGGGTATCCGTTTATCTGCTTTCCACGTCTCATCTCAGGCTGGAAAAGGAGCCACAGAGGGCAGCGGGGACTATATTCCACTCCTCTCTGTATTCCCAACCCCCGGCACAGTGCCTGGCACATACTAGGTGTTCAAGGTAGTGATTCCAAAGATGGATCCGGCTAGGAGTTAAACAGAATCACTCAGACCCTAATAACCAATATTTGCTGGTCCCAGCTGCTTCCAAAATCCCACCAACCATTCCTGGACAGACCTAGAACTTTTCTCAAGGATCTGGTGCCAAACCTCACCCCAGGACCACCCCACAAAGGGCACAGGGTTGATGTGCTGGAGCCCTCAAAGTGTCAAGACTGACCCCTCAAGGTCTCATAGTGGTCTGGGGTAAAAGAGGAGAATGCATCACCCACTGCATTCTCCTGGGGCAGAATCCAAAAACGGATCTGCCTGTGCCTAGCATCTTACAGAAGTTTAGGAGACCGAATGCAGTGGGCATCATGGACTAGATCTCCATCCGTTCTACCCTCTGCTAGGTGCCCACCTAGACTGAAGAAACAAGAAAACTAAAAGAAACAAAATAAACAAAACACTACATTTGTCAGTGTCCCTTGCGGTCAAGATTCAGGATGTAATTCAGCATTAGCCAATCAGATGCAACTGCATAGTTTTTAAAGGCTGCCCTTCTGCAGCTCCTGCTGCTTTCTGGAAAAGGGGCAGAGACGGTGTTTTTTCTTCTTAATGTCGTTGTTTTGTTGCAGTGCTGGCCAAGAGAGTCAAAAGGTGAGGCTCATACCTTAAGAAGCCAGAAAAATCTAGGGGTACCTGGGTGACTCAGTCATCTGGGTGTTCAGCTTCGGCTCAGGTCATGGTCTCATGGTTAGTGAGTTGGAGCCTCGAGTCCGGCTCTGTGCTAACAGCTCAGAGCCTGGAGCTTGCTTCAGATTCTGTGTCTCCGTCTCTCTCTCTCTGCTCCTCCCCGACTCATACTCTGTCTCTCTCGCTCTCAGAAATAAATAAACATTTTTTAAAAGCCAGAAAAATCTCAAATAAACAACCCAACCTTACACCTAAAGGAGACAAACAAAACCCCAAAGCAGAAGAAGGGAGAAAATAATAGATTAGAGCAGACCTAAATGAGATAACAACTAAAACACTAGAACAGATCAATGAAACCAGGAGCTGGTTCTTTGAAAAGATCAACAAAATTGATAAGCCTCTAGCCAACCTCATCAAACAAAAGGCGAGGGTGGGGGGACTCCAATAAACAGAATCAGCAATGGAAGAGAGAAATAACAACCAACGCCACAGAAATACAAAGGATTGTGAGAGAATGTTATGAAAAATTACATGCCAAACAATTGGACAAACTAGAAGAAATGGATACATTCCTAGAAATACTTTCTAAAGTGTTTCCTAAAGTGAAGCAGGGAGACACTGGATAGTCAAACAGACCTATCGCCTGCAATGAAATTGAAACAATAATCAAAACACCCCCAACAAGCAAAAGTCTAGGACCAGACGGTTTCACAGGCAAACTTTACCAAACATTTAAAGAAGAGTTAATACCTATTCTCCTCAAACTTTTCCAAAAGAAGAGGAAAGAGATTTTCCAAATTCAATCTATGAGGCCCACATTACTCTGATACTTAAACCAGATAAAGACACCACAAAAGGGTGCCTGGGTGGCTCAGTTGGTTAAGCATCCGACTCTTGCTTTCCACTCAGGTCATGATCTCACGGTTTCTGAGATCGAGCCCTGTGTTGGACTCTGTTCTAAAAGTGCAAAGCCTGCTTGGGATTTGTTCTCTCTCTACCCTTCTCCCACTGGCGCTCTCTGTCTGTCCAAAACAACAACAACAAAACATTAAAAAAAAGACACCACAAAAAAAAAAAAAGAGGACTACAGTCCAATATCTCTGATGAACATGGATGCAAAAATCCTCAACAAAATGTTAGTGAATGGAATCCAACAATACATTAAAAAATAAATCATTCACCATGATCAAATGGGATTTATTCCTGAGATGCAAGTATGATTCAATATTTGCAAGTCAATCAACATGACACATTACATCAATAAGAGGAAGAATAAAAACCATATGATCATTTCAATAGATGCAGAAAAAATCCATTCATGATAAAAGCATAGCATCATTCATAATAAAAACTCGCAGAAAAGTGGGTTTAGAGGGAAGATACCTGAACATAATAAAGTCCATCTATGAGAGGCTAACAGGAACATGACAAAGGTGCCCACACTAACCACTTTTTCTCAACATAGTACTGGAAGTCTTAGCCACAGCAATCAGACAAGAAAAAGGAATAAAAGCATCCAAACTGGTAAGAAAAAAATAAACCTTTCACTGTTTGCAGATGACATAATACTATATATAGAAAACCCTAACAACTCTACCCAAAAACTACTAGAACTGACAAAGGAATTCAGTATGGCTGCCAACTACAAAATGAATATACAGAAATCTGTTGTATTTCGATACACTAATAATGAAGCAGCAGAAAGAGAAATTGAAAAAACAATCCTATTTATGATTACTTTGAAAATAATAAAATATGTAGGAATAAACATAACCAAGGAGGTGAAAGACCTATACTCAGATAACTATAAAACACTGATGAAAGAAATTGAATATGACACAAACAAATGGAAAGACATTCCATATTCATGGACTGGAAGAACATATATTAAAATGTCCACACTACCCAAAGCAATCTACAGATTGAATGCAATCTCTATCAAAATACCAACTGCATTTTTCACAGAGCTAAAACAAACAATCCTAAATTTTGTATGGAACCACAAAAGATCCCAATTAGCCAAAGCAATCTTGAAAAAGAAAAATAAAGCTGACAGTATCACAATTCCAGATTTCAAGTTATATTACAAAGCTGTAGTAATCAAAACGGTGTGGTACTGACACAAGAATAAACACAACTCAATGGAACAGAATAGAAAGCTCAGAAATAAAGCCATGATTGCACTGAACGCAAGACGGCAGCGCAAGACACTGCATGAGAACTGGCCTCCAGGGAGGTACAGAGCCGAGGGGAAGAGGAGAGACTGAAAGGAGACCTCAGCCCATGGCGTGGCGGAGAGACAATCTTTCCATTTGCAGCCACTGGGTGCAGAGAGAGAAATCCGACCCCCTCAGCAGGCTTGTGAGCCGATGGGCCCAGCAGCCTGAAGACCTCAGGTGGAGCCAGGGAAGTGCTGGCTCTCCAGCTCGTCTGTGCAGCTCTGACCAGAAAACCCCCTGCTGCCAGAGGTTATTTTATTGGTGGCTGAAACAGTAAAGTGGGTGGGCTAGGATTTAAAGGCCTGGCGGACCTTAGAAAACTAAAACAACTTGATCCACCCGTGGCACAGGGCCTTTGGACTCAAGAGAGTGACTGGCAACTCATGGTCTGAGAAGGACTTGAGGTGCCGCCATTCTTCTCCCCACATCCACTAAAGCGGGACCTCAGAGACCAGCCCCTGAGACCCGACATACTTACATCGAACCACGCCCATCCACGCTGAAAAGCTGGATTCTTCTCTTCATGCTATTTTTTAATTTTTTAAAAATTTTTTCTATCCTAATTATTTTTAATTTTTAAATTTTTATAATTTTTCCATTGTTTTCTCTTTTCTCTTTTCCTATTCCCTCCTTTTCTCTCTTTCCCCCTAGGAGTCTGGGAAAACCAACATTTAACACTGCTGTGATTAGATCAACCCTTACCATTCAGATATTTTTCTCTTATCTCATTCTTATCTCTATCCTCTGCAGGTTTTAGGCTCTCAGACTGTCCTTTATCTCTGGCTGTCTCTGTGCCTACAGCTTTTTTTTTTCTCCTTTCATGTCCTCTCTTTTCTTTCCTGCTCCCTTTTTTTCCTTTTCCATTTGGTTTGCTTGTTTACTGGATCTGTCAATGCGTTTGTGTGCTTGTGTTCCCTGTGTGTTTGTCTGTCTGTTTTCCTTTTCAGAGCTACCTCAAAAAACAGGCCAAAGCACACATAGTGGAAAGTCTCAAATGTCACTGAGTAAGGAAATATATTAATTACAAGCACAACAAGAGAAACTGAGAGACACCATTAAAAGAACATCTCCTGAAACAACAGGCCCTGGACAGTCAAAAAGCCTCCTTTAATAGAGCCATACTAATAGGCGCACAGTGTAGAAAGAGCTTTTAAAACTGATAAGGGACCGAAAGCTAGGCAAAATGACAAAACGAAAGAACTCTCCTCTAAAGAAATTCCAGGAAGAAACCACAGCAACAGAACTGCTCAAAACAGACACAAGCAACATAACTGAAGAAGAATTTAGAACGATTATCATAAAATTAATTGCTGGGCTTGAAAAAAACATAGAAGCTGTCAGAGAAGATATTGATACAAAGATTGGAACCTTCAAAATAGCTGTGATGAGTTACAAAAAGCTATAAATAAGGTGAATAATAAGATGGACGCTGCCAATGCACAGATTGAAGAAGCGGAGAGAAGAATAGGTGAATTAGAAGACACAATTATAGTAAAAGAAGAAGCCGAGAAAAAGAGAGAGAAATTGATACAGGAGCACGAAAGGAGAATCAGAGACCTGAGTGATCCAATCAAATGGAACAATATCTGTATCATAGGAGTTCCTGACAAGGAAGAAAGAGGAAAAGGTCCTGAAGGGGTGCTGGACCAAATTATACATGAAAATTTCCCCAATCTGGGGAAAGAGAAAGACATTGAAATTCAAGAGACATACCAAACTCCCCTAAGATGTAACATAAACCGACCTTCAGCACGACATATCATAGTGAAGCTGGCAAAACATAAAGATAAAGAAAGAATTCTTAAAGCAGCTAGGGATAAAAGGGTCTTAACATACAAAGGGAAACCTATCAGAGTGGTTACAGACCTATCTACTGAAACTTGGCAGGCCAGAAAGGAATGGCAGGAAATCTTCAATGTGATGAACAGGAAAAATATGCAACCAAGAATTCTTTACCCAGCGAGCCTGTCATTCAAAATAGGAGAGATAAAGGTTTTCCCAAATAAACAAAAGTTGAGAGAATTCATCACCACCAAACCAACTCTACAGGAAATCCTAAGGGGGACTCTATGAGAGGAAGGTAGCAAGGAATATAAGACATCAATACAAACATGAACCCTACAGAAAACACAATGAATCTAAACCCACATTTTTCAATAATAACACTGAATGTAAATGGACTGAATGCTTCAGTCAAATGACACAGGGTAGCAGAATGGATCAAAAACCAAAATCCATCTATTTGCTGTCTACAAGAGACTCACCTTAGACCTGAAGACACCCTCAGATTCAAAGTAAGGGGATGGAGAAATATCTACCATGCAACTGGACGCCAAAAGAAAGCTGGAGTAGCCATACCTATATCGGACAAACTGGACTTTAAAGTAAAGGCAGTAACAAGAGAAGAAGAAGGACATTATATAAAAATTACAGGGTCTCTACATCAGGAAGAGCTAACAATTATAAACATCTATGCACCAAATTCGGGAGCTCCCAAATACACAAAACAACTAATCACAAACAGAAGCAATCTTATTGATAAGAATGTGCTAATTTCAGGGGACTTTAATATCCCACTTACAACAATGGATAGGTCAACCAGACAAAAAATCACTAAAGAAACAATGGACCTGCATGGCACACTAGAGCAGATGGAATTAACAGATATATTTAGAACTCTGCATCTGAACGCTAGGGAATTCACTTTCTTCTTGAGTGCACATGGCACATTCTCCAAGATTGAGCACATACTGGGTCATAAAACAGCCCTCCATAAATACAAAAGAATTGAGATCATATCATGCACACTTTCAGATCACAATGCTATGAAATCAACCACAGGAAGAAGTCTGGAAAACCTTCAAAAATGTGGAGGTTAAAAACTACCCTACTGAAGAATGATTGGGTGAACCAGGCAATTATAGAGAGGAAGTTAAAAAATATATGAAAACAAATGAAAATGAAAATACAACAATCCAAACTCTCTGGGATGCAGCAAAGGCAGTCCTAAGAGGAAAGTGCATTGCAATCCAGGCCTATTTCAACAAACTAGAAAAAGCGCAAACTCAAAATCTAACAGAGCACCTAAGTAAACTAGAAAGGGAGCAGCAAGAGCACCCCAAACCCAGAAAAAGAAGAGAAATAATAAAGATCAGGGCAGAATTAAACAAGATAAAATCCACAAAAACAATTGAACAGATCAATGAATCCAAGAGTTGGTTTTTTGAAAAAATAAACAAAATGTATAAACCTCTAGCTAGGCTCCTCAGAAAAAAAAGAGAGAACACTTAAATAGACAAAATCATGAAGGAAAATGGATCTCTCACAACAGATCCCTCAGAAACACAAGCAACCATCAGAGATTACAATGAAAAATTATATGCCAACAAACTGGACAATCTAAAAGAAATGGACAAATTCCTAAACGCACATACACTACCAAAATTCAAACGGGAAGAGATAGAAAATCTGAACAGACCCATAACCAGTGAAGAAATTGAATCAGTTATCAAAAATCTCCCAACGAATAAAAGCCCAAGGTCGGATGGATTTCCAGGGGAATTCTACCAGATATTTAAAGCAGAGTTAACACCAATCCTTCTCAAGTTATTCAAAAAAATAGAAATGGAAGGAAGTCTTCTGAACTCATTCTACGAAGCACATATCACTTTGATTCCTAAGCCAGACAGAGACCCAACAAAAAAAGAGAACTACAGGCCAATATCCTTAATGAATACGGATGCAAAAATACTCAACAAGATACTAGCAAATCGAATTCAATAGCATATAAAAAGAATTATCCATTATGATCAAGTGGGATTCATTTCTGGGTTACAAGGCTGTTCAATATTCGCAAATCCATCAATGTGATACATCACATTAACAAAAGGAAAGAGAAAAAACCATATGATCCCGTCGATAGATAGAGAAAAAGCATTTGACAAAATATAACATCCCTTCTTAATAAAAACCCTCAAGAAAGTCGGGACAGGAGGAACTTACTTATCCATCATAAAAGTCATTTATGAAAAGCCCACAGCTAACGTTATCTTCAATGGGGGAAAACTGAGAGCTTTCCCCCTGAGATCAGGAACATGACAAGGGTGTCCACTCTCACCACTGTTGTTGAACATAGTGCTGAAAGTCCTAGCATCAGCAATAAGACAACAAAAGGAAATAAAAGGCATCAGAATTGGCAAAGAAGAAGTCAAACTTTCACTTTTCGCAGATGACATGATACTCTACATGGAAAACCCAATAGACTCCACCAGAAGCCTTCTAGAACTAATCAATTAATTCAGTAAAGTTGCAGGGTACAAAATCAATGTACAGAAATCGGTTGCATTCTTATACACCAAAAATGAAGCAACAGGAAGAGAAATCAAGAAACAGATCCCATTCACAATTGTAAGAAAAATCATAAAATACCTAGGAATAAACGTAACCAAAGATGTAAAAGATCTGTATGCTGAAAACTATAGAAGACTTATGAAGGAAATTGAAGAAGACACAAAGAAATGGAAAAACATTCCATGCTCATGGATCAGAAGAATAAACATTGTTAAAATGTCATTATTACCCAAAGCAATTTACACATTCAGTGCAATCCCCATCAAAGTTGCACCAGCATTCTTCTCAAAGCTAAAACAAACTATCTTAAAATTCATATGGAACCACAAAAAAAAAAACCCAAATAGCAAAGTCATATTGAAGAAGAAAACCAAAACGGGAGGCATCACAGTCTCAGACTTTAACCTCTACTACAAAGCTGTCATCATCAAGACAGTATGGTATCGGCACAAAAACAGACACATGGACCAATGGAATAGAATAGAGAGCCCAGAACTGGACCCACAAGTGTATGGCCAATTAATCTTTGACAAAACGGGAAAGAGTATCCAATGGAAAAAAGGCACCCTCTTCAACAGGTGGTGTTGGGAGAGCTGGACAACAACATGAATGAAATTAGACCACTTTCTTACACCATTAACAAGAATAAACTCAAAATGGATAAAGGACCTGAGTGTGAGACAGGAAACCATCAAAACCCTACAGGAGAAAGCAGGAAATAGCCTCCTTAACCTCAATCACAGCAATTTCCTCCCAAAGGCAAGGGAATCAAGAACAAAAATGAACTATTGGGACCTCATCAAAATCAAAAGCTTCTGCACTGCAAAGGAAACAATCAAAAAAACTAATAAGCAACCGACAGAATGGGGAAAGATAGTGGCAAATGGCATATCAGATAAAGGGCTAGTATTCAAAATCTATAAGGGACTCACTAAGCTCCATACCCGAAAAATGAATAATCCAGTGAAGAAACGGGCAAAAGACCCGAACAGACACTTCTCCAAAGAGGACATCCAGATGGCCAACAGACACATGAAACGATGCTCAGCGTCACTCATCATCAGGGAAATACAAATCAAAACCACACTGAGATACCACCTCACACCCGTCAGAGTGGCTAAAATGAACAAATCAAGAGAATATAGATGCTGGCGAGGATGTGGAGAAACAGGCACCCTCCTACATTGTTGGTGAAAATGTAAACTGGTGCAGCCACTCTGGAAAACAGTGTGGAGGCTCCTCAAAAAACTATCAATAGAACTTCCCTATGACCCAGCAATAGCACTGCTAGGGATTTATCCAAGGGATACAGAAGTGCTGATGCATAGGAGCACATGTACCCCAATGTTCATACTGGTACTTTCTGCAATAGCCAAATCATGGAAGGAACCTAAATGCCCATCTACTGATGAATGGATCAAGAAGATGTGGTGTATATACATACAATGGAATATTACATGACAAAGAGAAAGAATAAAATATGGCCATTTGTAGCAAAGTGGATGGACCTCGAGGGTGTCATGCTAAGCAAAATAAGTCAGGTGAAGAAGGACAGAAACCATATGTTTTTACTCATAGGTCTAACAGGAGAACAGGAGAAACCTAACAGAGGAACATAAGGAGGGGAAGGGGGAAAGAGAGTTGGGGAGAGAGAGGGACGCAAATCATGAGAGACTATTGAATACTGAAAACGAACCGAGGTCTCAAGGGGGAGGGGGAGGAGGGAAGAGGGTGATGGTCATGGAGGGGGACACTTGTGGGGAAGAGCACTGGGTGTTATATGGAAGGCAATTTTACTATGAAACAAACAAAGAAATTAGGAAGGTATTGATTAAATTTTTAAAAAAAGATAGAAACTCACAATGATATGGTCGGTTTATATTCAACAGAGCAGGAAAGAATATACAATGAGAAAAAAGACAGTCTCTTCAACAAATGATGTTGAGGAAACTGGGCAGCTTCATGCAAAAGAATGAAACTGGACCATTTTCTTATACCATACACAAAAAATAAACTCAAAATGGATTAAAGATCTAAATGTGAGACCTGAAACCATAAAAATCCTAGAAGAGAACACAGGCAGTAATTTCTCTGACATTGGCTATCATAACATCTTTCTACATGTCTCCTGAGGCAAGGGAAACAAAAGTAAAAATAAATTATTGGGACTACATCAAAATAAAAAGCTTCTGCACAGCAAAGGAAACAACGGACAAAACTAAAAGATAACCTACTGAACGGGAGAAGATGTTTGCAAATGACATATCCAATAAAGGGTTAGAATCCAAAATATATAGAGAATTTATACAATTCACACCAAAAAATCAAATAATCCCATTAAAAAATGGGCAGAAGACACGTACAGACATTTCTCCAAAGAAGGCATCCAGATGGCTAACAGACACTCAACATCACTCATCATCAGGGAAATGCAAATCAAAACCACAATGAGATATCACCTCACACCTGTCAGAATGGCTAAAATCAACAACACAGGAGACAACAGGGGTTGGCAAGGAGGTGGAGAAAAAGAAATCCTCTTGCACTGCAGGAGGGAATGCAAACTGGTGCAGCCACTTGGAAAATAATATGGAGGTTCCTCAAAAAATTAAAAATAGAATTACCCGGGGGCACCTGGGTGGCTCCATCTGTTAAGCATCTCACTTTGGCTCAGATCATGACCTCGTGGTTTGTGAGTTCAAGCCCCATCTCGGGCTGTCTTCTGTCAGTGCAGAGCCTACTTTGGATCCTCTGTCTCCTTCTCTCTGTCTCTCTCTCTCTCTCAAAAATAATAAATAAACATTTAAAAAAATAAAATTATCATATGATCCAGAAATCACACTAGTAGATATTTAGCCAAAGAATATAAAAACACCAAATTGAAGAGATATGTGCTCCCATGTTTATTGTGCATTATTTACAGTAGCCAAATTATGGAAGCAAGCCAAGTGTCCGTTGACTGATCAATGGATAAAGGAGATGAGGTGTATATACACAATGGAATACTATTCAGCATAAAAAAGAATGAAATCCTGCCATTTACAACAACATGGATAGAATTACAGAGTATAATGGTAAGCGAAATAAGCCAGAGAAAGACAAATACCACTGATTTCACTCACGTGTGGAATTTAAGAAACAAAACAGGGGTGCCTGGGTGGCTCAGTCAGCTAAAGCATCTGACTTCAGCTCAGGTCATGATCTCAAGGTTCATGGGCTCGAGCCCTCCCCTGGAATCTGCTTCAATTCTGTGTCTCCCCCTCTCTCTGCCCTTCCCCATTTATGCTCTCTCTGTGTCTCTCAAAAATAAATAATAAACATTAGAATTAAAGAAAAAGAAAAAGAAAAAAGAAACAAAGCAAAGGGAAAAAAGAGAGATAAACCGAACCAAACAAAAACCCCAGACTTTTAATTATAGATAACAAACAGATGGTTATCAGAGGGAAAGTAGATG
The DNA here is from genome assembly GCF_006229205.1 of Suricata suricatta. Lineage (NCBI taxonomy): Eukaryota > Metazoa > Chordata > Mammalia > Carnivora > Herpestidae > Suricata > Suricata suricatta. The sequence goes on from NC_043706.1 coordinate 40,713,474, forward strand.
GTGGGGAGGGGTGAAATAGGTGAAGGGAGTTAAAAGACACTTATCCTGAAGAGCACTGGGTAATATACGGAATGGCTGAATCGCCATGTTGTACACCCGAGGCTAATAAGACACTGTATATTAACTACACTGGAATTAAAATAAAATTTTTAAAAAATAAAAAAGAAGGTAAGGTCCAGCCTGCCACCCCCCCACACTAGAATGGGTCACAGCAGGTGCAGTGTGGACCTAGCAATAGGACCAGCTTCCTATCACGTCACTGCCTGTGGCTCTGGAGCTGGTAACCTCATGATTGCCAAAGACACAGCAGCCTCATTAGTGGCCCAGTTCTGCAGCATTGAGATTTGTTCCTGAAAGTTCAACCCCGAGTCTCTGTCTTTGGCCTTCCAGTAGTTCTGCGGAGCTTCATGCTCTGTAATAAATCTCTTCCATCTAAACCCACAAGAGTGGATTCCATTCCCTGCACCAGAGTCCTGACGCACTGGGCTTTGTACGCTACTCCCAGCTCTGTCTCCTGCTCTGGCTCTCAGATGCAGATGCAGACAGACCAGAAAACCAGACCAGGGCGCATCCCCATGACAATTGCCTGCCTTGTTTAGAACTGCCCTCGCTCGCCTTCTTGATGCTTCCTGATTCCTGTCTCCAACTTCCATCCCCAACCCATTGCTCCAGCATTCACACTAGCTGTCACCCTACCCTGGGGAGTTGAACTCAAGAAAGAGCTGGAGCTGAAATGGACTAATTCCTAAGTCCACACCTCCTCCGGGGGGAGCCTTCACCTCTAGGCTCCCCAAAGGCCTTCCTTCACAGGTCTCTGTGCCCAATCAGTGCTGGGCACTTGGGAAGTACTCAATAAACCCATGGATCAAAGAAAGAATACTCAGATGGCTCAGGAATGATCTCACCAACTGGCTTCTCTTTCCCATTCTTGCCTCTTGCCCTTTCCTGTACTCAAATATCTTTGTTGACATTGACATCTGGCCTCCCAAATCTCCAGGAACTTGCATGCAGTGGGGCCCCCTACATCCCATCTGAGTCACTGCTGAACCCAAATCCAGCCCGCTGCTGAAGCCAGCTGAGGTGGGATAAGAACTGTGGGATAAGAGCCCCCAGGCTCTCCTTTGAGGGAGAAGAGCCACCCTCTGGGCACGGTAGAGATGGTGGGGGGAGTGGGAAGTCATTTTCCAGGGAAGAACACAACCCCTGAGCCCACCCCACAGCATCCTGATTCCGGGCTCTTGCTCACCAGCCACACTCTTTCCACTTAAAGGGAAACAGATGGTGTGGTTAATTGGGGTGGGCTCTGGCCCTCATTAAGGCTGAAAGTGGGGACAATGAGTGATTTACTGGATCATAAAGAGCAACTCAAGGGAGGGTCAGTACCCTCACGCCCACAGCCCCTGAGGACTGAGGGAGCAGTGGCCGGTGGCCACTGGTGTCGGGCCGTGGGGTCAGGCTGGAGTTCAGACAGGAGGCTCGTCACCTCTCCCGGATCACTGGGCTCTACACTGAGGCAGCCTGGGGCAGACAGAGCCCAGCGACAGCTCCTGGGGAGTCCAGATGCTCACAGCTGGAGAGAGTGGACGCTGACCTGGGAGGGGCGGGGACCAGCAGGTGGAGGGACAACCACAGAGGAGCAGGGACCCCCAGGGTCCCCTGCTAGAGCCGGAAAGACCCCAGAGGTGTAAGTGGGGTGTAACTGCCTCTTCCCACCAGAGCAGAGCCCCATGCAGACAGCCCGGCCCCAGACCCTCACACAGAGGCATGTGTAGGAGAGGCAAGTCTATCCCTCTCTCCGGGGAGCCCTATTCCAGAGAGAGGAAGCAGTTAAGAGCCCAGTTGCCTGGGTTCAAGCCCCAGCCCCACTACTCACAGGCCTGTGTGACTTGTAGCCCCTCTGTGCCTTGATTTCCCCATCTGTAAAATGAAATAATATTTCCTCATGAGAACGGCCTCATGAGTGGGCTCAGAATGGCACTTGGCACTATGTATCTGAGTTAGGCAATTATTTTTAAGGTGAGAGACCCTGTGTCGGTGAACTGGGGGAGGGGGAATTCTCACCCTTCCCTGTCACCAGCAACAGCAGCCTCTGGGGAGCATCCCCTTACATGTCCTCTGAGTCTCCTCTCTGACCCCACCAGGATCCCCCCCACGTGGTGGGAGGGACAAGGGGCCCAAGCCCTAACCAGAAAGTGAATGACCGGCCAAATCCCAGAGACAGCCTGGATAAACGTGGGGAGTGGACACTGTTAACTGAGCCCCTGCTGTGTGCCAGGCCGGATGCTGAGCTTCATGTCACTTGCTCACTTAGTTCATGGTAGGTATTGCTGTCCCATTTTACTAAGGTGAAACCACAAGCCTCAAGAAAAAGTGTCCAAAATCACCCAGAGAGCAAGAGGAAGAGCTGGAGTCGGAACCCAAGACTTTCTGCCTCCAGGATCTGGGCTCTTTCCTCAAGAGCAGAGTGTGATCTCCAGCTACAGATGTCACAAACACTGAGGGACTTTTAAATGTTTTATTTTTATTTTTGAGAGAGAGACACACAAAGCATGAATTGGGGAGGGACAGAGAGTGGGAGACACGGGATCCTTAGCAGGCTCCAGGCTCCAGGCTCTGAGCTGTCAGCACAGAGCCCGACGCGGGGCTCGAACCCACAAACCACGAGATCATGACCTGACCCGAAGTCGGAGGCTCAACCAACTGAATGATCCAGGCGCCCAAACACTGAGGGACTTTTAAACTAAGACTCTTCCAGACCTAGAAAAGGCCAGTACCAGTGAGTAGGACCCAAGAACCTATATTTAAATACAGTAGCTGCCCCTGGCTTTGGACCTCCTCCCACCCAGTGGGCCCCTTCTCCAATGAAAGCAGACAGGCTGCAGAAGAAAAAGAGAGATGATCCCAGGATCCCTCACTCTCTCCTAGAACCGGGGCGCAAACGGACAGAGTGGGGCAAAAGAGGGCAAGAAAACAGTCTCCAACATGTCTCGGAGGGGGAGGTCCAAAGCCTGGGGATGCAAGGAACAATGAGGTCAATGGGGCCAGCTCCTCTGTCTGCGGCAGGGGCACAAATGGAACGCAGAGGGGACCGACACCCCAGACAGCTCCAGGAGCCCCGTCAGCTGGCAGTGACCCACTCTGCAGTGGGGAGCTCCTTTTAGACCAGCCCCTCTGCTTGTATCACAAAGATACCCCTCTCCCCACTCTGACATCTCCCCCCAACACCCCCAGACAGGACGAGAGAGCCGCCCCAGGCTCCCTGTGCTGCGGGGGCAGCAGACGCTGGTCTTCGGTAAGGAGTGGAGAGGGATCAGCACACATCACATCACGCTTGGCACGGCCCCCATTGGCGGGCACTGTGCCACCGTGTCGGCCAGCCATCTCCCCGCAGAACCTTTGTCAGCGGAGGAGGGGCGGCCAGGGGAATCAGTCCCCAGGAGGAGCCACCCGGACTCAGGAAGCCCCCATACCGCCACCCCCTGCCCCCAAGCCCTGCCTCCCCGGGCCGGGTTTGTGATTCCTTTTTACTAGTGTGACTCTTTGCTTTCCGTCTCTCTTTCTCCTGGCTCCGTGAGAGCCTGCGTCTGTGTGTCAGGGGCAGCAGAATAGCCTGAGCACCTGGTGCATTTGTCGAATATGAATGATGCACAACTGGAACAAAAGGGCCGCATTCCTGGCCCCGGCCTTGCCCCTCCCTGCAGGTGCTCTGCGCTCAGATGTGGTGGGATGTGGTGGGGCAGTCAGGAGAAGCCCATCTTGCCAGAGCCGGTAACCCAAGGTCAGCCTCAGAGCAATGCCAAGGCAGTTCATCAAGGAAGACTTCCTGGTGGAGGTGGGCAGGGAGTGGAGGCGTCCAGTCTCACATCTGTTTTTCCTGCTCCTCACCTGTTTCCGGCGGGAACTCCCAAAGGGCAGAGGTCATGTCTGGGTCTCGGGGCCGTCGCCAGCATATCCCCAGTGGATCTGCGCATGCCTGTCAACTCACTGTCATCTGTGACTCATGGTTCATGGTCCTTTCCTCTTGACTAGAGATCAGGGAGCAGTTATTACAGTCACATTAGTAACCGCATATCGTGGCTGTGACCACGCTTACGTTCAGTGTTCCTTCCCCAACCCCAGGCCAGAGCAGTGACCTCACTCTTGGGGGTCAGCAAGCAAGGATAGAACTACCCCCCCAGAGGCAGAGCGGGGGACTTGATGGGCCTGGGCTTCTTGAGAAGCCAAGAATCTGGCCCCTTTCCCTCAGAGCAGGGCCCCCTCTCCCCAAAGCAGCCGGCTGGGGTAAGGGCTAGTCCCCTGCTGCCTCCTCCCCGACCAGGGTGGGCAGGAGAAAGAAAGAGGAAATGGCGAAGGCTTCCCTGTCCCTGCCCTTCGCCACCACTGAGTCTGGGATGCTCACATGCTGAGGAAAGTTGCGTGCAAGAATGTGGCCATAGTGGCCAGCTCCAGGCACTAGCAGGAAACCCCAAGCCTGTCCATGGACCGTGTTCAGACACGTTCCCTGACCACGGCACTGAGTAAGTGCTGAGGAGACACCTATGGACTGAGGTCACAGCGCTGCCTGCCCTTTCCTCCCAGACAGGCCCCTCCTGGGGTCCAGAACATTCCAGTTCCTCCTGTCAGACCACGAGAGGGCCCAAGGCATTGACTCCTCCAGGGAACACTCAACGGGAAAGAAAGGAACACACAAGCGCTGGGCTAGGAGCCCAGCTGGGTGCTCTTAGGGAAATCACCCCCATTTCTCTGGGCCCCAGTTTCTTTTTTATTTAAAATGTTTTAATGTTTATTTTTGAGAGGGCGAGCACTTAAGCATGGGCAGGGGACGGGCAGAGAGAGAGGAAGACACAGAATCTGAACCAGGCTCCAGGCTCTGAGCTGTCAGCACAGAGCCCGACGCGGGGCTTGAACTCATGAACTGTGAGATCACGACCTGAGCCGAAGTCGGACACTTAACTGAATGAGCCAGCAGTCACCCCTGGGCCTCGATTTCTTCAACTGTAAAATGGGACTAAGACTAGCCACTTCTTGGGCCTGGATCTGCAGTGGGTGAACGACAGCCAAAGGCAGCCAGTCTTGGAATTTCACTGCTGAGGCTAACAGCTCAGGGCGGTAAAATGCAGTAGTCCCCGTTCTCTGTGGGGAGCTTGCAAGACCTTTAGTGCATGCCTGCATCCAGGACGGTACAGAACTCTACATATGCCATGTTGTTCCCATACACACATCCCTGTGATAAAGTTTAACTTCTCAGTTAGGCAGAGTAAGAGATTAACAATAATAACTAATAACAAAATAGAACAATCATAACAATACAGTGTAATAACAGTTATGTGAATGTAATCTCTCTCCCTCTCTCTCTTAAAATATCTAATTGTACCATACTCACTGTTCTTGTGATGAGGTAGGATGATAACGAGCCCGGTGATGAGAGGTGAGGGAAATGACAAAGGCATTGCAATGTAGCCATTTGCTATTGACCTTCTGATCCCGTATCAGAAAGAGGATCATCTGTTTCCAAACAGCATTTGGCAGGTAACTGAAACCGCAGAAAGTGAAACCGTAGAAAGTGAAACCGTGGGGGTGGGGGACGGCTATACTAAGTATCAGAAAGAATTGAGGCTTCAGAGAAGGGAGAGAACCAGAGTTGCTTGAAGAAGGGCGTTGGGAAGACCTCCTCACTGCCAATTACAAAATAAAGGGAACGAGGGTCCTGTAGCAGACGGCGTCCCCCAACCTCCACTGTTCCTTTCTCTTCCCCGGTCTTCAGCCAGACCCCCATGAGAGGAAGGCTCTAGTGCTCAGCTTTCCTTGAAGCTCGTGTGGTTGGGGGATCACATTCTGGCCAGTGGATTGTGAGCAGTGTGTGTCTGATTCCCAGGAAGTGTCCGGGAAGGGGTATGCCCTTCTCCCGCCTTTCTTCCTCCTTTCTACTGGCTAGAGCTTCGGCAGCCATCTTGAACAATGAAGTGACCTTGGAAATGGAAACTACACCCAGCAGATCAATGAGAGACAGGGGGCTGAGTCTCTGACGGCCTGTAGTCTTCAAACCAGCCTGGGGATGTTTACTTGTAGACCTTCAAGTACAAGGAGCAAAAAATTCATCTCTGTCTTGTTTAAATGGAACTAAACTCTGATACAGACCCTCCTCTGGTAGAATCACCTCAAGATTCATGTGTGGCTAGGTGGTGTAAAGAAGAGGTGCCCAGGATGTGACATCCCCGTGAGGAACAGTCCCTTTTTTTTAATGTTTATTTATTTTGGGGGGGGGGGAGGGGTAGAGAGAGAGGGAGACACAGTATCTGAAGCAGGCTTTGAGCTGTCAGCACAGAGCTCAATGCAGGGCTCGAACGCACAAACTGTGAGACAAGACCTGAGCCAAAATCAGATGCTTAACGGCCTGAGCCACCAGGCACCCCAGGGGAGGAAGAGCATTCCCTTCTGCATGTCCTGCATGGTCACAAGGAGCCCTGTTGGGAGGACTTAGCTCTAGGAGGAGCTGGGGATGGATGGACAGGGGGAAGGAAGGAAGGAAGGAAGGAAGGAAGGAAGGAAGGAAGGAAGGAAGGAAGGAAGAAAGAAAGCAAGCAAGCAAGCAAGAAAGAAAGAAAGAAAGGGAGGAGTTGGGTAAGTGCATGAAATGAGAAAAGATACCCAGAAGGAAAGAAATACCCCCAGAAAATGCTTCAGGTGACAGCCAGCCAGCCAGACTTCATGGTATGGGAGGAGCCGCATGGCCAACCTAACCTACTACCCACATCCAATTCTGTTTTCCTATCTGTGCTTTAGGAATGGGCCTTACTTACGGCCTTACTACTCAAGACAAGTGTGAAGTGATTTTTTACAAACACACAGAGTCAGTGTGGTTTTATGTCAGTACAGCCCTTGGCAGGGAGCCCCTCTCTGGTGTTCCCGGGATTCCTCGCCTGTAAAGTGGGGACAACAGTAGAACTCCGTTCAACTGGTTGTCATGAGGATTCAGTGGGGTGCTTCCCACCAAGTGTGCTTCTCACTGTGTCTGGTGCTTTGCAAGTGCACAGGGAACCGTGCGCACTCATTATTGCTGCTGTGAAATCCTGCCCTGGTATAAGGAACAAAGGGCCACCCAACCCATGGTGTGAGCTTCGGGGAAGAGACATGGGGTCCTCACCCCGGAACAACAACCCCAGCCCTTTAGGACCCTAAAGATCATGTAATGTAAATGCTTTGGGAGAACCACACCTTCAACCCCATCAGGATCCTACCTTGTCCTGCCTAGGAAGGCACAGGGCTGCCTTCAACATGACCTTCAGTGGTTAGATACGACCATGCACAGGGGTGCCCTTTTTTAAGACTCCCCGGGGTTGAGGGGTGCTAGGTGGCTCAGTCACTTAAGCAGCGGACCCTTGATTTCAGCTCAGGTCATGATCTCACAGTTTGTGAGCCATGTTGGGCTCTTGGAGGACAGAACAGAGCCTGCTTGGGATTCGGTCTCTCCCGCTCTCTGCCTCTCCCCCTATCGCTTCCATGCCCATTCCCTTGCTCCCTCTCTGTCTCAAAATAAAGAAACGTCAAAAAAGGTGAGGGGGTGGGATGTTACTTGGGGAACTGAGGGTTGTCCTATCTTCTTGGAGCTGGAGATGAGGAAATGAGGAAAAAATAACCTGACATGAAAGTCACTGTGATTCCAGGAGGCTTAAGGGAGAATTTTAACGGCGGCCGCTGTGAACTCTTATGTGCAGGGAGCTGTGGACGGACTCAGGAATAAAAGGGTCTTGGCAGTTCTAAGAGCAGTCTCCAACCAGCCATTGAACTTCTCGGCCTCTGCTCCCTCCCCTGTAGAACTGGACAAAGTACTGATTTGGTGGTGGGTTTGGAAATCATACAGAGAAGAGTCTGAGGCTCCTTGGAGGACAACGTTATCTCATTGCGCTCCTCTGTTTCTTCTTCTGTTTGAAACAAAACAAAAATAAAAAGAAGGCTGAGCTGGGCTCAGGGAGCCACCAGGAGGATTAAGCCCATGGAGGCCAGCTGGGAAGCCTGGCCCCCAGGACAAGCTCCATAAATATTCTCTAGAAGGCTGCTATTTTTCTCCTTTCTGGGCAGGACTCCGACTGAAAGTCTCTCTTTGAGTTCTTTTCAAGTCTAGAATTCCTTGATTCCACAATCCTGTGGTTCCCTGATTCTGATTCTGGGATCTGAGGCTCAGATAGGACACAACCTGATGGCTCTGTCCTGCCCTGGCCAGCACCTGGAGACAGACCCCACCTGCAGTCCGCATTGTTTATGCTTCCATAAGTGGGCTTCACCCTGCCCATCATGTGCCCCCAGCCCCATGGCAGTCCCAGTGGCCCCGCCAGCCTTCTCTGACCCCTGCACCATACCGTCACCCAAAGTCAGGGAAGCATGACCCCCCCACCCCGCCCAGCCATCTCCCTCACACCTACAGTCCCCTGACAACATCACATGCTGTGGAAGCTGGCAGGCCTAGATGCCAACACAAACATCATTCCTGTGGAGAGAGAAGAGCCCATGGGGGTTATTTTTAACCTGGTGATCAGAGACCATATCTCCAGCTCCCGGCTGGAGGCTCTGAGGGGAAAGTGAATTGTCAGGCCTCACATCAATGATTCCCAAGGACATTGGGCTCCAGGCACCCCAGGCCTCATCCCACTTTGATGGAGAAGGGAAGAGGGAGACACAGATCAGGACATGCCCCATATTGTCTCCACTAGTCTCAACTGGGGTTGAGCTCAGCCAGGGAGAACAAGGATGCCGTGAATCACAGAATGTTGAACCTGGAGGTGGGTCCTCTCCAATCCCTTCGCTGGATGGCTTAGGAGGCTGAGACCTGAGAGGGGAAGCCCAGCCATACTGCCAGTTAGCACTGGCTCCCTTTTGCCTTGTCCATCCTCAGACCTGACACCTCAATAACTCTCCAAGGCTCTATCCAGGGGGTCACCTTGCCCTACTGCTCTGCCCAAAGGCTCACCTTCCTTCTGCCCTCTTCCCAGTCGGTCCCATCCTGGTGGATGGAACCTCCGGCAGCCCCAGGGCTAGGCCTCCACGCCCAGTCTCACCCTGCAAGGTCTTCCCAGGCGCCCAAGCAGTGCCCCCTGGAGGCCAGCAGCAGCGGTAGCCAGTGCAGCGGGTCGCGCCATGGTGGCTGGAGGCCCAGGCGAGGACGTGCAGGCCAGGGCGTGCCTGCGTGGGGGGGTGCAGGATGGAGTTTCTGCCAAGAGCCCGCTGCCGGCTGCTGCGGAGCCTGTGCTCGCCAGAAGGGGGGAGGCCAGACAATGGACCCCACAGCCCAGCCTCCCGGCCTTGGCCCCTGGAGCTGGGCAGGCAGCTGCCGCCTCCACAGGGCCCTCACGTAGCCCACGTCCTGCCTGCTGGGTGGCCCTTATCACCGGGTACGTGCCTGAAGCCCACGGGCTTATGCTCTATCGTGGAGAGGGGACTGGAGGCCAGGGATTGATGGTACCAATGGGGGAGAAGGCTTCCTGGTCCCCCCACCACCCCGTTCCACTCTCAAGGAGGGGCCGGCCCCTTGGGGAATGTCCCAACCCCAGAGAGACCTTAGCCGAATCTTGCCTGGTCCCAGCTCTTGGACTGAGAGGAGTGGGGGTGGGGAAGAAAGAAGAGACTGAAATCTTGCCTGGTCCCAGCTCACAAATCCTAAGTAGATGTCAACATACTAAGTACCATCACGTTATACCCCTTGAATACATGGGGAAACAGAGGCACAGAGAGGTTGAGTAACTTACCACAACCACACAGCAGGGAGGGATGGAGTCAGAATTCAAACCCAGGCAGGTTGAGTCAAGAGCCAAGCCATTCCTCAACAGGATGCAGCAGCAACAGGGATGGGACTGAACAATGCTCAGCCTCCTACCTGCCCCCCACCCCGTCCCAGGAATGATGGCTTTGGGGTCTGACAGACATGGGCTGAAAGCCAGGAACTGCATGCTCTGGGCCCAGCAAAGCTCCTCTCTGGGCCCATGCTTCCTCACCTCTACAATGTTCACAGCACGTGCCTCATGCATGGAAGGTGCTGCTCCCCTTCACCTAGCAGAGCTCAGTGTCCCTCCATCGAGTGATTAAAATGTCCTCTGGCTGGCTGAAGGCCACCATGACAGCCTCCACTCCCTAAGGTCAAACTCACAGAGCAGCTCCATTCCGTGGCACTCGGGCTCTGCTGCAAGCCACGAGCAAGACCACTCACGTCGCCCCTGTGGCATGACTGGCTCAACCCACACACCATCATTTAACCATGGGCACTGGGTTCTCCCTGTCTTCTCTCCTGGGAGACTATGGACACCGGCAGTTGAGCTGAGGAAGATGGACTGGAAGGGCAGGCACTGTGTTTCCACCATCATATTAGCAGGTCCAGAGGAAGACAGGAAAGATGACTCCCTCAGACATAGACACCCCAAGCTGGAGCTCCCTGAAAGCACAGGCTAAGCAAGCTACGTCATCCAGGCTACCTGGCCAAGCACATATGCCTCATCAGGCTCTGCTCCCATTTCTGGTCTTGCCACCCAGGAGCTGTGTGACCCTGAGGAGGTCCCTCAGCCTTTCTGAGCCCTTTCCTCACTTGTCAAATGGAGATCACCTTCCCTATCCACATCCCAGGCTTGTGAAGGCGAAATGAAATCACATGTATGACACTCCCTCCTCATGATCTCTGACAGTGGATTAGGGCTACAGTGTGGGGGTGAGGGTGGGGGCAGGAAGGGAGCCGTCCTGGCTGGGAGGACACAGGAGACAGGCACAGACGTCAGAGAAAGAGGGAAGCAGGGGGTTTCCCCATGGTGATGTGAGGCCTAAGGCTGCTCAGGCAGGGGAAGAAAGCCGGAGGGGGCTGAGTCACCAGTCCTGCTGAAGATGCTGGGAATCTGCTGGGAGATTCCTAGCCACTGGCAGTGAAGTGACCGCAGGAGGGACCACAGGAGACATAGGGAAGCCTCAAAAAATGAGGAGCTGACCGAACAGCACAGGAAAGAGAACTGTGGCGACGCTTATCTTCAGGGACTCTGGAGGAAGCTGCTTGAGGATTGAGACTGAGCCCTGCCCTCACAGGGGTCTCAGACTAATGGGGACACACAGCCCTGCCCTCAGGGCTGAGGGCAGACACGGCCCTGCTTCAGGGCCCCTCAGTCTGAGGAGGAGACACAGTCCTGCTCTCGGGGACCCCAGTCTGAGGGAGAGACAGCCCTGCCCTCAGATGGCCCCAGTCTGACCCGGAAAGATAGGAGGTCTGCCTTCAGGGAACTTCCAATCTGATCAGGAAGTTGTACTGCTGTCTGCCTAAGGGAAATTACAGTATGATGAGGAGGCTGAGCTCTGCTCTCAAGGATCCCCAGCTTAGGTGTCCGTGTCTGCAGGAGAGCACGCTTGCGTGAGTGCCGTGCGTTTGTGTGCTGGCACTTTGCCTGTCTGCCTTCAGACCCTCTAATCTGATGGGGGAGACACGGCCCTACCCCAGGAGAGCTCTCTGTCTGAGGGCCTGTGTGCCGAGGAGCACTCGGGCTTAAGTGACGGGGAGTGGTGTAACATGTGACTCTGTGGAAGCCCTGCTCTTACCCACTAGGGGATGCTTTCCTGATAGGGCGGTGGGGGTGGGGTGGTAATAATCCCTTGCAGTAGGGAGAGAGAATTCCTTGGTTGGGCCCCAGATGAGGGATCTTCCCCAGAAATGCTTCTTAGAGCCTGGAAGATAGGGTGGAGGAAGACATCTGGTCTGGGGGTGGCTGGGCTCGCTGCCCCGGACAGCTGGGCCACATCTGGCTTCCAGACATCCACTTCTCGCTCCATGATTCACTCCAGCCTCACATGTCTGCCGAGAGGCAGAGGACAAGGGCTTCGAGCTGCACATGCTCTCCCACACGCATGCGCAGCCCCAGCACACACAGGACAGGGTGCCTGCGGCCGGGAGTCAACAGGCACCCCTTCTTTTCCTACCCCTGGCTCCAGAGTCACCTCTCACACAACCACTGCTGCCACGGGGATGGGGGTTCCGTTCACCCTTGAGTCACCATGACTCAGTCTCCCGCCTGGAACCCTCGTGGGCTTCATGGGCTTTACACAGGGGCGGTGAGCAGGCTTGGAGTCAGCAGGAAGGAGGGGGCAGAGCCAGACAGGATGCCCCCGACCCAACCTTCCCTAGGCTAGGAAACCTCCATGAGAGTAGAGGATGGGGCTAGGGAGAGAAAATAACATGTCCAGGAGGGAAAAAGTAAGGAGCAGATGGCATTTCCCACCCATCAAGTGGGGTGCCTGAGGGCAGGGCTGTGTCTCCCCCTCAGCTGTGATTTCCACGAAAGCAAAACCTGTGTCTTTCCCATCAAACCAGCTCTGAGCTAGATCTCTCTTAGCTTTAGAACAGGTGACTCCTAGACCATCCAGATCATTTGGGTTTCCGACCGGTTGGAGGTAGATGGGATCATCTTCCCAGCAAACCCCCGTCCCGAAGGAGGGCCATTATCCTCGCTGACAGCGTCTCCCTCAGGGAGGAACCTCTTCCCAGTTCACACACCCCTCTGAGTGGTCCCCCCTGCAGTCTAGCCCCAGTACCTCGTGCTAAATCATCTGCAGGGTAGGGTGGCCCCACGGGCCGTGTGTGCAAGGCCCAGCTGCACGTGGCAGTCCAGATGAAAGAGCTGGCACTCTGGCACCACCATCCCACATCTGGGCTTCCCTCAGCTGCTAGGGTGTGAATCCAGACAAGGGGCACCCCGGCAGCTGAGGGCGCGGGCAGACAAGTCTGGGCAGCTGGGAAGGCCAGGCTGGGCAGGCTCCGGCTTCCATGAGTCCAAATCAGCACGAGAAGTGGGTCCCAACCCCATCAGCAAACCCTTTTCCAGCATGGTGGCCCCTGGATTAGAGAGGAGAGGCTCCCTACCCCAGTGGGTCACTGAAAGAGGGCCACCCCATCCTAGAGTGGGTATACAGTTGGTAGTGAAGGAAGCAGGAAACAGGTTAGACAGGCCTGGCATCCCTCTCCAGAACCTCAGCCATCTTTCCATCCCAGTAGCAGGGCTCTGCCCAGCCTTCTATCCCTCTCCTCACCTCCTGCACCTCTTTCAGGGAAAGAGCAGTGCTGGGGTTGGCATGGCCCCCAGGAAGCAACGACTTCTGGCCCTCCTTGTTCCACTGACGGGTGGGTGGGATCAGAGAGTCTGTGCCGCCACCCCCCCCACCTAGTCCTGAGGATTGGGCATTGCCGTGGCTGAGACTGTCAGCCCCACTGTATAGAGGTCCTGTGGCTCATGCATGCCAAGGTAGAGCCAGCCCCGGAGGGAGCAGGTCTGGGTGTGGGCAGCACCCAGTCTGCTGGAGTTAGGGTGGTCCCTCTCCTGGTCGGGCTGTGAGCTCCCTGAGGTCAGGGACTGGTCTCCAGTTTCCTGAAAGGAGCTTGCTAAATGTGGGCTGGATGTAAGGGTGGGGGTTCAGGCAGGAAGACTCTCCCAACATCAGTGCTGTGGTCCCCATGTTGGGGTCTCCTGCCCTCGTCCTGGAGAGCACACAGAGCTTGTAAGATTCTCCAGATCCCCTCCTCCCTCCCTTCGCTTTGTGTTGTGCCCCAAACCTGACCAAGCTGGCTGCAAGGCCTTCTTATCTCCAGGCCCCCTCTCTGGCCACAAGTTCCCCTTCTCGGTTCCTGGAAGCCCCGGGTTCCTGGGACCTGGGGAGGGAGGGTCTAGGCAGGCAGACCTTTCAGAATGGGCTGTATCTGAAGTTCCAGAGCCTGAGGCAGGAGCTCTCTCCCCCAGGCTGGCCATCCTCTGCCCCTGGGCCTCAGATGGGTAGCCAGTGTCCCCTCCTCTCACCCCTTCCCCTAGCATCATCCCTCGTTCAAGTACAGGCCTTGCTGTGGCCAGATGTCAGAGCACAGGCTTGTCCCCAAGAAACCCAGGCCCTGCCCTGCCCGTTTCCGCTCATCCTGCCCTCCCTCCCTCCTCTCCCCATTGGAGCCATCTCCCTCCTGGCCCCTGGGCTCACCATACTCTCTGCAGAGCCCTGACCCACCCCTTCTGCTGAGACAGAAGGGTCTCAGCAGAGACAGAAGGAAAGGAGAAATGACCGAGCTTCCCCAGTAGCCAGCATACCTCTGTCTGCCACCCAGCCGCTCTCCTATCTCTACCTGTTGTCAGCCTGTGCCTGATATCAAGGGAGCAGGTTCGTTAGGTCTACTTCCCATTGTGTGGGTGAGGACATGGTCTCTCTCTTATTGGGTGCCAAGATTTGCTGCAACCCGACTCTGCAGCAGAGAGAGTTGTCATCAAGCCCAACCCTCAAGTTTACACTGCAGTCTAGCAGGAGGCTCTCTCAGAACCTTCTGGCTTCGATCACTATTCCTACGTGATACAACTCTTCAGTCAGGCAGCTTTCTTCTTCGCACATCTTTTAAATTACACGGAAACAGAAAATTCTCCATCTCCACCATTTTAAAGGGCAAGTTCAGTGGCAGTAAGTGATTCACATTGTTGTGCAACCATCACCGCCCTCCTTCTCCAGAAGTCTTTTTATCATCCCCAGCCAAAACTCTCCCCATCAAACGCAAACTCCTCATTCTTCCGTCCCCACAGTCCCCACAGCCATTATTCTACTTTCTGTTTCTATGTGTTTAGTACCTCATTAAAGTGGAGTCATACGGTATTTGTCCTTTTGTGGCTGGCTGATTTCACTTCGCCTCATGTCCTCAAGGTTTGCGCTCATTTGTAGCGTGTGTCAGAATTTCCTTCCTTTTTAAGGCTGAATAATATTCCCTTGTGTGTATAGACATTTCATGTCTCCTCCTGTGTAGCTTGTTTGTTAACTACTTCTTTAATTTTTAAAAAAATATTTATTCATTTTTGAGAGAGAGAGAGAGAGAGACAGGGCATGAACAGGAAAGGAGCAGAGAAAGAGGGAGACACAGAACCCAAAGCAGGCTCCAGGCTCTGAGCTGTCAGCACAGAGCCCGATGTGGGGCTCGAACTTACAAATCGGGAGATCATGACCTGGGCCAAAGCCGGCACTTAACTGACTGAGCCACCCATGCACCCCAATCAACTACTGTTTTCGAAATTTATGCCACAATATTCTTGGGAGAAAATGTCTGAAGAATTCAGAAGCAAAAAAAAAAAAAAAAAGATTTTATTTTTAAGTAATCTCTACACCCAGTGTGGGGCTCATACTCACAACCCTGAGATCCAGAGTCATATGTTCTTCTGATTGAGCCAGCCAGGGGCCCCTGGAGCTCATTCATTTTAACCACCACATACTACTCTAGTCTTGAATGCTCTGTAACATAGCTAATCAGTGCCCTACCAATGGGCTTGCCATTGCTTCCTGTTTTTTTTAGATCTGGAAATAAGATTGCAATGAACACAGTTCTACATATACGTTGAACACTTGTGAGTTTTGTGAGTGTATCTGATAAATTCCTAGATATGGAACCCTTGAACCAACGGTTTGTGGATTAATTCTTCTAATGTGTATGGCCAACCCCCTTCACAAGTGCTATTGCCTTCCCACCAACTCGAAGGAGGCCTGTATCCACAATCAGACTGGGAAAAACAAAATCTTATTGTTTCTTAATTTTGATTTCTTGTATTTTGATGGAGAGTGGCCATTTGCACCTGTTTATTAGCAGTTAGTATTCTCTTTTCTGTTCATGTGCTTTGCCCAATTTTCTGTTTGCTTTTCTTTTCCTTATTGACGAATTCATTTGTTATATATATTGAAAATACTTTTTTCTTATTTATTTGGCTTTAGACTTTAAGATACTACTTTTTTGAGAGAGAGAGAGAAAGAGACAGAGAGAGAGTGCAAGTGAGCAAGGGGCAGAGAGAGAGAGGGAGAAGGAGAGAATCCCACAGGGGACAGAAAGAGAGAGGGAGAGAGATGTAAGTGGGGAGGGAGAGAAAGAGAAGTGGGGCTCACCCAAAGCAGGGCTCAAGCCCACCCCCTAAGGGGTCAAACTCAAGAACCAGGAGACCATGACCTAAGCCAAAGTCAGATGCTTAACCAACTGAGCCACCCGGGCGCACCAAGATACTACATTTTTATGTTGCCAATTTTTTTAAGTCTTTCCTTTTGTGATTCCTACGTTTTGTGTCATACTTTCCCCAATCAAAACATACATATTTTAAAAATCGTATTAATGTTTTCTTCTAGTAATTTTATGATTTCCATTTTACATTTAAATACTTGGTCCATCTGGGACTTATTTCAAACTAGTGAATAGAGAACTGGGTTTTTTTTTTCTCTAAACAGCTAGCAAGTGGCCTAATTTGATTATAATTCATCTTTTTCTCTGATCTAACATGTTCCTTTATCACAGATTCTATTTCCATTTGTTCACGAGTGTATGTCTGGATTCTGCTCTGTTCCTTTGATCTGTCTGTCTGTTCTTGTGCCAGTACCCAACTGTTTTATTACTAGAGCTTTATTCAACATTTTGGTAGCACTGGTCGCTCCCTTATAATGCGTTTTTCAGAATTTTCCAAGCTCTTCTTGCATGTTTACTTTTCCAGATGAATTTTAATATAATTTGTCAAGTTCAAAAGATCTTGTTTTCACATCCACGAACAGATGTGATTTTCTAATTTCTCGGCCCAGAGCAGAATAGAAACAAGTGAAAACTGAGGTGGGGTTGTGGTCTGCAGGCAGACAAAGTGACGGTGACAGATAAGGCAAGTGACAGCTAATAGGGAGAGAGTTGACGAAGTGGTGATGAAATATAAAAAGGAGACCCAACATCGTGGAAGGGGCCATGAGCGTGGGGCCCAACAAGACTGTATTACAGCCAGGGGAACGATGGCACTTGTGACCACAACTCTGAGTCATAAAGACTCACATGGTCTGTAACCTCTGATTAAGAAGGAGGAAAGTGTGTAATACCCACTAGTGATTTCCATTCCAAAATATCTTTCTAAGGGCTCAGATATTAATCTTGGGAAAACTAATGTGAAACGGTTCATTCTTGCATGATGACAGAGTGGTGACATGTTACTGCTTCCGCGATTGTGTTCTCCAAGCCCACCTCTAAATTCCAGGAGCTGCCAGCTCTGAGATTTGAATTCACTCTTTCCGTGGAGACCCAGCCAGAGGAAATGTCCCCAGCCTTTCGGCCAGTTTACACACAGTAATAAAAAAGATTTAGCCCTGACTGAGCATCTGTCTCCAAAACGTGAGGCATGTTAGAGGCGGACTACATTTTAATCCTCAATAGTCCCACCAGATGAATGCCATGTTCCCATTAGACAGGAAACTGTAGCTCAGAGGACTCAAACTTGGGCAAGTTCAAGTGAACATGTGTGACAGAGAAGCCTCAGCCACTGTCACCCACATGCCACCCACCAGCCCCCTTCTACTCTTTCTCACTAGCACTACGTAAGGTCCAAAAGGGAAATGATCTTATCCAGACACCCCTTCACAAAGCCTTGCACCTGCCTTGCCCAAAGCCTGCAGAGCTCAGCGAGGCCTCATCCCAGGTCTCTGAGCCTCAGGGAGGGTGGAGTGAGGATACAAAGCAAGCAAGGAAGGGACAGCTCCCAGGCCACCCACTTGCCAGCCCCTTGAGATCAGGGGTTCAGGAAATAGGGAGGGTGCCCCTGGGACTTGGCAGACACTTCCAAGATGAGCACCATCAGCCACAGCCTGGTGTGGCCTTGCTGCACTCACTGGTTATGTCAAGGCATAGGCTGTGTTCCCCATGCCACACCTCTGCCAGAGGTGTGGGCTGAGTGAAGTTCCATGCAGGACACCCCAGGGAGTGGGAGTCTGCAGGTGACAGACAGTGGGAGGAAGTGACAGGGAAAGGCACGCCCTTGGGAGTTCCCCATCTCAGAAAAGATAGAGGTCAAAGCATTTTTCCTTGACAGCCAGTTTTGAAGGCCCTCTAGAGGCCTTACCAGCCTGCCCTGGATTCAGGTACAGAGAAGTGGGAGGGTGAGGGCCTCCAGGCTGAAAGCTACTGGGGCAAAGGCAGGGCTATAGGCTCCTGAATCAGTCCCCAAGGAACCAGAGTTTCCAGCCCTCTATGACCCCCCTGCCCCAGCCCAGGAACCTCCTGAGGTAGAGCAGTGACGGTGGGGGGGGGGGGGGGGGCGAGGTGGCAAGCAAATCCATTCATTCCAGCACCCAGTAATCTCGAAGCGCCTACTATGCGCAAAGGACCGTACTATTGGGGTGGAAGATGAAAAGGGGCCTGGGTAGAGGTCAGGTTCGCTGGACTGGGGACAGAGTGCAGTGGGAAGGCCTGGAGCAGCGGGGACCCTACCCCCAGAGCATCCCCAACCTCGGCGCGCGCGCAGAGGAGCCGCGCGCTCCGGAGCTCAGCGCGCGCGCTCAGGGCCCG
>NC_043706.1:40731895-40875983 GCF_006229205.1 Suricata suricatta
CAGGGCCCGCGCCGCACGCGCACGCGCGCTCGCAGCCGCTCCCCCGCCCGCGCGGCTCCGGCTCCCGCGCGCGCGCACTTGAGGCCTCCCTTGTGCGTCTCCTCCATTCGCTACGTGCAGAATGGTCCGTCGGCAGCAGCTGCAGCGCCGGGTGGGAGGGGGAGGAGGAGGGGAGGGGGAGGCGGCGCCCAGGTCTGGAGGAGGGACCGCGGCGGGCCTGGTTGGGGAGAGATGGGGGAGAGGGGCTTGGGGAGAGCCCGGGTGGGCTCAACGCTTCCTCCCTTCACCTCCCTCCTTCGCCATCGCCCGCTGCTGCTAGACCATTATGACCAACCCCCTGTTTCCAGCCCGGGCGTCCTGGAACATAGCCGATCAGGTTTTTCTCCGTGTTGTCCCCTCCCCAAACCCCAGACCCAAGAAAGAACCACTCCTGGGGTCCTGTCGCCCTGTTTTCCCTGACTCAGACGCATTCCCAGGCTTTTGTGTGAGATGACCCAACAGCAAGCCTTTCCCCACTCCACCTTTCATAGAGGTGGGATACCTAAAAGATAATGTAGCCCCACTTCCCTTCTGCTCTCTATTATGTCCCTGGAGAAAGTGGAATATTCAGAATGAACACAGAGCCTATTTCCCAGCAATTCCAAAATGGGAAGCCCAGTATCTCGGCATGCACACCCTGACAGGATGGCAGAAGGGTCTGATGGCCCAGAAGGGTCTGATGGCTGCTGCCCAGGGCCCTAGGGCCACGTTCACAGAAATGAGTGTCAGGGCCCCTCCTAGACTGGCACGAATTCACCCGTATTACCAGTTTGTGCCCTATACACCTGTTTGTAGAGACTCCCCAGAAATGTAATGGTGAGAGGCCACCAAGGGGTGGATCTTACATCCCTGGAGGATCCCAACCTGACCAGCTCCCCATCCTGCCAGAAATCCAAACGTGGCCCAGATATCCACAGCAGCCCCTCCCACGGGGCGGGACAACAACTATTTTCTGCGGGCCTCCCAACCCTTCTCCCAGGGTCAGGGGAGGAAAGCTGACGATATCCAGTGCCCCTTCCCCATTAGGGCTGCTAGGTGGGGGCAGCTCCCTCATCCTCTTTTTCCGGTCCCCGCGGGGGCCACCTGGGTTCATCTCCAAGACAGCCACCTGGGTTCAGCCTGCAGTCTAACCTCTGGCACTCTGCTGACCAGTTAAGTCCAGATCCTCAGGAAGGGAGGCATCTTGGGTCAGTTTCATTTTACACAAACGGACCCGTGAGCCTGGACTTTGCACAGAGCCTGGATCCCGGGAAGCGGATTGTCTGTTCTTCCTTCCCCCCGAGCCTCCCGCTTTGGGGGGCGCCCTCTGCTGGCCACTGGGAAGTGCAGGAAAAAACAGAGTTCTGCAGATGCACTCTTGAGGGTCTGGAGACTGGGACAAGAGTCAGAGAGATAAGTGAAAACCAGGAGCCAGCTGAGAGTGGCCTCTGGCCACAAATAAGGGAGGCATGCTGAAGCCATTCTGGAGGTGGAGAGTGTTAAGCTGGCTTTCAGTAGCCAAGCTGGCAGATGGAGGCTCAGGACACACCAGAGGCAACCTTTTCTGTGGGTGAAACCCTGCCCCTGCCCTGAGTGCTTCGTACACCCACTGATGTGTGTGGTGCCTTGCCCTGACTGGGAGAGGTGACCCCAAAAAGAAGTCTGCAGTTGACAAATCTCCGCATTCATCCCCACCCCCCAAACACAAGGATGGCCCAAGCCCAGGTCTGTGGCACTGTGGGGCCCAAGGTGGGGTAGGGGTCTGAGTCACAGCCTGGTGTGGTACTGCCCTGTCTCAGGAAAAGGTCAACAAGCCATCACTCTGCCTCTGGCCGCCAGGCATCCTCCCCATCACGTCTCACACGTGGGGCCAGGGGGGTGCGGGCCACGTTAGTGCTGGGGCCTCTGCTTCAGGACCACAAACGGGCGGGAGGACAAGAATGAAGCAGTTCTCCCTGCTGTAGCTGGAGGAGTCGGGGTTAGAGAGAGGGGGAGACTGGAGTGTCTCCTGCTATTTTGGGTAAGGGAGCCAACAGGTGCCACCAAGAACTGGCAGCTCCTAGAACCTGTCCTTCACGTTGCTTTTTCTGAGGAGGGTCGCCCTCAGGGCCTCAGTATCTGCACAGGCCCCTTGCCCAGATCTTCCCTCCAAAAGAGGTCCCTGCTTTCAGTCCCACATGGGCCTATGTACCCCAGACCCCAAGGAAGGCAGAGGCTCCGGCTACCCAGACCCTTTCAAAAGTAATGGCCTCCTCCCCCCTCCCTTCCTCTGCTCTACTCTCTGATTCCCGGACTTCCACCCTAATGGCCAGGCCCCCTTCCAGACCCAGCCTGGGTGAAGAGCACCCCCGGGGGTGGGGATTGAGGCCCAGGAGGGAACAGAGAGCATGGTGCTTTAATTGGAAGTAATTAGTTAATTTACTCTGAAAGCAGTGGGGGAGGGGATGGGTCTGTGGCCTAATAGGTCTCAAACTCTCAAACTCTGCTGAGTCTCTTTCTGCATAGAACTGACCACCCACCCAGGAGACCCACTCTTTGGCCCCAGGTCAGAGCAAGGCCCAGAGCAGACCCGAGGGGGTGCTGTGGAAGAAAGCAGGTGCCTTGGGGTGGTGGGAAAAGGCCTTTGGAGGTTAGGCAGGTGGGAACGCACATGACTGGGGAGGTGCAGGGGGCTCTGGAATGGGAACTGGTTCCTCTCCTCTTACCTACACTTCCATGCCTCCCAAGGTCATTGCCCTCCCAAGGTAAGGGCCCACCCCTCTCCTATGGTCACTGACCTCCCAGGGCTGCCCATCCAAAGGGCAACAAGGCCTGAAGGCTAACCTCACTGCCTCCGGCTTCAGGAAACCATTCCAGTAACCCAGGGAAAGGGGCGCCAGAGGCGAGAGCCCCTGCCGGCCCCAGGGGGGTGGGGCGTGTCGGCCCGACTAGTCGCCAGCGGCGGGCGGGAGGCCGGGGCGGCGTGGCGGGGACTCTGGGCGACAGCCTCCAGAGCCCCGTCTGAAGCAGCTGACCCGCTGGTGGCGGGCCAGGTCGCGGCGGGGCCGGTAGGCAGCAACGTGCGGCGCGGCATGTCGCGGCCAGAGCAGCAGGGAAATGTGGGGGCGGGCCGGCGCGCCGCCACCCCCACCCCACGCAGGCCCATTCATAAAACCCGCAGGCATTGCCCGGGCCTGGCAGCCTCCTCTCCTAATTGCAAACTCATTAAGGAGTTTGCATCTAATTTGCATGGAAATCATTTCCTGGCCCTAAACAGAGCAACTCCCTCTTCTTTTCAGACCCCTCTGTCCTGCTCTACCCATCCAGCCTTCGAGAGGAGGGGGCATGATCTCCGCCCTGAGCCCCCTCCCATGCCTCACTCCCCCCATCCTCCTGGCCTGGAGCCAGGGAAGGGTGTTGGCAGTGCACCCACCTCGCTGGGAGTCCTGCCTGTGCCCTAGGTGAGCCCGCCCTGCACCAGTGGGTCCAAGTGAGGGGAGGTACCCGCCGAGTCATTTGCCCCCCGGCTTGGCCATGCCCAGGGAAGGGAGGAGGCGGACGGCGGGCAGCTGCAGTAGCTGGTTGTACCTGGCAGGAGTACGGTTGGTAGGTGAGGCTGTTCGTGCCCGGCCTCACGTACATGCCCCCACCCCCACACCCCTCACCCCACAGAACAAGCGCCCAGTGACTACAGAAGCAGACACCCAGCCTCTGCTCACAAAGGCACCCACACCAGGCCAGCCAAAATGGCTGCCGTCTTGGCAGCTACCCTCAGGGGCAGACAGATGCCTTCACAGGCCATTTGGTTCTTCTCCAGCACCCAGACAGGGTTGGGGGGAAGGGGCTTCTCTTAAGATTTCTGGTAAGCCTTCTCTTAAGCCTCAGTGAGGGGCTCCCTTCTGTACCCCAAATGCAGCCTCTTGCCCCTTTTCTCCTGCAACCTGTATTCCTGGAGGTCCCCCCAAGTGCTGAGCCCTACATGAGGATCTACCCCGGTGAGGAGGACACAGGGGCCTCTAACCCAGAAGGGACAGTGGGGGTTGCAACCCCAGAGGAAGGGGGACCTAAGTGCCTCCCCAGATGGGCTCTCTCCTTCCTGTAGGAGGTGGAATGCTCCCCAGCTTCTGGGAAGGGGGAATGGGATTTGGAAATGGAACAGAACTACCCAAAGGACATGAAATCAGCTCCTACCTGGGGCACAATGTCCTGGTCCTGTGTGTCTTGGGACAGTGTAAAAAGTAATCACAACGATTTTCAGCATCAGGACCGAAAATAAAAAAACCTGCCTCTTGTCTGGATTATCTGGATCTCTCCTCAGACCTGGCCCTGCTTCTGCGTCCTGTCTGCCCACACTCGCACCGGCCATCCCTGAAGTTTCTCTCTTCCGTTGCTAGGGCTTGGAAGGGGCGGGCAAGGATGTTCTGGAACCCTGACCACACATTCATCTGGAGCGGAGTTGGACCTACACTCTCCTCTCCTCTCCTGGAAAGCTGAGGCTAAAGGGTGTGTATATGAGTCCAGAGGTACAGGAGGAACATGATAGAACATCTATTTTTTTTTAATCTCCTCTTTTCATTCAGTGTGAGTGTGGTTTATAAGGTAAACAACATAAAAATATGCTTATATTACTAGTGTGTCTCAGTAATGTTTTTTATTGTTAGGGAGCATGGCCCAAAACTCTTTGGAGACCACTGGTCTATACTTTGAGCGGGGTGGCTGCAGGTGTCGGATGGCTGGTCTGTTTCCTCTTAGTATCTGTCTTTGAGAAGTGGTCAGGAAAGAGCCCAGCAGGGGGCTGGGAAGCAGGGCCGGTGTGTTGAATGAACAAAATCTGCCCCTAGAATTGACCAGTAAAGAAATTGAAATAACTCTGGGAGGGGGAGTTTGCTTAGAGAAACACAAGGGCAGACAGATAATATGTCTCATGGCTGCAGTGTTGTGCAGCCTGCCTGTGTCCAACACCCACAGTGAATCCAGACCCCATTCCCAGCCACACCAGTGGATGTGGCTCCTTCCTCTGCCTGCTGGCAGTGTGGCCTACCTGAGTTCCTCTCTAGCCAGACAGCGGGGCCACCAGCCACATCCACTCCAAACCCAGTGGGAAACCTGGCGCGGGTTTCCTATCCTAGGACTCTCTGGAAGTAAATATGGTGTAGGAGAAAGAATTTAGGCTCTAGACAGGTTTCAATCCTTGTCCAGCTGGGTAACCTTAGGGCCAACGCATAACCAGTACAAGCCTTGGTTTCCTTATCTGTAACATGGGACTCATAATCATACTAATTCAAAGGGTTCAAAGGGGTGTTGTGCATGGTGAATGGCCAACTGTGTATACAGATGTACAGAGCCTGCACATAGTAGGTGTTCAGTAAGATTCTTACAGGACATGTGCACCAGGTCCCCCCCCCTCCCTGTAAAGTACCTGTTGAATTGGGATTTGCTGGCAGCATCGAAGGACAATTCTGAAGGCAGATGAATGAGGCTTTGCACAACACCTTCCTGCAGAAGTTAACAACCATCCCACTATGCCGGGCCCTCTCCAAGTTCACCCACTCCCGGGGAAGGGGGGAGCTGTGGTAGTGGGGGTGCTCTTCCCTTTCTCCAGCAGGCTCCTTTTCCTCTTTCTGGGCTGCCTTCACTTCAAGCATGAGCTGAGGGTGACACCTGGTGGCCATTCCTGTAGCTGCAGGCCCCATACCAGTGCCGGCCTCCAAAAAGGCAAGAGGTCTGTCTGGTGGGAGAGGGAGACATTCTTTCCAGCACTTCCCCTCCACTTCGCACCTCTCTTTCAGGACCCAGAGAACCTCTAGACAACCACTCCTCACTCCATCTGAGGGAGTTCTGACACTTGTACCTGCCAGATGGGCGGGATGATCAAGGAGGCCTCAGCACAGACCCTGCCCTGGCCCTAGGCAGAAGGCAGAAAGAATAAGGTTACTCTTCCCCCATGTGTTTCCGGGGGCCTTTGAGGTATCATCTCATTCAATTCTTATCACTCGGGCCTCCTTGGCAGGGAAAGCAGGTACAGCAAAGTTAAGCAACTTTCTCAGGGTCACACAGCTCCTAAGGATCTAAATGATGAAATGAATGGGACATTGGTAAGCCTCCAGGTGACTGAGGAAGCCAAGAGGAAGTGGCCTGCCAGAGGGTTAGAAACACCAAGTTCCAACCCAGCCTTGCCCAACTAGTGGAGTGACCTCCCTCAAGGGCCTTCTGCTTCCAGGGCCTTGAGGTGTTGGATAGCTCATCGATTCTCAAATGGTCTTTCCATGAGAATAACCTGGGGAGAATTTTTTAAATACCAATGATTGCCCCAGGCCTGGCTGAGGAAATCAAGGTCACTAGGAGCGGGACTGGGGTATGGGTATTTTTAAAAATCTTTCTAGGTGATTGTAAATGAAGCTAGGGTTGAGATTGTGGCCTCTAGGAGTTTCTTATCTTTAGACTTCCCTGCCCTCCAGAGGTCAGCTCCCCAGGGCTGTTGCCAGGGCTCCCCAGAGAAACCACGCCTTCCTTCCCCAGCTTCTCTGGACCGTCTTAACTTGTCCACCCAGACCCCCAGGGCAAGCTGCCTCCTCACCCTCTGTGGCCCCGAGAGAGAATCCTGGCCCTCAGCTCTTTCCAGAAGGAGCCCAGCAGGCTTGAGCCTCCTGAGTGTCTGACCCCAGGCCTGACCAATGTGGTGGGGGCAGGGAAGGCCACTGAGAGCTTAACCCCAACAGGATGAAGGCGCCATAATTAGGGTCAGGTGGTTGGCTGAGCCTGCGGAAATCCTCAGCTTAGTAAGGATAGGGGGGCTTCAGCCTGGGAGGGGGGGGGGTCAGGGCACAAGTGAGGGGGCAGGGGAGTCCAGGCACGTGAGACCCCAGGACCTAGCCCCTAGCCACCTCCTGGGAAAGCCCACTAGAAGTTCAACCCAAGTCACCCCCATCCTGGGTCGCTGACCCCCAGGGAGGGAGAAAGAGCCTGAACAGCCCCCTGACCCCAGATGCCCTGCTGCTCCTTCGGGCTGGGATGTGCCAGGAGCAGCTCCCAGCCCCAGCCTTTGGTGGGAGGAGGAGGAGGGTACCGATGGGAAAGGGCTACGTGCGTGTTCCCAGGGCAACACAGGCTTCTCTCTGGCCCATAATCCTCAGGCCTTGAGTGAAGGATCACTTTCTTCTGTGGAATGTAACACTGAGGGGACAAAACGGGGCAGAAGAGGGGGGTGGAGGGAGCAGATGCCAGGGAATAAACTTTGCTAGGAGTTCTCGGCAGCCCCCAAACGGTGGCAGCTACAAAGAGAAATCCCCAGCACTTCCAGCTCACCCCCAGGGCACAAGGTCTTGGGCTGGGCTGGCCAGTTAGCTCCCAAGAGACCCCCCCCACCCAGAGTCCCAGGGGCCCTCAGCGATCACCTTTGTTAACCAGGCATTTGCGAGGAAGAAATGGGGTCTAAGAGATTAGAACTGGCCAAGTCATGTAGCGTCAGAACCACACCCAGAAGCTCCAGCTTCCCAAGAGACTACCCAAGTGAGGCACCAAGAACCAAAACCCCAAGCTGGGCACGTCTCCCTCCTGCCATCTGGGGTCGTGGTCTGGGCATGGTTGAACAAGCAGGGGGCGGGTGCATACCAGTCCACAGGCCATGATGGCTGGGACCAGGGACCAGCCCACTGGCTCCTACATTGAGATTCATAACTGATTCCTCCAGGGAGCCTTCCAGGCTGCTCCACAAAGGGCTCCTGGTACTAACACGCACACACTCAGCCTTGACCTCCCTTGCCTCCCCCTGGCCCATCACAGAGATCCTACAGAGGCCCCCATTCTGCTAGCTCTGGGCTCTCCCAAGAAACCCCAAGGCCAGGACTGTATGGGCACAAGCTTCTGTGCCCAGCCCAGCACTGGCATCAGAGAGGCTTGGGAGCTAGAGTGTCATAGAAAGGGGACAAACTCGGGGTGCCTGGGTGGCTCAGTCAGTTGAGCCTCTGACTTTGGCTGAGGTCATGATGTCACAGTTCGAGGGTTTGAGCCCCACGTCGGACTCTGTGCTGACAGCTCAGAGCCTGGAGCCTGCTTCGGATTCTGTGTCTCTTTCTCTCTGCTCCTCTCCCATTCTCTCTCTCTCAAAAATAAATATTTTTTTAAAAAGGCGAGGAGATAAACTCAGCTCCAGTCACAGAACCTGGAAAGTACCTGCAGTGGAAAATCACCTCAAAAGGCATCTGGTCCAGCCCTCATGACCTTGCAGTTGTGGGGGTAGCCTTCTGTCTCAACACCTGCATAAACAGATGTCCCTTCATGGATCCATTCATGAAATGTTCCTCACCCAATCATCTTCCACCTCTCAGGGCCTGAGGCAAAATCCTTATGGGCTAAATACTTAAGAAGTAGAGTGTGTGTGGCGTAGGGGGCTGTCGATCACCTTTCTTGGGCCTAGCACGGTGCTCAGTGGAAATAAGAGAGCCCGACCAGCGCCACCACCCCACGTTTACATTGTGCCGTGACACTTACAGTTTTCACACCCTGGTATTCCTTTCAGACCCCAGGCAACCATCCCGGGTGGTGTTGGTCCCACTCACTGACAGCAGCTGAGACTGAGCTGAGACTGAGGGGCCATGACTTTGCAGCTGGGAGACCGGTGGCCTCGGGACACAGCCTGTGTAGCTGTGTTTCCGGCCCAGCGCCCGCTTCACGCACCCACTGAGGGCCCTTCCACCAGCTGGAGTCCCCATGCGGGAGACAAGCTTGCTGTCTAGGAGAAGGCTCCTGGCTATAAAAACAACAGTGCAGAAGAGTCAGAGGCTCGCCGGGTCCCAAACACGTGCCGAATTTGTTAGCGACCAGGGAGTCAAGTACTGAACCCAGAACTCCCACTGCCCCTCCTCTGGGCCCAGGCCCACAGCAGGACCCGCACAGCTGGCACATGCGTGCACGCACGAACACACCCAGGTGGCGTGAGTCCCTGCATGTCCTAGAGACGGGCTGTGCCAGCCCATTCACTCCTCTCTGATAACCCAGCAGCCTCCAGCAGGACACGCACGTACCGTCGGGCTGGTCACCTTGGGCACTTGCCAGGCCAGCTGCCAGGCCCAGATCCCTAGCCCTGCTGGGCCCTCGAGCGTGACCTCCTCCATGGCTCACCCTATTCGACCTCAGGAAGAGGAGTGACCCCGTGGGATGTGAGGCCCAGAGGCCCCACTTGATGCCTCCCTCCTTGGGGCCCACCATATTCTGCAGGCCTGGGGTCTAATGAGGAGCCTCAGGAGGGTGTGGAGGGCTGGGGTGGAGGTGGGGCAGAAGGGAAAGTAGGAGTGACTCTGGGAAAGGTAGAGGGAGCGGTTTGGGATCAAGGAGAAGCATGGAGAGAGGGCTTGGCTAGGGAATGGTAACAGGGCAGTCGGAATTTGGGAAAGGGAAGACCCATGGGGCAGGAGCAGAGCCAATTAAGAACTGGACCCCAGAGCAGGCAGAGCTGGGTTAGAATCTTTGTCCTGCCACTGACAAACTGGGTGACCTGGGTGGCTTACTCTCTCTGAGCACCGTGGGATAAGAGTACCCACCTCACAGACTTGTAGGAAGTAAGTGAA
Organism: Suricata suricatta; assembly: GCF_006229205.1. Lineage (NCBI taxonomy): Eukaryota > Metazoa > Chordata > Mammalia > Carnivora > Herpestidae > Suricata > Suricata suricatta. The sequence continues at coordinate 40,741,459 of NC_043706.1, forward strand.
GTAAAACGCCAAGCATAGAGCCTGACGCACAGGACCGGCTGGACTCATAGGAGCTGTTGCAAGGGAAGTCCAAAAGGCTCTGAGGGCAAACCTGAAAAACAAGTCAAGCCTGCCCTGGGTCTAGCAGAAAGGGGGCCTGGGGGAGCCGGGGGAGAGACTGGGACCATAGACCCAGGGCAGTCTCCCCTCAAGGCCCTTGTCCCTTGAAGGGGGTGGGGGGTGACGAAGAGGGTAAGACAGCCACTGCCGCCATGTTGGCATCATTCCAGGGATTCTGAAGAGCTCCGGGATCCCGGAGCCCTTCTCTCCACCCCAGGTCCTCATCATTCACATGAGGGGGCCTAGGTCCAGCGAGAAAAAAGGAACTTGCCCCAGGTCACTCAGAGAAGGCTGATCTGCTAACCCTCCAAGCCAGCCTCCTTTTCCTCATGAGGCACCCTGGGCCCGTTTCAGAAGAAGCCAGGGCCAAAGACCCCTCAACTCCATGGAAGGGAAAGACCCAGAAATCATATTCCCTGGAAATAAAGATGGAAAGCTCTACTCCTATTCCCACTTGCTGAGGCCTGGAGAACACTCATGCTTCCTCCAAAGCCCAGACCAAAGGTACCTCCTCTGGGAAGCCCTCCCTGACCAGCGATGGCAGTCAGTGCAGGGTACATTCTGCTCCGGCCCTCTCTCTGAGGCTCCCACCTAACCACCGCCGTGGTCAGTGTGTGTGTTTCTTTTTTCCCTCCACCAAGGTGGAGAATTTGAGGCCTGGGGCAGGGTCTTAATCAAGTAGGAGGGCCCACATTTGACATCATGATGGAGCCTAGTGCTGCTGTGTGTGAGTGAAGGAGCCAGTTAGATCCAGAGCTGCAGGGGCAAGGGCACCCAAGGGGCAGAGACAGGGCGCTGGGGCAGCTTCCGTCCTGTCCTGGCCAGTCCCTCCCTCCCCCATGCCGTAGCCCCATGCTATAAGCAAGTTCCTGGTGCAGGCTGTACCCTGTCCCAGATGCCTGGCATTTACCAAAAGGGCAGAGACAGTGAGAAGGGCCTCACCTGTGCCATCCACTCAGAAAGGAGCCGTCGGCTGGCAGGAGGGAGAGGGGTTAGGTTTCAAAGTGCCTGAAGATGACAGTGACGGCGGATGCTGGCCATGTCACAACCCGCAAAGGATTAGTACCTAGATGAGATGATCCAAGGGGCCTCTGCGGAGCTACGGGAGGATGGCCACCCTCACCACCCCCCAAAACAGGCAAGAGAAATGAGTGGGCAGTGAAGGGAGACAAGACCCCACAGGCAAACACACATGAGAAAAGGTGCTGAAAATCACAAGACATCACTTCTTCCTGATGGATGGGCTACAGTGGGAAAGCTGGATAAAGCCCAGCGCTGGTGGGGATGTGGGGACACCGGGGCCCTTGGCGTGGTGGGCATAGGCTAGGCTGGTGCACTGGGGACTCGGAGTGGCCGTGCTTCATCAAGTGAAATACTAGGTGCCCTGTGACCCGGCAGCTCCCCTTGTGACTGCTTCCCAGGAGTCTCAGCTGGGTCCCTCTGGTCCAGGCAGGCGGAGCCTCGCAGCTCATTCTCTCCAGGGGGGTGGGCGGAAAATTGTGGGGCAGCACATCACGGGATACGTGACAGCCATTTGGAGCAACAATGCTAGATTTTTTTTTAAAGAGAGAGAGAGAGCATGGGAGAGAGGCAAAGGGACAGGGAGAGAGAATCTTGGGCTCCAAGTTCAGCGCAGAGTCTGATGAGGGGTTCAGTCTCATGATTGTGAGATCATAACTAGAGCAGAAATCAAGAGCTGGACACTTAACTGACTGAGTCACCCAGGCCTGCAACAAGGCTAGATTTCTAACACAGTGCTGAGCGAAGGAGATTATGACACAATGACATTTACCAAAGTTAAAAAACAAAAACTTTTTTTTTTCTTCAAAACAACAGTGCCTATTTGCAGGAAACATACAAATGGAAAGATCCACATCCAATACTGTGAGGGCAGAGGGGATCGGTGTCGGGGGAATGAAAGGAATAAACACACGAATAACACAAGCCAGTGATGCCCACCACGTCTGCACGCAAAGGCCACAAAGGGGGGTAGTCCCAAAGTCCCCAACATAGGCCACAGGAGGAGCCAGGAGCCCCATGCAGGTGGGTCAGAGCCCTGCTGACCTCAGAGGTCACTCTCCACTGGCAGAGAAGGGTCTTGGCCAAAATCAGTCCACTGCACACTCAGAGCCCACCCAGTGTGGGCATCTTTCATGCCCTGGAAATGGAGACAAAAGGAGCCTCAAACCTTGGGTAAGGGGGCTCCCCTGAGCTAGAGGGAAGGAGGAAGTGAGAAGTGAGTCCCTGCTTTCCAAAAAATCTCTATAATTAAGGGGTTTTGTCCTTTTCTTGAAGGAGAGTCTTTATCTTTAGATGTACACGCCTGGGTGGCTCAGGGAGTTAAGTGTTCGGCTCAGGTGATGATCTCATCGTTTGTGAGTTTGAGCCCTGTGTCGGACTCTGTGCTGGCAGCTCAGAGCCTGGAGCCTGCTGCAGATTCTGTGTCTCCCTCTCTCTCTCTGTCCCTCCCCTGCTCATTCTCTCTTTCTCTCTCTCTCTCAAAATAAATTAATAAACATTAAAAAAAAAGAAATATCTGTGAAATGATACGCAGCCTGAGGTGGGCTTTAAAATCATCTAAGTAAGGGTGGGGGTAGGGGAGAGTGGATGGGGGGTGATGAAACCAGATTGGCCATGAGCTGAGGACTGCTGGGCCTGGAAACGGATGCACGGGAGTTCATTATGCTTCGTTCTCTACTTGAGTGTATGTTTGTAAATTTCTCTAATAGAAACGTAAAAAAAGAAAAAGTTCCCCTTAAGAGTCTGTCATCTGAGGAGAGTAGCCCCTTGACCTCAGGGAGTCCCCAGTCTGATAAAGGAGACACAGCCCCCCCCTCCCCGCCCTGTGTGTGGCCACAGCCTTCCTGCATCCTCCCAGTCTGCCATTCTGGTCAGGGGACCAGGTGTGGGACAGAGGCATGGTCCTGCCACAAGGAGCTGAGCCCCCAGACCCAGCCTTTGTCACTGAGCCCCAAGGGTTAGGCACGGGAACCACATCTAAGCAGACCTGGCTCTGGTTGTGCCTCTCCCTGCTCATGGCCTAGGTCCCTCACCTTAGCAGCACCTGCCTGAGGAAACTCCTGGGAGTTCTCAGAGGGGGCCGACTCTGCTAACCCAGCCCCTCCCAGACCCATCTCTCTGTTCCTATCATGGTTTCTCAGCTCTTGCTGTCTCTGCCCCCACGCCTGTATGAGAGGACCAGAATCACCAGCGAGCTGGAGGACTGGAAGGTGCAGTGTTTCATAAATGCTCACACTGTCACCAGGACCAGGGGAAGGAGCTGGCCAAGGTCACATGGCTTGAGCACAGGTGCACGACCCTGAGCCAGCTGCCCCCTCAATCATGATGAGGCCTGTAGGCTAACAGAGCGCCGTGGTTCGGAGGTAGGGTAGGGTCCCTGGGACAGTCCCCTTCAAGCCCCCAGTCCAACTACCAGGGCCTCTGACTCAGAGGAGCACCAGGAACCCTGCATGGGCGAGACGCAAGCCAGAGAGGGGAGGGCTGGAGAAAGAGGGAGGTAGAAGCCTTTATCTTGCACCCCCTCCAGGGACACAGAGGGACCAGGGACACCTGTCTAGGAAGGCAGGTCCAGACTCAGGGGTTTTACCAGGTGCTGCTGGGTGAGTCGAGGAATCTTAGCCAAACCTGAATGCCCTTCTTGTGATAGTAGTAATAGCAGTTCCTGCTGTGGGCAAGGCAGCGTTTACAGGTGGGGAAACTGAGGCATTGAATGATTAAGCAATTCTCCCAAAGTAACTCAGCTTGTAAAACGGCAGAGCTAGGATTTGATCCCAGTAGTCTGCCCTGAGTCTGTGCTGTCACCCCCCCACACACACACACACACCCCACCCCCATGAACTCTCCAAGAGCAACAGTCTGGCTTCTCCTGAGACAGTTCTTCTCATTCCCCAGGGGTCTGGTGGCTGTTGATATAAAGAGAACGGGCCTCTATCACAAACAGGCACAGGCCGGGGCTCCTGGGTGGCTCAGTTGGTTAACCATCCGACTTCTGCTCAGGTCATGATCTCACAGTTCATGGGATCAAGCCCCACATCGGGCTCTGTGCTGACCGCTCAGAGCCTGGAGCCTGCTTCGGATTCTGTGTCTCCCTCTTTCTCTGACCCTCCCCTGCCATGCTGTCTCCCTCTCCCTCTCCCTCTCCCTCTCCCTCTCTCTCTCTCTCTCTCTCTCTCTCTCTCTCTCTCTCTCTCTCTCTCTCAAAAATAAATAAATATATAAATAAATGAATGAAAAAACAAAGGGGCACAGGCCAATGGCCACAGCTGCTTCCCCCATGAGAGCCTGAGGCAGTGCTTCTGGGAGCTCAGATGGAGCTCCAAGCAAGGTAGCAGCCGGTCCCCTGTTTATACCACAGCCCATGGGACGGGGTCTTACCTGGGGCAGGCTGCACTGGCCCCTGGCAGGACCTCTGCTCCCCTCTTGGTCTGGAAAGCAGAGTGGAAGGTAAGTGAGCGGGGAAGGTCAGAGATGGGCTTGAATTTATTTATTTCTGTTCTTAATTAAAATCTTTCACAGAAGGTTCACCAAGATGGGGGCACTTGGATGGCTCAGTCAGTGGAATGTTCAGCTCTTGACCTTGACTCAGCTCATGATCTCATGGTCATGGGATTGAGCCCCCCATCAGGCTCTGCATCGGGTGAGGGGCCTGCTTGGGATTCTCCCCTCTCTCTCACTCTCTGCCTTTCCCCATCTCAAAATAAATAAACTTAAAAAAAAAAAAAGAATGGGGATTCTGGGTGGCTCAGTCAGTTGAGTGTCAGTCTGACTTCGGCTCAGGTCATGATCTCACGGTTCGTGGGTTCGAGCCCCACCTCGGGCTCTGTGCTTATAGCTAGCTCAGAGCCTAGAGCCTGTCTCTGGATTCTGTCTCTCCCTCTCTCTCTCTCTCTCTGTGTCCCTCCCCTGCTCTTACTGTCTCTCTCTCTCAAAAAAAAAAAAAAATAAATAAAGTATTGGGAAAAAAAAAAAAAAGGAAAGTTAACCAAGATCGGTAACAAATTCTTTAGGAAACACCCTCACAGGGGCCACCCCTTTCCCTCCCCCTGAAACTTGGCCCTCTACAAACAAATGCCACGTCGTACAGTAGTGGGTCAGGAGCAGACAAGCCGGGGCTCCAGGTGACCACTGCCACCTCCATGCTGTGTGGTGCCAGACCACATATTAGGTGACTTGTGGAACTCAGTTTTCTCATCTATAAAGTGGTGGTGATAATACCATCCCCTCACAGAGGGTTATGGGGTTGTTGTGGGTGGTTTTTTTTTTTTTAAGAGAGAGAAAGAGACCAGAAGAGGGGCAGAGAGAGGAGGAGACACAGAATCCCAAGCAGGCTTGGGGCTGCCAGTATGGAGCCGGAGGCAGGGCTCGAACCCACAAACCAGAAGACCATGACCTGAGCCAAAACCGAGTCAGATGCTTCACTGACTGAGCCACCCAGGTGCCCTGGGTTACAGGGTTTTAATGAAGTAAAGTGTGTCAAGTGTTCAGCCTGGTGCCTGGCACATAGTAGGTATGCAACATTGGCTATTAGTGTTCCTACTGCTGTCAGGATCAGCCCCAACTGAGCTGTGAGCTCATTGGAGGAAGAAACCACATCTTGTTTATCACCGTCTATCTCAGCATTTGGCACAGGGCTTGGGATATAGTAGGTGCTCCCGGTTTTAGGTCAAGTTCCCCAGAAGCACATCCTGAGATGGGGATTCCCAGCTCAGTGATTTCCTAAGGCAGTGCTCCCAGGGAGACCAGAGCCCAGGGGGACACTGGGACACTGAAGAGAGACTGAGGGAAACTGAGTAGGCCCACGAGGGGGCAGAGGCTGGCTTCATCCCAAGGGGACTCTGTGGTGCACATTATACCTCAGGGCTCTCCCCACCCCAGGCAAGGGAGCCGAGGCCTGTCTCACCTGCACTCCATTCATTGGCTAAGGGCTACTTTGGGGTGGGGGGGTAAACTCCAGGCACTTTCACTCTGCTCCAGGAGCTGGGTGCATCAGTAGAGAGAGAGCCCACAAAAGGGAAAGCACACAGAGGGCAGGGAGGGTGCACGGAAGTGGGAAAAGGAAGAGCGGCCCAAGATGGCTGACTTCCGGCATCCAGAGTCCGCTGAGGAGAGGGTATGCTGCTAAACTCGTCACTCACGCACCCGCAGGGGAATTTCATGAAGTGTTCAGCGACGCTACGACTTAACAATGACGATCTCCTTGGGGGAGGGGCAGCACCTGCAGTTGCCCAGTATAACTGGGTCAGTTCTCGCCTGTGAAGATTGAAGGATACGAAGGTCAGGTCTTGAGTAGAGAACATGCTGACCTGGGTAACAGCAGAGTTTTAGATCCCAGAAACAAAATTTCCTTTAAGTTTGATGATTTACGGAAAGAAGCAAGTGGACCCCCAGCCAGAGGACGTAGATGGAGGTCTGAAGTCTTGGAGAGAATCCTGTGACGGTTCTTTAAGGGCCTGTGTGAAATACCATTATTCCAACGGCTTCTGGACTACTGATGCTGAAACCACAGATGGGCAACAGACCGCGATTGCATGTATTCAACGCCACCAGTTTCAGCCTAAAAACTTCTGGAACGGTTGTTGGAGATCAGAGTGGAAGCCACCATCACGCCACCTAAAGCCCAGGTGGTTGGAGTCCTTAAGATTCAGGTTCACTATTACGAGGATGGCAATGTGCAGTTGGTTAGTCAGAAAGACGTACAGGACTCAGGAACTGTTTCAAATGAAGTCCAAACTGCCAAGGAGTTTATTAAAACCATAGAGCATGCAGAAAACAAACACCAGACACCAGTTAGTGGAAAGCTATCAAACAACGCCAGACACCACATTCAAGACCTTGCTCTGGCAGCTTCCGGTTACCTGCACCGAAATCGACTGGAGCAAGATACTCAGCTACCGATTGGCAAAGAAATGCAGAATGCTTGAAGGCTGAATGTAGGATTCTTCCGTATGCAGAAAGAAGATTCAACACGCGGCCGTATGATAAATAAGTGATTCATAAACAAGAGTGATATTTTGCAGGTTTTCTAGCCTCATGGAATACTGTTGAACCTTGAGCATTGTCTTGATTCTTTTGTGTTCTCTGCCTTGTAATTTTCTGTTTTCACTACATTGACTTGTAAAAAAAATTTTTTTTAATTCTGCCACATTTAATGATGGAGAGAGAGATGTATCTTGGAGTCATTTTACTGTTTAGAAAATGTTCCTAGCCGTGAATCCCTGTTATTGATATAGACAGGTAATATGCTCAGTACTTTTCTACCCCTACCCTTCAAAGCACTTTCAGTACTTAAGTAGTTTTTACTGATCTATTAACAGTTAGAGAGGCTACGATACAAAGGAGCTGAATGGAAGACACATTCATCCTTCTCCCTCTGACTGCTTTGATCATCATTTACGGCATCTCATAACTGTAGTGTTCAAAAGTTTGGATAGGGCTTTTCAGGTCCTTTTGTGGGAGCAAAGGAAGTTTTCTGGAAATGCCATCCTAGCCAGCTTCTCTGGGGAAGTTGCTTTTATTTATTTATTTATTTATTTATTTATTTATTTATTTATTTTTATGCTCTTTTTTTTTTTTTTTTGAGAGACAGAGAGAGACAGCATGAGCAGGGGAGGGTCAGAGAGAGAGGGAGACACAGTATCTGCAATAGGCTCCAGGCTGCTCTGAGCTAGCCGCCAGCACAGAGGCCGACATGGGGCTTGAACCCATGAACCGTGAGATCATGGCCTGAGCCAAAACTGGATACTTAACCAACTGAGCCACCCAGGTGCCCGGGAAGCTGCTTTTAAATGCAAAGACTTGAACCACATTCCCTGTGCATGAACGTGTTTGCTCTTTTCTTTTCCCTCATTGTCTCCTTCCCTTCTAGTACCATTATAGGTATAGACATCTGCATTTTTAGAAGAGTTTTACCCATTTATTATTCTTTTTTATTATTCAAGAACTGCTGACATACTAGGGATGCAGTCGAGTATAAAACGTGAAGAATGCAGATGTTGACGGAGGACTAGGCATCTTGCACTTTAATACTTTGTGGCCGCATTGTACTATAAGCAGATGATTCAAACAACTATGTAAATCACCAACAAAACCAAACGATGAACCAGAGTGAGAAGGATATGTTCCAGGCAGTATTTTTCCATTGTAACCTGTTAGTTGAGGGAACACTAGGGATTCGTTCTAAATAGGATGTAAAATTGCTTCCAAATTACTTTGCCTCAGTCCTGCCTGCCAAGCACTTAAATGTAACTGTGATATAGTAACCCTTCCCAGGCATATTGGCAGGGATACGTGTGATCTCAGAATACACGGGTGACATAGATATGACACGACAGCTGGTAATGGTAGATTTATTTCCATTATTCCATTTATTACGCTTCTATGACCAGGCCTTAAGGGAAGGTCAGGAAAACCCAATAGTGTCTTCCTACCTATCCAAATACATGTCATAAAAGAAGAGTGCTTGTCTTTGCTAAGCAATACAGTCAAGCAAGTTTGTTTCCAAGTGACCTGTTGAGCTGTGTAAGCATTTTTGTTTATTTCAAATAAAATATACTTATCTTAAAAAAAAAAAAAAGAAATGGAAAAAGGGGCTCAGGGGATCTACACTCCAGAAACGTCTTCTTGGTTGACTGGAAGTCAGTCCCAGCTCAGCCTCTGAAGGGTCACGGGTCCCTCCCAGTCCAGGGAGGTAGAGGAAGAGAGGCACAGACTGCCGGACAGAGGGCAACAACTCTAACTTACCCTGCAGAGTCCCAGCCCGTCAGAGTCAGGAGCGCCCCCCAAGAGCAGCAGCCTCTCCCCTAGCTGAGCAAGGGTGGGGCTGGGCTGCCGGACATGGTCCTGAGCGCCCCCTGCATGTCTGGGACAGGTAGCAAGCTCTTCCCATGGGTCACTCACTTCACCCTCACACAGCCCTGGATAGTATCCCCATTTAGACACCAGGAAATTGAGGCACACAGTGGGCAAGGGACCTGCCAGAGTTCCCCCAAAGGGTTCAGGCCAAAGATGACTAATGTGATTAGTCATTAGGAAAATGCAATCAAAACCCACAATGAGATACCATTTCACACCCACAAGGATGACTATAAAAAGGAAAATAACCAGGGCTGGCAAGGAGGTGGGGAAATTGGAGCCCTCACATGCTGAGAATACGTAAGGACAGAGCTGCTGTGGAGACAGTGTGGCAGGTCCTCGATAAGGTAAACACAGAATTGCCGTATGAGCCCAACAATTCCGCTCCTTGCATGGACCAAAAGAATTGAGAATAGCTGTTCAGAGAGAACTTTCACAAGGATGTCATAGGAGCACGATCCACAATAACTAAAAGGTAGAAAGTACCAAAATGTCCGTCAACTGACAGATGAATAAACAAAATGTGGTATATCCCTACAGCGGAGCTAAACTCAGCCCTAAACAGGAGCAACGTACTCATGTGTGCTACTACATGGATGAACCTTGAAAACATGGTGCCGAGCAAAAGAAGCCAGTCACAAAAGGCCACGTGTGGTAGGCTGCCATTTATATGAAATGTCCAGAATAGGTGAGTTTGTAGAGACAGAGTAAATGGGCGGCCACCAGGGTCTGGGGGAGGAGGCATAGGGAGGGGCCATTTAATGGGTGTGGGAACTATGTAGCAGTGATGTTGCAAAAGCTTGTGAACATACTAAATGCTACTAGGTTCAGTACACCTCAGTGTTTTATTTTATTTTATTTTATTATTTTTTTTGGAGAGAGAGACCCTATTTATTTAGGGGGGAGGGGGCAGAGGGAATGAGAGAGAGAGAGAGAGAGAGAGAGAGAGAGAGAATCTTAAGCAGGCTCCATGCTCAGTGCACAGCTGAGCTCAACACGGGGCTCAATCCTGCCACCCTGGGATCATGACCTGAGACTGAAATCAAGGGTCGGACAACAGTTAGGCCCCTGGGTGGCCCAGTCGGTTAAGCATCTGACTCTTGATCATAGCTCAGGTCATGCTCTCACAGTTTGTGAGCTTGAACCCCCCTCGGCTCTGTGCTGATAGCCCAGAGTCTGCTTGGGATTCAGTCTCTCCTTCTCTCCGCCCCTGCCCCTCCTCCACCCTCTCTCTCAAGAAAAAAAAAAAAAGGTCAGACACCCAACCAAGCCACCCAGGCACCCCCTGAATTATACACTTTTATATGGTGCAAACGGTAAATTTTATGTAACCTTCCCACAAATTTTTACAGTGTTTTTTAAAAGGTGACTTTTTAAATTAGCCTATGTCTTTATTGAACAAAATGAAGATGCCAGCAACCCTTGTATCAGTTCCCAAAATGACTTTGTTTGAAACTGTGTTGGTAAATCCTCAAATCTAAGAAGCACGGTCCTGTCTCATCGGCCTGTCAAGTCTCACTCTTCTGGCAGAGGGTGAATCCCGTCTCACTTGCTGAGTGGGTGGGAGGGGGCTGCGCTCCTGGGGACCACCCCTAGCAGGGTGGCTCTGTGCAGCCCCCCCATCTGCACAGCAGTGGCCATGCCTTCACTGGCCAGCCTCTGCATACCTGGAGACTGCCTCCTGCATCAGCGTCCCAGAGGCCCGTCCTCCAGCAGCGAAGGGGGAGGTGTGGTGCCACGGCACTCTCCCATTTACCAGACCTCTCGCTTGGCTTAAGAAGGGACAAGCCACTGTCCAATTTTCTGGTGAACCAAATGAAGCCTCATTAGACTGCGTGGACCCCACTCATCCTGAGCAGCTCACAGCCAAGTTCTGAGGGGCATGTGGGCATCACTGGGACCTCTTGGCCCTCTCCAAGTTTCTCAGATTAGACCAGACAGTCCCAGGTGTGATGCTGATGCTGCAGGCACAGTTCAAGGCCTCTGATGCCACAGCCAGGAATGCACCGCAAACTGCTCACTTAAAATCCCGTGTCTGGCTTGGAAGCAAAGTAAGTGGCAGAGACCTGGGACTTGCCTGGGAGGCACTGCTGCTCTGGGAAGAAACCATTAGACACCATCAGGATACCATGAAGAGCTGTGAAGGGAAAAGAAGGGAGAAGAACAAGCATGGACAGACAGACAGCAAATGTGGCCTGACGGCCGGCTCTGGGCCAGGTGTGGGGCTCGGTGCTAAGGGTACAAGCATGAAAGAGACAGACCCCCTGCCCAGAGCAGGTGGAGAGCCGAGGCCAGGGCTAACACTCAGCAAGCCTGTCATCCCCATAATCCCAAAGAAAAGAGTGTCATCCTCAAGTACTCATGAGCTGCCAATCAAATCAAAAAGTAGGAAAATTCCAGACCAAGGTAAGCCTGAGAAGAAAATAAACAGAAGGTAGGCCAAACAGAATGGAGCCCACAATTCAGGAGGTGGTTGCAGAGGGCCTTTCTGAGGAGGGGACATTGGAAATGAGGTGGAGGAAAAGGAAGACACAGCAGGTGCGGAGGCCAGGAGGCCAGAAGGGACCTAGCGTGTTCAAGAAGGAACAGTGTGCGGGGGCTGCTGCGGCTGGAGCACGTACCCGCAGAGGGGCTGGAGACAGATCAGGCAAGACCCTGCCGATTGCAGCGTGGAGCGTGGGTTGTGTAATGAGAGCTTCATCTGCATTTAGCAGAGAAGGACTGTACGTTTCAGAGAAGAAAATTACCAGGGTGCCTGAATGGCTCAGTCAGTTAAGCATCAGACTCTTGATTTTTGACTCAGGTCATGATCTCATAGCTGTGGGATCGAGCCCCAAGTCAGGCTCTGCACTGAGAGCAGGGACCCTGCTCAGAATTCTCTCTCTACCTCTCTCTCTGGCCCTCCCCTGCTCACACTCACTCTCTCTCTGTCTCTCTTTCTCTTAAGATAAATACACAAACACCAAAAAGAGGGGGAGAGAGGGGCACCTGGGTGGCTCAGTCGGTTGGGCTTCCAACTTTTGCTCAGGTCATGATCTCACGGTTTGTGAGTTCGAGCCCCATGTCGGGCTCTGTGCTAACAGCTCAGAGCCTGGAGCTTGCTTCAGATTCTGTGTCTCCCTCTCTCTCTACCCCTCCCTTGCTCGTGCTCTGTCTTTCAAAAATAAAATAAGACATTAAAATTTTTTTTAAAAAAGAGGGAGAGAGAGAGAGAGAGAAGATTCCTCCACAGAGTCCATTGTCAAAACCCAGAGGTCTTTTTTTCTCTACCCATTCAAGAGGCACTGGACACTGGACAGTATTAATGACAGCTGATTTCATGACAGGGGCCTGCAGGTGGCCTGTTTACCAGGGAAGTCTTTGTGGAGGTGCTAACAACTGAACTGGGCCTTTAAGGATGAGGAGGACTGTACCAGGCAGAGAAGTGGGGAGGAAGAGTATTCAAAGCAGCTGAAGCCAAGGGGAGACCGGCAGGGGGATGAGACGCCATGGAGAAGGAACGCCTGGGTAGCTCAGTCAGTTAAGCATCTGACTCTTGATTTCAGTTCAGGTCATGGTCTCGTGGTTTGTGAGTTCCAGGCCCACATCAGGCCCTGCGCTGACAGCATGGAGCCCGCTTGCGATTTCCTCTCTCTCCTTCTCTCTGCTTTTCTCCTGCTCCTGCTCTGTCTCTCTAAATACACAAACAAACTTAGAGAAGAAAGGAAAGGAAAGGAAAGGAAAGGAAAGGAAAGGAAAGGAAAGGAAAGGAAAGGAAAGGAAAGGAAAGGAAAGGAAAGGAAAGGAAAAGAAAAGAAAAAAGAAAAGAAAAGAAAAGAAAAGAAAAGAAAGGAACAGAAAAGAAAAGGAAGGAAGGAAGGAGGAAGGAAGGAAGGAAGGAAAAATGGAGTTGCCAAGCTGGAAGAAAAGTGTCATAAGGCAGTTGGGCCAGATTATAAGGGACTTGAGTGCCTACCAAGGTTGTCTGAATTGACTCACAAGCAATGAGAAGCCAGGGAAGGTTCTTAAACAGGCTAAGCTGTTCTGCGCTTTAGGAAGATAACTTGGTGCAGGAAGCAAGAGAGGCTGGGAATGGGGGGAAGGGACAGCTAATATAAGTGAGGGGACAGAATGTGATGGAGAAGAGAAGAAGGAAGAAGAGGGGAAAGGGGAGGGGCAGGAGCAGGAGAGTAATGAATCATGAACTGCAGAGGGAGGTGGAGCAGGGTAGGGCCCCTCAAATCCTAGAGATCAAGATCACCGGCACTGCTCTACCCCCGCCCCCACCACCACTTCCAGCTGGGGACATACTTATTCTGATTATACATGACCTCCACAACCTGTCTGGTGGGTACTTGGGAGAGCGGAGGAGTTCGGGCAGCAGACAAGGAGGTATTTTTGCAGGACCTCACCCCAGGACCCCACCCTGCTTCACTCCAGCCCCGCCCCAGGCCTGGCCTGGCCTAGGACCACGGTCCGTTCCTAGCCAATGGCCCCACGCCCTGCTGCCAGTGACCCCTTCAACCCCAGGCTTCCTGTCCATGCCCACACTTCCCAGGCCCATCTCCTTCCCTCTTTGCTTGCTCCATGACCCTGCCAGATAATTCCTGCCAGGACTGAAGGATTTAGCATCTGGACCTCACCCTCTGGTCCCTCAGGAAACACCTGCCGGCCCACCACAGCAGGTGGTGAGGAGCTCAACCGGCCTGAAGCTTCTCCCGCCCCTGAACCAGGACAAGCCCCCCATGCCTGGACCTGGAACCCTGACCACAGCAGACCCAGCCCCTCTGCTGAGGGTCCCAATCAGGCAAGCCCTGGCCCGGGTGTCCAGGCGCCACCATCATGGCTCGGGCTCTGGGACCCATTCTGCCCACTAGATGTCGTGGTGCGCACAGAAATGTAGGGTTTACAAGCCCGCCTCCCTTCTCACCTGCCCAGGGACGGAATTTTCGCCACGCCCTTTGTCTTTATCTTGATTTTTATTCCCACTCCTCTCCTCCACCCACGGCCAACGATTTGTAGGTGTTCTTGCAAAGCAGGTGCGTGTATTTTGTAATTTCCTGTTTAGTACATCATATATTTCTTACTTCGTTTTCTCAGTACCATATTTTTAAACCCCGTCTACGTTGCTAGTCCCTGGTGGGTACCTTCCACAGTTACCTGCTGAGAAGGAGACAGGCGCCCAGGTTTCCTCCAGCTCCCCTCAACAATCCTGCCATGAGAGCCCTTGCACATGACCCCTGTGGTCCTGCCTGAAGATTCAGGGAGTGGAATTGCCAGGTCATGGGGTTGATTCAGTGACCTGAGTCAGTCCTGCCAGCCAGCTCTCAACTCACCCAATTTGCAGATGCTTACTGGAAAGAGACTCCAGGCCTCTACCTCTCAGACTGCCAGGCCTGGCCTCCCTCCCTCCCTCCCTGGGGGTGGTCCTGAATCCATCCATCAGAATCCAGGAATCCACCTGGGCCTTAGAGGAGCTGGGGAGCTGCTGTCCAGAGTATCTCAGTGGCTGAGACACCTCAGGTCCCGCAATGACCCCTAGGCCTGTTCTGTGCTCACCAAGGCCCCGCTGGCCCATTAAGGGCCCCACATCTCTGTCTTCAGCAGTATTCCTGGTAACAAGGCCCATGTTCTCCCTCTTTCCCTCCCAGAGAACTCCCTCAGTTTCCTCCATCTTCCCAAGTTCTTTCTCTTCCCATCCCTTCTATCAGTTCTTCACTTTCTAGCTGTGTCTATGGACAACTTGTTTCGACTCTCCGAGTACTGCTGTCTATAACATGGAGATAAGAGAGATCGTTCTAAGTAACAGACACAGACGTGATCCCTCTTCACCTCTGCTGCCCTTCTTCCTACCCATGGTCAAATAGCTTGAACTCCTCCTTCAGGAAGTCATCTCTGATTGAACCAGATACGGTCCCGAAGCCATGTTGCCTGTCACCTAGTAAGAGCTCAAATATTTTGCAGGCTGAAATTGAAATCACAATAATGACTGTGATTCATTCATCACATACAATATGTTAGGGCTGTTTTATCCTACTTCACTCTCACAACAGCCCTGGAAGGCAGACATTAGCATCACCATTTCACAGAAGAGGAAGTTGAGGCTCGGAGAGATAAGGTGACTTGCCCAAGGTCACTGGCAGATCACTGTCAAGGTCAATACTAGAATACAAGATTGACATGAGGTTTTCCCTGACCCCACACCACCTCCTTCAGAATACCTTCCTCCTTCCTTTTTCCCCTTGTATACCCGGTTTGTATGCTGCATTTTAAAATTAGTGGTTTTTGGGGGCGCCTGGGTGGCTCAGTTGGGTAAGCGTCAGACCTCGGCTCAGGTCAGATCTCACGTTTGTGGGTTCGAGCCCCGCATCAGGCTCTGCTGACAGCTAGCTCAGAGTCTGGAGCCTGCTTCCGGTTCTGTGTCTCCTCCTCTCTCTGCCCCTCCCCCTGTCATGCTCTGTCTCTCTCTGTATCAAAAATAAAGAAAACATTAAAAAAATTTTTTTTAATTAGTGGTTTTTAATTTTATTTATTTATTTTTTATGTGTATTTATTTTTGAGAGAAAGAGAGAGAGACAGAGCACAAGCAGGGGAAGGGCAGAGAGAGAAGGAGACACAGAAGCAGGCTCCAGGCTCTGAGCTGTCAGCACAGAGCCCGACGCAGAGCTCAAACTCACAAACCACAAGATCATGACCTGAGCTCAAGTCAGCCACTCAACCGACTGAGCCATCCAGGTGTCCCTAAAATTAGTTTCAAGTATATAAATAATACAGAAGTATATTCTTCTCAAAAAAAATTAAAACTCTATAGATAGAGCTTTGTCATACTTAAACAGGACTCCCCACCCTCCCCACAGGACCCCCACTATTGACACTGTCATGGATATGGTCCCTGTCTTTTTTCTATGCATTCACACACATTTTTCTACATGTGCAGAAATAAGGAAGACTGTCAAGTGATTTTATTTTGTGTTATTTTACATAAATGCCGTGCATGGGTATCAATCTTCAACATGCTTCTCCCCACCCAAAGTATGTCTTGGAGAGGAGAGCTACATCTTTACACCTACGCCATTCTTTCTTGGAACCGTTGCGCCTGGATAGGCTTTACCTATCAAACCAGCCCTTCCTGCTGACTGTTCAAATTGTCCCTGGTTTTCATTATTAAAAATGAGGCCATGGGGCTCCTGGGTGGCTCAGTCAGTTAAGGTCCGACTTCGGCTCAGGTCATGATCTTGACGGTTCATGGGTTTGGGCCCCGCGCCGGGCTCTGTGCTGACAGCTCAGAGCGTGGAGCCTGCTTTGGATTCTGTGTCTCCCTCTCTCTCTCTGCCCCTCCTCCAGTCACACTCTGTCTCTCTCTCTCTCAAAAAGGAATAAACATTTTTAAAAATTAATACTAATTAACTAAAAATTAAAACGGGGCCGAAAAGAACATCCTTGTACAGACCTCCTTGTACGTTGTGCCAGGCAGCCTTGTCTGTCACACTGCCAATGAACACCTCTGGTGGGAGTTCTCAAACTGGGAGCCACTGGAGTCCTGGGGAGGAGGGGCTTGAACCCCTGAAATCATATGCAAATTTACTTATGCATGCCTCTGCATGTATGGATTACTCTGGGGAGAGGGGCACAACCCCACAGGTTTTCTGGTTTTCAGAGGGCCTCATAAAAGCTAAGAAGCACTGACCTGTGTTAACTTTTGTGCCTTTACGAAATATGTTATGTGCTCAAAAGGACAAGGTGGGCAACATAGAGCCGCTTCCCTCCCAGTGGTTTTTGCCAGCCAGAGTTCCATCTACAGTGGAGACAACCTCTGGAGGCTTGTCTGGTTCCTCTCCTCACTGTGGGCAGCCAATGAGCACGAGCCTCAGTTTCCACTTTACAAAGTGAAGAAAGGCCTGTCTCATAGGATTGCTGTGAAGATAGTAAGATGGCCAGTGCCAAAGCATCCAGCACATGTGGTAGGCACCTCTGTGTCCCTGTCCTTGGCCTCCTTACCTCTGGCCACGATCTTTAGGCAACCCAGACCCTCTCAAGGGCAAAGACGGAGCTCACACAAAGTCTGCACTCTCCTTGAGCTCAGAGCCTAAATCTGCTGTGGGCAAGTTCGGATGCATGAGTGGAGTCCCCGCCCTGCCTCAGTGGGTCACACCAGAGCGATGCCACTGGACAGGCCCGGCCCTTGAAGAGGTTCTGCTGGGGGAAACTGTGACCCAAGTTGTGTACGCATGTGTGCACGTGTGTGCATGCGTGTGTGTGCGTGAACGTGGATGTGTTCGTGGGAATATGTGTGTGTGTCCGCGTGTGCTGGAGAGACAGAGACCAAAGGTGGGGGCCACGGTTTCCTGAGAGGCAGGACCCCCAGCCCCCCACCTTGAGGAGTTAATATGCAATCACCTCCTGTGTGCCCAACACTGCTCCTGACCTTGAAGAATTCATAGGGGACAAAAGCAAGACAGTTGGGTTCAAGCAATATTTCCAGGTGGCAGCCTTGTCCCCATCCCCTAGAGTCAGAGGCTTCATTCCACTCATGTAACCTCATGCATAGCCCCAGGGAACAGAAGCGTGTTCCAGACCCGGAGTAGAAGAGGGTGGGGTCAACTCTGTCATGGGGCCACGTGGGGCCACAAGACAACTGGGAGAGTGGGGGCACTTCCCCTGCCGGGCCTTGCAGAACCTTCACCGAGGATGTCCCCAGCAATCGGCTCTCCTTCCCCTCCCCCTCCCTTCCATGGCCACTGAACCCTGCTGGGCAGACCCCTCTTCTGCACAGGCCTGAAACCACAGGAGCCCAGCACCCTAGCGCCCTAACCACCCCTTCTCCATCCTCAGCCTTCTCCCTCCCTCTGGGCAGCTGATCCCCTACTTGTCCCACCCCCACCCCACTCTCAGCGGATAGCCTCCCTCCCACCTTCAGGAGTGAACCCTTCAATGTCCTGCCCTCCCAACAACCTATACTGACCTCCCTGAGTGCCCAGTCTGCCACCAGGCTCAGGGATCAGGTGTCTTTCGCTTGTTCTGGCTCCCCCTTGCACCAGTCCCACCACCTCCAGCAGCAAGTGCAGGGGCCCGACCCCCCAGCTCCACCAATCAGCACTTCAGTCCCCACGTCAGCACAGGGCACGACCCAGGAAAACTGCCAAGACCGACCTCCTGACGCTTTGGGAAGATGAGATAATAACAGCACATGAAATGCCTGAAAGTGGGCCAGCAGGTAGGGAGTGGTCACGAAATGTGTGCCCTAACCCCTAGGCCACACCCACCTGCCAAGAGGTGATCACTAGTGCACAGGAAGCAGTCTCCCTGCACAGGATGGTGCCAATCGCTGCTCACCTGCCCCATCACATCATCTTTGGTCTAAGTCAGAAGAACCCCCCCAATCCAACCCTCCGGGGGCCTCTGCCCACCTCCGCCCAAGGCCCAGGCTCTCCATCAGGCAGCTTTGCTATACTTCTCTCCCGGGAGCCACCTTCCTTGGGTCTGGGCATCACCAGGAGGCCTTCGGAGGGAAACACAGCCCCTGCTAATGCGTCTTCTCATGCTGATATTACCTAGTACTTAGCAGGTACCAAAAGTTCCAAAATAACAGACGTAAAACCAGTGAATCATCCAAGCAGTATTTTTTTTAACGTTTATTCATTTTTGAGAGAGAGAGAGCCAGAGGGGCACAGAGAGGGAAACACGGAATACAAAGCAGGTTCCAGGCTCTGAGCTGTCAGAGTCTCGAACTCACTGATCACGAGATCATGACCTGAGGCGAAATCAAGAGTGTGCTGCTTAACCGACTGAGACACCCAGGTGGCCCTGCTCTGGGAATTTTCAAGGCTGGCCTCCGTTTGTTTTGTTTTTGATTTTTACATATGCTAGCATCTTCTTACAGCAAGGAGAACCCATCTGCCTACAAACCGCTGGGGCCTCTCTCCGCCTAAAGCATCCCTCATGCTGCTCTCTCTCCTCTCCCCTCGTCAGACAAACTTCTTGAAGAAATTCTCCACCCTCCTCGGGACCTGGGATGGTCCGCTTGCCCCCACCCCTCCTCGCCCCACTGCGGGCTGCCTCTGACCTAATTCTCCCCGCCCGTGGCAGCAATGTGGTCCCTTCACCTAGCCCTTTGCACACCTCACTTGGAAGGGCCCCTGCGCCATCTGACCAGGGTGACCACTTCCTCCTCACACCCTCTCCCCTCACCTCTGCGCCTGCTGGACTCCACTCCCCAGCCCTCCTCCTCTAACCCTCCCATTTCTTCTTGATCTCTTGCCCAGCTTCCTCTTCCCGCAGCCACCTCTTAAATACAGTCCTCTCTAGGGCTCTGCACTGGCTGCCTGCTGCTCTCTCCCCTTCCTCTCCCCAGGTAGCGGGGTGGGCAATGGGGGTCTCCATGCCTCTGAAACCTTCCTTCTGTTCTCTCCTCGACCTTGTGTTTAAAGGGTGTCCCCCAAACACTTGCAGCTCAACAACTAGAAAAGAGCTTCCTTCCTCCTCTCCTCGCCCAGGGACCCACCAGCCCCCCAAGGTACAGACCTGGAAGGCACCCTGGTCTCTGTCTACTTCCAAACACTCACCACATCCTGCCCATTCCACCCCTGGGCCAGTTCGACAGCTGGGTGGCCCAGCAGGTTTAAGAGTCAAGGTGCAGGATGCATGCACCCCCTTTATTTCTGGGAAGTGGCACAGAGAAAGGCAGCTAGCAAGCCCCATGCCTCCAGTCACCAGTAGTCTGACCTGGCCTCCAGGTGGGCCCGGCCATATCAGGGAGGCTGCAGGCAGCTTCCCCTCCCAGCCTTGACCGAGGCCACTGCCAGGCACCCTCAGCTGGCCTCGCTCCCCTCCACAGGCACAGTCAGCAGCCTGCCCCAGGCTTGGCTGTCCCCTCCCCACCCACTCTCCTGTTTGCCACCACACAATTCCTCTGAATACAAACCTTAGCCCTCAGTAACTCATCCCCACAGTCCCTGTCCCCACAGCCTGGCTGTGCTGTCTTGAGTTTCTGGACCCCCTGCCCTGTCTCCTAACAAGACTCCTCTGTGCCAAACTATCTCAACCTGCTAAATATCTGTTTCCTCCCAAATATGTCCCGATTCCCATCCTTCATCCCTGCCTTGTCCTACCCTGGTGCTCTTACCATCCCTTGAACTTACTGATTTCCTTGCCACCTGCCTGGCCCTCAGGCCACTGCTTAGAGAAGTCCTCTGAACAACAGCCTGGCCCAACTTGACAAACGCAATCTGGGATGAGGGGCTTTGGGGCATTTGAAGCCAGGCGGTGACAAGGTCTGGGTCTCAGGGCTGGTGCAGCCCTGCCGGCCTCCAGGGTCCCCAAACTGTCGGCAGGTCATGGTCCCTCTCACTCGGTGTAATATGTCTGCCTTTGGCTGGGATGAAAGTAGCTGTCACTTTGGATGGCACTTGACCAATCTTCTGGCTCCCAGGAATCTCTTCAGGAGTCTTCCTGGGTCTCCCAGGCTAAAGGGCTGCAGAGGCGGAAGCTTCCCAACACTTCGCATAGAATGAACCATCCCCATCACCTTCCAGGGGCTTCTCCAGGGCAGGGACCATTAGAAGTCAGGCAGGCCTGACTTCTAATCCCAGCCTGCCCCCCGCCTGGGTTTGCTCACTCGCATGTCAGGCACAGCAGTCACAAGCCGTCCTCGCAAGGGCTACTTGGAACACAACGTGGAAAGTGCTTGGCACTAAATGAGCCCTAGATACATGGGTTTCTCTTCTCTGTTCCTCCCACCAGGCACCACGGACCCCAGGCTGAAAGAGGTGCGATGTCTACACCGAGAGCTGTCTCCGGTGGGCGGCTGCATTGTCGCAGTGACTCGGCAGCAGACAGCAGCATGCCGGGACTGTGCTGGGCCCCGGGCTGGAGGAGTGCCACCTTGCTCTAGGAAAATGGGCAGCACTCTCTGACAGTTCATAATAAATAGGGAAAACGGGATGAACCCAAAGGGCCTCCAAAGTTGTAAGATCGGTGGGTGAGGTTGGAAGGCTGCTGGTGCCACCACTAGGACAGTCCTAGAGAATGGGGGTGGGGGCAGAGGCAGAAGCCAAAGCTCTGAGGAAAGCGACTGGCCTCAGTGACCTGGCCCGTGGCTGAGCCCAACCTCCAGCCTTGCCCTCAACCCCAGCCCACAGCTCTCATGTGCTCTGAGACCCTCCATCCTCTGATGGCCTGGACTCTGCTGGTCTATTTCTCAACCCTTCAGGAAGTTACCGCCCTCCTAAATCCCCCATTTCCTTTAGGGCTCAAGCCAGGGCAATGGCAGATAAACCAGGGTCAAGTGCAGAGTTTCATGGATTTCAGTGTCAGAGGGTTCACGCCTCTAATTCAACACCATGATTTAGGAACCAGTGGTTCACTGTGACTCCCAGATGTCCTCTGTCCCCTCATGCATGACTTTTCTTACCCCAACTATCAACACTGGAGTCCAGATGGTATTGGTTATGGAGTCTGTCCTGTACATCATAGCATGTCTAGCACTGACCCTGGTCTCTACCCATGAGATGCTACCCCCCGTTGTGACACAACGCCTCCAGATACTGACAAATGTCCCCAGTTGAGCACCACTGCCTTATCCCTTCCACAGCGTTCTTTTCTTCTACACAGGATGAAGATTTCAAAACTCAACTTCAGAGGTGCATGGATAGCTCAGGCAGTTAAGTGTCCCACTCTTGATTTTGACTCAGGTCACGGGCCCATGGTTCGTGGGTTGGAGCCCCAGTCAGCTCTGTGCTGCCAATGTGGAGCCTGCTTGGGATTCTCTCCCCCTCTCTCTGCCCCTCCCCTGCTCACTTGCTCTCTCTCTCTCAAAATAAACTTTTTAAAAAATTCAACTTTAGTAAGAAGCTTATTTACTCCGTATCTTTCTGGGTGGGGAGAGTGGAGGAAATAAGATGGAGGAAGGTGGTAAAGCTCTGTCAACAAGAACAACCAACAGCCTAGGCACCTAATGCTGAAACCAACTGATGGTGGCACATTGTCACTCTGTCACATGCATCTCTTCCTTTCTTTCCCATCTTCTTTCTGTCCACTGACAGAGCCTGAGGACTGCTGAGTGCTTCCAAGGACATCATTTAAGCCCCAAGAACTTGAGGCAAGGGTTGAGCTGTTTATGTCCATCTCACTCCTTCCATCCATCCCACACACATTGGCCCAGCCTGAAGGGACTGCTGTCCTCTGAACCCTCATAAGCTACCTTGTAACTCTCTTTTTAATTGTTGCCTAAATGTTTGACAGTTACTAAAATGTTGTATGTAGGAAACCAAGTTTAGGAGAGGGGAACGGTATTTTATAATTTTTTTTTTTTAAAGCAAGTTCTAGTTAAAGGCTCCTTTTTCATCCTGGCTAGTCCTGGAAACAGATACCAAAGGTATGGCCAAAAGCCACACTCATCACAGGTTCTCTCCAAGAAAGCACATATTGATGGTTTGGACATGAACATGAACTCCGGTTTCGCAGGCTTACCAGCATGGGCAGACAGCCTATGAGCTGGAAACACCGGGCACCTGACCCGTGTGGATGAAGCCCATGGGTAAGGATGTGCACGGAGATGTGCAACCCTGTCCAGCACTCGTTCTGGGAAGCACTCCGTAAATGTCTCCATCTTTGCCCATTCCTACACTAACCATCTTAAACAGAGACTCCTAAACTGAGACTCCACTGAGAGACAGTGCTGCCTAGTGGTTAACCTCTGAGCTGTCAGTCCTTTTTGTGTGCCTACTGAGCACCCAGGAGACAGCAGAGAAGGGGGTGGACAGCCCTGAGCATACAGGGCCTGCCCAATTACAAAGCGGTATGAAAAGTGCTACGCTAAGGGGGTACGAAGCACAGAGGGGGCCCCAAAGCTCATAAAAGGAACACTGAGCCCAACTCCACTGTATACTCACTCAGTTTTCTATCTATGAAATAAAGACCTACCACCCAGAGTTGTCGCTGAGGCCAGAGTCACAGAGTGCAAGGCCAGGAGACACCTTGGCAGTCGGTGAGATGGGAGAGTGCTCTACACCATGGACGCGCTCCACAGAGGCAGGGGGTTACCAGTGGTGGTATCCACAAGTCAAGTGGACTCCTGGGGGAAGTGCCCTGCTACTCAGAGGAAGGAGGAGAAGGCAGAGAGGTGGGCTCTGAAGTGCTGGGACCTGGTGGCAGACACGGGGTCGGGGAGTGGGGGGAAGCCACAAGAACGCCCTGCCTCCTCCCCACCCAGCCCCACAGCACCCCCGCTCCACCTGGCCCAGTGACACCCCAGACCGATGCTGCTTTCTGCCCCAACGGGCTGGGTAGGGGCGTGGCCCCTTCCAAAAATGGTTTTCAGAAAGTGTGCCACATTTCTAAGCCCAGTGGTGACAGTCTCAGTGACACTGTGAGGAGCACTGAAAAGAACTGGACCGAGGACCAGAAAGTACTAGTTCTCATCCCAAATCTGCTTCTCTCATCTGTGAAACCTGAGGAGCTCCACAAGCCCCCAAGTCATAGTAAAAGGTTCAAACCATTCTAGTTTTGCTTTCAAATAAACTGATGTCACAGGGGGTTAGATATGATGTGCTCCTTGAGAAAGGCATCCTCTGCTCCCGGTCAGGTGTCACAGAAGGGAAAACTCAAAGTACACGCTAGACAACCAGTAGTTACTTAGGAAGCACAAAGTTCTCCTTTCCTTTTTTTTTTTTTTAAATGTTTATTTATTTTTGAGAAAGAGAGAGAAGCATGAGCGGACAAGGGGCAGAGACAGAGGGGGACAGAGGATCCAAAGCAGGCTCTGCACTGACAGCAGAGAGCCTGACGCGGGGCTCGAACTCACAAACTGTGAGATCATGACCTGAGCTGAAGTTGGACACTTGACTGACTGAGCCACCCAGGCGCCCAAAGTTCTCCTTTCCTTTTAAACACTCACCACAAACTTGAACAGACGCAATTTATGAATTCAACATTTACTGCGTATCTACTGTGTGCCATATGTTGGAGCAGAGTTACAAACACTACGGTCACATTCCTGAACTGGAGGAAGGAAAGAATACACCCCAAGCCCAGGCCATGGGGCGGGGGAAGGGCAGTGAGAAAGGGCCAACCAGAAGCTGGAGCGTGGGACCTCATCAAGATAAGAAGCTTCTGCACAGGGAAGGAAACAAGAAAGGCAACCAATGGAATGGAAGAAGATATTGGCAAATGACATATCAGATAAAGGGTTAGTATCCAAAATTTATAAAGAACTTATCAAACTCAACACCCAAAAAAACCAAATAATCCAATGAAGAAATGGGCAAAAGACATGAATAGACACTTTTTCAAAGAACACATCCAGATGGCCAATAGACACATTTTTCGAAAAAATGCTCAACATCACACATCATCAGGGAAATACAAACTAAAAACATAATGAGATGCCACCTCACGCCTGTCAGAATGGCTAAAATTAACAACTCAGCAACAACAGATGCTGGCAACGATGCGGAGAAAGAGGATCTCTTTTGCATGGCTGGTGGGAATGCAAACTGGTGCAGCCACTCTGGAAAACAGTGTGGAGGTTCCTCAGAAAGTTAAAAATAGAACTACCCTGTGACCCAGCAATTGCACTACTAGGTACATATCCAAGGGATAAAAGTGTGCTGTTTCAAAGGGGCACATGCCCCCCAACATTTATAAGCAGCACTATCAACAACAGCCAAAGTATGGAAAGAGCCCAAATGTCCATCGACAAATAAACAGATAAAGAAGATGTGGTGTATATACACAATGGAGTATTACTTGGCAATCAAAAAAGAATGAAATCTTGCCACCTGCAACAAAGTAGATGGAACTAAAGTATATTATGCTAAGCGAAATAAGTCAGTCAGAGAAAGACAAATATCATACGACTTCGCTCATATGTGGAACTTAAGATACAAAACTGGAGGCGCCTGGGTGGCTTAGTTGGTCAAGTGTCCGACTTCAGCTCAGGTCATGATCTCACAGTTTGTGGGTTTGAGTCCTCCATCGAGCTCTGTGGTGACAGCTCAGAGCCTGGAGCCTGCCTTTGGAATCTGTGTCTCCCTCTCTGACCCGCCCCTGCTCATGCTCTCTCTCAAAAATAAATAAAACATTAAAAAAGATACAAAACAGATGAACATAAAGGAAGGGAAGCAAAAATAATATAAAAATGGGGAGGGGGACAAAACAAAAGAGACTCTTAAATATACACAACAAACTGAGGGTTGCTGGAGGGCTTGGGGGTCGGGGACGGGCCAAATGGTTAAGGGGCATTAAGGAAGACACTTGTTGGGATGAGCACTGAGTGTTGGACATAGGGGATGAGTCACTGGAATCTAATCCTGAAGTCATTAGTGTACTAAATGCTAACTAACTTGGATGTAAATTAAATTAATTTAAAAATAAAAATAAAGGCAAATACATGATCTTATAAATAAAAGGAGTAAAATGTAAAGACTAAAATTAACTTTTATGTGTAACAAAAGGGAGAAAAAAACATGTATATGTGGACTGTCCCTGCAGAAAGTCACCTGCCAGAAAGCAACGTAATTAAGTATAAAGGGAAGCCTGTGGGACAGAAGATCTGCGGCAAAGTCTGCTCCAAATATGTGGAGTACTATGTAATTAATTCTCAATGTTTTGCACATTTTGGGGACAAAACTGGAGAAACAAAATCTACAGACAACCCTAAAACCTCATTTCAGGGACACCCAAGTGGCTCAGTCAGTTAAGTGCCCGACTTCGGTTCAGGTCGTAATCTCATGTTCATGAGTTCAAGCCCCACGCCAGGCTCTGTGCTGACAGCTCAGAGCCTGGAGCCTGCTTTGGATTCTGTCTCCCTCTCTCTCTGCCACTCCCCTGCTCGCGCTCTGTCTCTGTCCCTCAAAAATCTAAATAAAGTGCTAAAAAATAAAGTAAAACCTCATTTCAAGCAAGGGTTTCCTTCTCCTTCACCAGCAAACCTTTAACCAGAGCTGGTAGCAAATCGGTACATTAATGTAGTTGGTTAAGGACAGGGCCAACGAGGTCCACGGACAAAAGAAAGCCCCACCCCCTGGCCCTGTGTGCCGGTCAGGAAGGGCACCGGGTGAGCCTGTGGGCACGGGTGGCACAGCCCACTCCCAGTCCGTGAAATGTAACGCAGGCCAGGAGCAGCATGCCTTGAAAAAGCCAGCGTGTGGGAGAGGCCTCTTTCTCTCTTCTTGTGCCCTCCTGCCTTCAGGAGCGGCACAAATCAACAGGGAGTCCAGAGCAGAGAGCAGGGACCTGGTAGGACTGCTCTGACCCCACATTGGATCATCAGTCCCGATTGACCAAGAGTTGCCTCTATTTGCCAGGTAAACATTTGGCCTAAAAGCAATTTCAAAGGACGGTTTCATAATATCCAAGGGCACCCCGATTATTCAAGAGCTCTTGTGAAATTCCCAGAATGTTTCAGTTCACTTCCATTTAAAAACAAAACACTTGTGGTGTGTCCTGAGATAGTCTGTCATAATATCAAACAAATGGAAACAGGCATCACTGTCCCTGAATCTGGCTAGAAACCACTGGCTTTAAAATATCATTAGGACACACACATTAAAAAAAAAAACAACCTCATAAAGACATTAGCTTGATGCTGAAAACTGAGAAGCAAACTCATGACCACTGTGAACCTGGGAAGTCCAAACAATTTGGAAAATGACTAATATTTGGCAAAACAATTGAGCAAATGTCCAGAATGCCAAGCGGGGACTTAACTGTGATCTCTATCCATCCTCCAGGTGGGAAAGAATAAAAGAGAATCCCGAAACTTTTGTTAGAGATTGAATTACCAAATCAGAGGAAGGAAAGAAATGCAGCTGCCAGGACAGATTTGAATTTCAGTTAATCATTTGATTCCAGTATCATGCAATTTTCATCAAAAACAAGAATTCTCAGCAGCTGAGAAAGAACCAGAGAGAACATGAGAAGAGGCCAAGAAAGGCAATGAGGGGAGGGAGCAGGAAATCTAAGGCGCCTGCACCCAGGTGAGGCCAGAGCCCATCGGCCCCAGAGTAGGCAGCCCGTGGGGCTCGCACCCTTGCTGAGGAAGGGGCTCCTTTCCTCCCTTGGACACAGAAGGCAGGCCTCCCATGAATCCTGACTCACCATGCTCGCTGGCTCGCTCGCTCTCTCTCTCTCTCTCTCTCTCTCTCTCTCTCTCTCACACACACACACACACACACACACACACACACACACACACACACACACACACACACACACACTGCCTGCCCTCGCTAAAGCACGGCTGGGTGCAAGTCTCAGGAGGGAACTGCCTGGGAAACAGGAAGACTAGAGGTGCCTGGCCTCTGTTTGCCAGAAGTGTTGGTGGCGACAGGATGACCTCTACACGTTCCTTGGCCAGGTCCCCACCTGCAGCCAAAGACATACCCTTCAAAGTGGCTGGGGCAAGGGCTGCGGCCGGAAGCGTGTCTGGACTACTCCAGAGGCACCCCCACAGGTCGAGGCCTTCCGGAGCACCCGGCTGCTGTGCAACTCCCCTGAGGCTGCGGCTCGCCCAAAGTCACACAACTAGCTAGTGGCACAGGCCCAACAAGAGTCCGGGTCTCCAAACCACGACCACCGCTGCAGCCCCTTCCACTACATTTCTCTGGCAGCGCTGCAGCAGCGGGAGTAAAACGACAGTGTCATCGCCGAGCCAGACACTGTAGAATGCACAGTGATGAAGCCCATGAACCAAGAGACGTGAGGCACTTTGACCTGTCAGGGGCAGCTTCTTCAGGGTGCAGAAGGGAAAAAAACAAAAGCAAGCTTATCCTCATAGGGAAACATAATCTGTGATTATAAATATTTCATGAGCAAAGAAAGTGGTACTGGCTGAGAGACTGGGGTGGGGGGGGTGGACAGCAAATGAGATCCCAGTTTGCAAAGTGATAGGGCAGCTGGAGGAGCAGCAAAGCTGAGGCTATTCTGGGCTGTGTGCTGCGAAGGCCTGCGTCACAGGCAGGAGGGCAGGCTCCGGCCACTCGGCTCTGTGGAAACCACAGCCTTCCCGTGGTCAGCGCAGAACACCTTGGGGAGGAGTGGAGACCAGAGGAAGGGACAGCGAGGACAGTCACCTGAATGACTTGGGTAAGCCCCAGCAGCAGAGGGAATGCGGCAGAGCGGCAGGACCCTGCAAACTCGTGGAAGGATCCACACCGCATGCCGTCTGCTGACTAAGGGCACAGGAAGGAGTGAGCCTGAGCCCAGAAAGCAAGTGACCTGCGAAGAGGGAGGGCAGCTCTCGAAAAAGCAAAGGCCGGGCTCCTGAGCAGGTGGTACCCGGCTGAGGGTGACAGTCCTGTTTTTCCTTCGCCTAAGGACAGGGGTCTCTTCCCCCTAAAGCCTTCGGGAAGCAGCAGCCCAGAAAGCAGAGAAATTAAGAGCTTGCTGAGTACCAGCTGCTGCAGTTAGAGAGCTGCTCACCACTGACAAAGCAGGTCCCCGGCTAGGCGTGATCCCTCCTCCTTGGCCACAGTCAGCCACTGCAGCAAAGCATGCCAGCCAGACTCGATCAGCCCTTCCAGAGGGTCAGATGGAGAGGGACGTTAGCGCCTCAAGTACCCAGGGGTCCCTTGGGTCAAGCTTTGTCCAAAAGCCCTGGGGAGAGGTACACGCCTCAACCAGGAAGACAGAAAACTATGAGCCCTCACCTCCTCACAGTCAAGACACAGCAGGCAACAGGCTCCACGGTGTACCCTCCGACTCCAGGAAACGCAAATTATCCTCTAGGATCACAGCTAACGAATCAATTCAAGGTGGGGAGGACTCATCAACCACAAAATTCAGATCCCATTAATGCTGTGGGAAGACTCCTCAGTTGGAAGGCCCAGGATCTGACTTCCAGACCAGCTTTGCTACCAATGAGCTTTAAGACCCTGTGAAATCAAGTTACCTCTGAAACTTGGTGTCCTCATTCAAACCACGGACCAATGCCTGTCACACCTAAGGACTGTGAGGAATCCAAGAATAGACATACACATAAATATTTTCAAAACAGATACTAGGTGCCATTCCAACTTAAGAGATCATTTATATCCAACAACCTACCTGAGATCTCTTGGATGTCTCAAAGGCATCCCCATCCAGATGCCCCCAATTGCTCCCTCCTCCCTGCACAGACCTCTCCGAGGGTACTGCCCCCTCAATGCTTGGTAGGATCAACCACCCAGGCATGGAAGCCAGAAAGCCATGACCCATTCTTGGCCTTCCCCACCATCTTAACGCACCACCAAGCCTAGTCAACTGCATTTCCTGAAGGTTTCTCCTTCCCTCCTTTACTACCCTCCTCATCCAACATCATCACAGGGCCTGCTGCAAAGCCTATGCCACTCATTTTGGCCCCTGTCCACAGAGTAACTCTAAGCCGATCTCCTCTCCCACCACCCCTACCCCATGTGCTAAATACTCCACAACAGTATCCCAGCAGCCTCACGACAAGGAAAACTGCCTGGGGTCTGTGAGGCCCTGCACAGCCTGGCCCTGCTCTTCTACCCTGAGCCAACACCACACCCCCTCCCACTCTCCCTGCTCCGGCCACACTGGCTTTTCCAAATCCCTGGTACTTATACCATTCACTCCTGCCACAGGGTTTTTGCACATGCTCTTCCCCCTGCCTGGAAGATTTTTCCTTCCTCTCTTGCCTACTACTGCCTACCCATTTATTTTTGCTAAGGTATAATAAAGCACATAATGTGTACAGTTCAATAATTATTTACAGATCTATACACTCCCATAATTCCTGCCTAGATAAGTTTCCCTCTTCCCCTTTCAGATCCACACTCCTCCCCACCCCCACCACTATTCTGACTTCTACCACTTCTATTCATTCCTCAGAAAGCAACTGATGCAACCTTTCTTGGGGAAGCTGCCTCCAGTCCCTCAGAAAAAGTCTAACCCCTCCATCCCAGGCACTTTCACCCCTGAGGATTTGCATTTGAGGAATTCTGTCGTCTGTGTTGACCCTCCCCAGGGACACGTAAGCTCCATGACAGCAAGGACCATACCTACTTGCATCCACCATTGTTTTTTGGCGCAGGCACAGGCATAGAAATGACAACAGCAGATCGCTAATAACTACTGAATGCTCACTATTGCTGGGTACTCAGAGGTACCACCTCACTGAATGCTCACATCAATCCTACCAAGTAGGTGCCATTGTTATATCCCCATTTTACAGGTGAAGAAACTGAGGAACAGAGAACAACTTGCCCCAAGTCATTAAGTGGTCAATGGCAGAGAGAGGATTCAAACCCAGGTCTGGCTACAGAGCCTGTGTTGTTTTATTTCTATTTTAAATGTTTATTTGAGAGACAGTGCATTCGTGCACACACAAGCAGTGGGGGGGGATGGAGGGAGTTGGGGGGGGCGCCAGAGAGAGGGAGAAAAAGAATCCCAAGTAGCCTTTGCACTCTCATTGAGGAGCCCAACACGGGGCGCGATCTCACAGACTATGAGATCATGACCTGAGCCGAAATCAAGAGTTGGACATTTAGCGAAATGAGCCATCGAGGCGCCCTGGAGCCTGTGTTCTTAATTCTTACGCTGCTCTGCCTCTGAGACCACTGGAATATACAAGGAGTGTGCGCTCGGGTATCTTGAATGAACAGATGAATGAATTTATAAATGAGTTGATGAGATTTCATCAAAGGAACTAAGGGAACCCCCAAGTCTCTCCAAGAAGGTCAACAAATAAACGGGACCCACCTACATAGGCCCAAGATTAGGTCATCTGCAAAATATAAGGGTGCGTCCCTTTCGCCAGCAGTCGAGGGCAGGAGCTTCCTCCTACTGAACACAGAGGAGTGGTTTTGGTCCCTAGCAGAGGGTACTCCACAGTAGCGAGAGGATTACTGTCGGGGTTCTGCGAAGCTGGAGGGCAACGTTCTACTAAACAAGTCCCTCTGTGCCTATGCATGCTAACCCTGTAAGCTTCATAGCCATTTAATATCTGAAGCCCTCGGATGCACAAAGAAATTCTCTGAAAGGCCCCCCCCCAAAAAATAAATAAATAAATAAGAAGGTTGCCCAGTTAGAAAGAGACAGAGCCCAACTGTACATTTATGAATTGGCATGTGGTTTGCACCTCCGTTCTCCAGAGCTTGATAATCCTGGATGAGCTCATAGGCTCTTTCATGCAAAGACCATCATCTGTGTGGCCAGACAAGGGCTGGCCACTTTTTAACTGCTTTGGTGCCATTTACCTCAGGACCACAGCCCAGAAAGCTCAAGAAGGAACATACATGAAAAAAGTTTATTGTTTCACAGGACGCTTTTCCCTAGCATAGGGCCCCGAGTTCCCTCCCAGGAGTTCCATGGCCACCAGTGGCCTGCCTGCAGCTCACACAAAGTTCTGAGCAATGGCCAGCACTTTGGAAAATTCACCTTCCTTCTTGCGTAGGCTGGTGGGGATGGGTGTCTTAATTCGGGTCCCCACAGGGTTCCCATTGTCCTCAATGAGGACCACATTGTTAGAGTCAAACCTGGGGCTCATCCGGGGACCAGGCATGCGATGCCCCACAATGAGTGCCTTTTTCTTCTGCCCCTTGATAGCCAGCAGTATCCGGTCGCCCACCTTGCCCACCCCATTCTTGTTATAGACATGGATGCAACGAGGCGGGCGGTGGTATGGGGTGTTCCCCAGGGCACTGTTGTCCACCACACGGACGCGCGTCATCTTCTGAATGGCACTGAGGCTCCCGGTGGTGCTGGGGAAAGAGAAAAAAATGTCTGGAGTCTGTAACTTTCCTGGTCAGGGTGCAGAGGCCTCAGAGAGCAGGGCTTGGGAGAGATCAAACACTAGCAACAAACAGAGCAGAGCCCAGGGCCCTGACAGGAAGTCGGGTGCTTGTGGAGACTTCTCTGTGCCCAAGACCGTTTCCTCAGAGTCAAAAAAGCTTCTGCTGCCAGGTCAACGTGTCCACCTGGAGGGCTTTTATGGAGAACCTGATTCTCTGTTACAAGGAACTTCATGGCAACCTAACTGACAGCCTTCAGTATCCAAAAGAACTCTGGGGATGAAGGGAGAATTTTACAGGCCAGGCCTCACCCACTGCTGAGCCTGCAAAACCTGCTCCTCCAGAATACACCGATTCCCAAATTTCCCATCTAGGTGGTGCTGGGAACCAGACTGCATGAATGAGTGGGTTTGCTAAGGGAGGCCCCTAACGTAATACAGGAGAAACCAGACATAAGTCAAGGTAACAATCTTTCATTTCAATGCATCTTCTCCACTAGGATGGATTTTTTTTTTAAGAGTACCTGTTAAAGGCAGGTAAAATACGATTAAGCAGTCTGATTAACAGTTGGATTTCTATTTTCCTGAAGTGCTGGCATTCTCCAGGGTAACCCGAGGCTCTCCCCTCAAATTCCACATCCACATGCCTGCTCTGGGTAATCTCGTTTATTCCCTTTGCTTCCAACTAGTACATTTCATCTCCGGCCCCACTTCTCGCCTAAGCGCTGGCCCTGCATTTCCACTCTGAGCTCCTCACAACACGCCCTACTGGTACTGCAGACTCGCTCCGTCCCGCACTGACCTCATCATCTCCCCTCGCAAACCTCCCACCGCTGCTGCACTTCCTTTCTAGAAAATGGCTTCCCCAGCCCCCAAGCCATAAACCTCTCTCTCCATCAACACCCAGGCTGCCAAGTCCTATTGCCAATACCTGCAAAGCCCCTCTGTCCCTTCCCTGCAACCCCACCGACACGTTCAGCTCTGCAGCTTCTTCTCTCGCACCAAGACTGTAACATCAGTGTCCCAAATGGTTCTGGGTGCCTCCCATTGTAGACCAAGGGCTCTCATTAGAACATAAGACTGAGGCCAACCCCCACCCCCACCACGGAGAACCGTACACTGGTCTACCACTGTCTACCCTGTCGACCATCTGGCCCCCACTTGCCTGCTGAGGTCCACAACCTCCTCCCACTGACCAGAGAAGCCTGTGCCCTCCAGGCACACCATGCCTCTCAGCCCTCCCTGGAGGCCTGGGCGGGCCTGCTCCCACTTCCGCTGCGGGAAGGCTGCCTCTGCTCCCCCTTCCCCCCCCTCCTCCGTTAGCAGCTCCTGTCTCAAGCCATCCAAAGCACCGTACAAACCTCTATTATTATACTGGTCACATTTCCTCAGAGTTATTTGTTTCCAAGTTCGCTCCTGTGGCCAACTGTGAAGACTCTTTCAGGACAGGAAGCAATTCTTATTCATCTATGACCAACCCTAGGCACAGTGCTCTGTAAACGCCAGGGAGTGAGTGCACGAATGGGGCCAGAAGGCATGTTTGCCAATAGGAACACATCCGTGCTCTGTGTCCTGGCTTGGCATCTAAAAGGAGGGGAGGCTGTCATACCTCCACCGTGCTTGAGTTTTGGTAGTAAGCACGAAACATTTTAAAAGAGATTCCATTTTTAAAAGAAAAGGCTTTCAAGCACTGGAGAATGACAGTGTCGAGAGATGTCAGAGTCACTGCAAGAGTCTGGCAAGGACCTAAGTTTCATCTACTGTAGGCCATTCCCTATCCCACCTCAACGGCAAAGTCACCTCCTTACCAATCCTCTCACCGGACCTGACCAAAGCCCAACTGCTCTGGCCCCTTCAGCTTTCCTAGCCAACAAGCCGACCTCTCTGAGTTCCCACTCCCTTTCTAGTTACGCGATGCCCAGCCCTGACGGGGGTTTTACTCAAAGCGGCAGCTTTAAGAACTGAATGGGAAAGTTACCTGAAACTGCGTTGGCCGAGGGCTCTGCCTGCACGGGTGAAGGGGCCCCAGAGCCCAGCAAAGAAAGCCATGGCAAATCCTGCAGGAAAAGAGGGAGAAAGGGTTTATTTCTAAGTCAGTGTCCTTGCTCAGAGCCAGCCTGCTGGGGCCTTGTGTGGGAGATGGTGCTTCTAGCATAAGATCGTCAGTCACTAAACAGAAATCTTTGTAGTTAAAAGATAGGCGATGATTAGGTGGAACTCCAGCTCCAGCTCTGCTGATTCATATTCTCACTGGGGTCAGAGAGCTGGACTGGCCCATAGCAGGTCTTGCTCTAATACAATAGCACAGGGGATGCCTTCCTGGTTACATGGCTTTCACAGGCAGGGAGAAAGCAGGAATCCTTTGGTACACACAGCCAGCGGCCCCTTCCTGAGTCCTCCGTGGAGGAAAGCCGACACACCAGTGCCTCTGTTAACACTCACGTGCCTCCTGAAACCAGAACTCTTACTTCCTGAAAGCAGACTACCTGACCAATGGGCAGCGTGTCTTGTCACCACGTCGCCTTTCCCCAAACATAAAAGCCAGAACACCTGGACAGCTCCAGGCTAGCCAAGTAGAGGCAAAGGATGCCCTCGCCACGTCACTGACCAAAGCCTCTATCTGGGTCAGTCTCCCAACAACAACATAACACAGGAAAACGATCTGCCCCGCTCTGCAGCTGAAAGCCAGGCTTGGGACAACAAGGTGGAGATAGAAGAACAAACACCAACCCCAAACCGACTCCTCCAACTTGCAGAACCCCAACCCCGCAGCTCCCTGGCACCAACAAATATGGCAGCCTCAGTTGCCTACAAGACCTGGGCGTCAGTTAGGGGTACATTTAAGAAAATGCTACAGCCAGCCAGCAACTCTAGCTGCAAAACATGCCTGTTCTTCTATCCAAATGTTTGGCTACAGAGGGCCTCATCGAGAACTCTGCTGAGAAAGGCCTCTACCACTGTAATATTTACACACAGCCTTCCCTCCTGGAAGTTCAAAGCACCTCTGATTAGATTTTATTTAACAAAGCAGGGGGGGGGGCACTATTTACTTTCACAGAAATATCTAGACACTCCGGAAATGCTTATTAACTACAACTTAGCCTCAAATTACAAGCTTATTCTCCAGTGCTTTTCCTTAGGACCAACCCAGGAAGCACTGGCCAAAACGTAGTCACGATCACAAAATCAAATGCAAAGAAAGGCAGCTAACTTCTAGAACTGTTAACATCTGACATGCCGAATCAAAGAAATCAGAAGAGGCCAGCTTTACCTTTATAGCTACGTGACCCTGGATAAGGAGCTATGAGCTTCGGTTTCCCCATCTGGACACCCACTTGCAGTTGGTCATAGGATATGCCACGCAAAGGACTGAGCCAGGGTGGCTCAGTCGGTCAGGCTTCTTGATTTTGGCTCAGGTCCTGACTCCCAGTCTGCGGGTTTGAGCCACACATCAAGCTCTGTACTGATGCCATGGAGCCTGCTTGGGATGCTCTATCTCCCGCTCTTTCTTCCCCCTCCCTACATGTGCTCTCTCAAAAATAAACAAAGATTTAAAAAAAAAGATTAAAAAAAACACACAAAAACAAAGGACAGAGCACAGTGCCTGGCACTCAGTACCTACTGGCTGCCTCCATCATCATCATCATCACTACCCATCCAATCACATCTCATCACAGAATAGGAAACCGAGAAACAGAGAGATGAAGTGACTCTTGTGTCGTCCTACAGTCGGCCGCAGACAGACCCAGACCCAGAATTGGGCCCAGCTTCAGCCCAGGGGTCCTTGCCACACATTGGACAGCTTTACCCAGCCATGCAAAGCACACTTCTCGAAAGGGAGCTCGGGGTGAAAAGCAGTTTGCAGGGTCATCTGGTCTTTCTCTGGTTTCTTTCTTTAGGAAAATTTACCTAAGAGTCATAAAGCATCAGGCACCAGACTAAGTGCTTTCTGTTATCGTCATATTTAAGTCTCACAAAAACTATGACATAGGCATCAGCATCAGCCTCATTACACACAGGAAGGAACAAGGCCCTGCGAGGTTAGATAATTTGCCCAAGGTCACACAGCCAGGGGTGACAAAACTGAAATCTGAACCCATGCTCTTACTCAATAGTTAACATGGCTTAACTTTAATTTAAATATTAGTATTTTTTCCTACTGTTAAATCATCCCGCCCCATCCCTGGCGTCACACACACATTTTACTCATACCCGACCCAATGCTGGCTGAATCAACAGAACTGTA
Source organism: Suricata suricatta (assembly GCF_006229205.1). Taxonomy (NCBI): domain Eukaryota; kingdom Metazoa; phylum Chordata; class Mammalia; order Carnivora; family Herpestidae; genus Suricata; species Suricata suricatta. The sequence continues at coordinate 40,777,383 of NC_043706.1, forward strand.
TAAGCACCAGGTGAAAATTATTCGCTTTAATCCATTTAAGTTTTGAGGACAATTTGTAGTGTAGGTGGCAAGAAGAGTTCCACACTCTGAGCAATAACTAAAAATTGGCCTAAAAAAAAAAAAGGCTCTGAAAAGCAGTCCGTCTGGTCCAGGCGGCGGTTACCTCCGATCTCAGCCAAGCTCTCCCATCTGACGCTGGCGGGCCCTCGTTCTCACTCCCAAGGAGGAAAGAGGCTCCTCGGCTCCTCCACAGAACCCTCCAGATTAGCCCAGCGCCGCCCACCCACAATCCCTCTCCCTAGAACTGCAACACCCTGCCTCTTCACGCTGCACCTCTTCCTCGGTAACACTTACGTTAGTCCAAGGGCTGCCGAAGTGCTGGGGGCTTCCCAGAACTTTCCGGACTTGGGTACGACAAACCCACGATTCCAGGCTCCTCTCGCAAATCCGCAGGGCAGCCTGGGCACAAACCCAAAGCCAGGCCTCCGCTCCATACCTTGCTCACAAGCCACCCCCACAACCGATGCCCAGCTCTGCCCAGCTCAATCTGCCCCAGTGCCAAGCGTCTCTCCCCCAGGGCAGCCTTGTGTACAACCTCAGCCCTGCCCACTACCCCTCCTGCACACCAAGGACATCTGGGGGTCCTGGGCCACAGAAACTCTCACAGCGCCAACGTGCACTATCCAAACCCAGTCCCTGCATAAATTTGGATATTTTTTTGAGGTAAGGCTGATAACCTTTAACGTTCCAGGCCTTGCTACTCTCCAAAACTCAGAGGCTCTGCAGGGATCTTGATAACATGGCATCTGGACTCACGACAGGAATTCAGGGGTCAGAGACTCAGCTCACGAGAATTATATGTACTGACCTCAGACACAGGAGTGATACGCTGACATCTCCAGCAGGTACTTGCATTTTCACAAGAAAAGGTCCAATTCAAAGACGTTTCACTGGCCCTTCAGTGGATCTGATAGTAACCTCCACACCCAAAGGACTTAAGACATCAAATGGGAGGTGCCTGGGTGGCTCAGTTAGTTGAGCATCCGACTTCTGCTCAGGTCACCCTCTCAGGGTTTGTGAGTTTGAGCCCCGCGTCAGGATCTGTGCTGACAGCTCAGAGCCTGGAGCCTGCTTCAGATTCTGTATCTCCCCCTCTCTCTGCCCCTCCCCACCTCACATTCTGTCTGTCTCTCAATAATAAATAAATGTTAAAAAAAAAAAATCAAATGGACAGCAGTAAGTATTCCCATGAACTTGGAAGCACACAAGAACCAAATATATTCACTTATTGTATACATGTCCCTTATTTCTCAAAAACAAAATCTGTGGTCGCCTCCACTCCCACCCCAGCAGGTCTTGACAGAAGAGGAGGGCAATGAATATCTGTTGAATACAATAAATGAGGTAGTCAGGGGGCCTGGGTGGCTCAGTCAGTTAAGCATGTAACTTTGGCTCAGGTCATGATCTCACAGTCCCTGAGTTGGAGCCCAGCAGCTGGCTCTGTGCTAAGAGCTCAGAGCCTGGAGTCTGCTTCGGATTCTGTCTCCCTCTCTCTGCCTTTCCCCCAAGGACAAATTTTTTTAAAAACTTAAAAATGAGGTAGCCAACACCCTCACCCTCGGCTCCACACAGAAGGAAATCCAGCCCCTGTAGAGCTGCTGTCTATCAGGCACCAGGACATCACATGCAGACCTGCTTTGGGAGAACCATCCTGCTGGCCAAGGGAGGATCAGCCCATGCCATGTTTACCAGCCCCTGGAATCATCTCCTGGGCCTGGTGCCTACAGTGCCCACAGTGGAAGGGCACCTCACTCCACCACTAAACAACTGGTCCGGATCAGGCAAGAGTAATGGAGGCAGCAATTTACTTCAAAGTAACTCCAACTGAACCTGATGTTATTTCCTAGCATGAATCCACCCTGCAGACACAGGCCTGATTCACTTCGGAGCAGTCTATATATAATGCTTTGTTTCACAAGCAAGGTCACTCTGAGTCTTGTGTGCACAGGAAACTAACCCAAATGATATTTCCTCCTCTCCAACACTCTCACTCAGAGGCCAGCTATTCGGAAGACTCCGGTGCCAGCGTTGGCTTTTCATGCCACTTCCTGGTCAGCACCAAGTGTTGCCCTCCAGGTTTAGAGGATGAATCATAACCTCTCCAGGGAGAGGGGGATGGGGGAGCAAGAGAAGGAGGAAGGGGGGAATGAGAGAGAGTGAGAGTGAGAGAGTGAGAGAGAGAGAGAGAGCGCGAGCGAGCGAGCGAGAGAGATTACTGAATATAATCCAAGAACTGTGCTCATTTTCCATCCTGGTTGAACTTTAAGATCTCCCTTCAGTTTTGGAGGCCAGGGAGGACCGCACAAGTATTTTACTTAGTATCGCTTTATAGGTCCCATGGGAAAGACACTCAGTGAGGGCAGGGGCCAGGCCTGTGCTACTCTTGGGCTGCACACTCAGGAGACTGGGCACAATGTATTCAAATGGAGTTCACTAAGTATCTGTTAAATGAACACAGTTAATCTACAATTATAATCCATGTTCCAGTCCCAGAGAGGCTCCATGCTGGGGGCTGGGGACTGGGCGGGGGGGGGGTCCTTCTTGTGCCCTTCAACTCTGGCTCCTAGTGACTTGGGGAAGCCTCCAAGATACAACAAACATGTTTAGCTAATTTTAACACATAGAGACTGAGCTGGAAAAGCAGACAGGAAGAGCCTATACCTCTGGTGTTCTGTGGAAAGCAGGAATGTACCACTCCTTGAGTAAGGATCAGCAAAACTGTGTACTTAGTATCACGGATATACATTACATATACATATATATTTATTCATTGTTTCCACCTGAACAATTTCCATCTTTAAGTGCTTGGCATGTTGGGTATAACGTAAAGCCCTCTCAAGAGGAATGGACTCTTAAAAGACAAAAATTAAAAAAAAAAAAATAGGGGCACCTGGGTGGCTCAGTCAGTTAAGCATTCGACTTTGGCTCAGGTCATGATCTCATGGTTCATGAGTTCGAGCCCCATGCCAGGCCCTGGGGTGTGCTGACAGCTCAGAGCCTAGAGCCTGCTTTGGATTCTGTCTCCCTCTTCTCTCTTCTCCTCCCCATTCTCTCTCTCAAAAATAAACATTAATTTTTTTTAATTTAAAAAATTAAAAGTTCAGCACAATCACATAGGCTTGTTCAAATGACATGTCAGTAAGTGAAAAGAAACACTATACAAATGCAAGGCCCAGCCACAGAAAGGAAATACACCGACGAACTGTAAGGATAGAAATATCCTTAATTAAAGCAGGGAAAAGCAGAAGCTTACCAGCTTCCAGGAATCAAAAAAAGGCATTCCCTCCTATCATTCAGACAAAGCCCCTTCCATCTCCGCAGGTCTCACCCCAATCTTTCTGTACCAGTAAGTACTCCTACTTGTTACTTAAGAATTCATTACTGTTTTGTTGTCCAATTATTCTCTTTTGGAAATTTTGTGGGGTTTTTTTTTTTTTTTGACCTCACACAAATATAACATGTCATAATTCTCCAAGTGCTTTCACAGATCATTTTGGTGGATGGTCACGTTTTTTTTCTCTTAAGATTTTTTAAAAGTAATAACTACACCCAATGTGAGGGGCTCATACTTACAACCCCAAGATCAAGAGCTGCATGCTCTACTGAGCCAGCCAGGCACCCCTGGTTGAGTCCGTTCTTGAGCATCGGACAGAAACATACAAATAATAAAGAGCAACAGTCTGTAAGGGGTTGACTCTGCTAAGGGTTTTGAATAGTTCTGGGGGCTCAATAAAGTGCCATTTTGCAGATGAAGGAAGTCCAAAATGCTAAGCAACGCGCCGATTGTCCAAGGTCAGAAAGCTGGTTCTACTGCACCCTACGTGGCTAAGATGCTGTTTTAACCCTTTATAAACTTCAAAGAAACAAACATACCACACAGAGGGCAAGTGCTCCTTCTCCTCTGTCCAATCTTTTAAAACTCAGAAATTAAAAAGCTGTCTTTTCGTGGGCACCTGAGTGGCTCAGTAGGTTAACAGATTGACTTTTGGTTTCAGCTCAGGTCACAGTCTCACAGTTGTGAGATTGAGCCCCGTGTTGGGCTCCACACTGAGCAAGGAGCCTAAGTAAGATTCCCTCTCTCGCCCTCTGCCCCCTCCCCACTCACGCTCTCTCTAAAAATAAATAAATTAAATAAATAAATAAATAAATAAATAAATGAAAAGAAAGCTGTCTTTTCAATAAATAGCTACACTACACCCAGCCCAGATTAGAACGGAGGCTGAAGCCGATCTGATTCCCCTGCCAAGGTGTCCGTTTTCACAACATCACGATCCATGAACAAAGCATCCTCCAGGGCACAGTGGGCTGTTGCTACCAAGGCTACCAGTGAGGATCCCATTTCTCAATTTGATTCACATAGTTTCCAGGGTCTTGTCCTATGCTTGTTTATTTCTTTATCTTATGCTCCACCCTGTTACAAAAATATTTCAATAGAGGCTCTTTGGGCCCCTTGGTAGCTCGGTAGTGGCTCAGTCCATTCAGCTTCTGACTCTTGATTTCGGTAGAGGTCAATTCAAGGGATGGAGCCCTTTGTCCTGCATCAGGCTCTGTGCTGACAGCACAGGCTCTCTCTCTGCCCCTCCCTCACGTGTGTGCAGGTATGTGCTCGCTCTCTCAAAATAAATAAACACTAAAAAAAATAAAATAAAATAGTGGTTCTTTAATATATGTGACAATTCTCAATTATTCAAGTTGGGCTTTTCAATATGTGGATTTTATCTATTCCAAATTTGCTCCCCCTCCATCCCTGCCTCACAGGTGTGCAAACACCGATAAGTCCAGAAGTAAGTTTGCAACAATCTTGGTAAGATCAAAACTCAGAAAAACTGTATAAGGCAAAGTTAAGTCCTACTTAATCAGTTACACATTTCCTTCCCATTAGTACCTTTACTGGGCCAGTGGCAAGGGGCCAGGTTTACCGAGCTGTCAGCTGGGCAGGCAGGCAGGCAGTAGAGAACAAGAAGAGCCTAGAGGAGCCCCTGGACTCAGAGAGAGGATGCTGCTGATGGAAAGCATAGCTCTTCCACCTCATCCTCCCCTAGAATCAACCTCTCCAGGACTCAGCAACTCTCTGCCAAGCAGGGGTCATAGCGAAGAGCGAAGAGGCATGGAAATGAAAATGCATTAGCTTCCTTCCTGAAAAGGGTCATCTTCAAGTGGGGAAGCCCTCTTGGAATTAACCAGCAAGGACCAGGTCTGCATCATAAGCAGTTAGTTTCCCAGATGCTGACCAGGGAGAAGAGCCTCGCTCCCTGATTCTCAAGGCAGCACCATGGGTGTGTCTTCACACTGTTTGTTTGTTTGTCTGTTTTCCTGTCAGACAGGTAATGTGCCGGTGTCATAACAAGGTTTAAGGGTGGCACATGTCACACAATGGCGTGAACACCCAATCATCACGCTTATAAACTACAAAAGCATCTATTTATTTATTTTTAAGGTTTACTTTTTTATTTTGAGAGAGAGAGAGCACGAGCAGGGGAAGGGCAGAAGAGAGAAGGAGAGAAAGAATCCCAAGCAAGTTCCATGCTGCCAGTGCAGAGCCCAATACAGGACAAGAACCCATGATCTGCAAGACCATGAGCTGACCTGAAGCCAAAATCTGGACACTCAACCGACTGAGCCATCCAAGTGCCACTAAGGTTTTTCTTTAAGTTTATTTATTTTGAGAGAGAGAGAGAGACAACACTAGTGGGGGAGGAGCAAGAAGAGAGTGAGAGAGAGAATGTCAAGCAGGCTTCTCACTGTTAGCACAGAGCCAGACAGGAAGCTTGATCTCACAAACAGAGAGATCATAACCTGACCCAAAAATCAAGAGTCAGACCCTTAACCAACTGAGCCACCCAGGGACCCCCCAACTCTGGGTGTGTCTTTAAAGATCACTCACTTCTAAAAGTGTTTTTCAGCTTAAAGTAAATATGGAGAAGTGCTCCTTCCCTTTTCTAAAGACATAAATGATTTTTAGAAAGTTTTTGACAGGGGTACTTTCCCACTCAGAGTTGTGTTTCACTAATAAATGATAAGCTACCTGATGCCTCAATAAGAAAGCATCTTACCTAACCCAGAGCAACATTTCTGGACTCTGACTCAGTCCTCTCTTCCAAGCTGGTTGTCACTGCTAATACACATGTAAAATCGCACCGGGGTGAGGGACAACCCAAAAACCATCAGCCTCTAAAATGACGGCCAATTCATAACCTCTAAAATGAAGGCTAACTTGTAACCTGATTTTTGAGACCTTCCAAGAGAGACCTTTGGCGGCCTCAAGTCTCCCCCCATCACACACACACACACAGCCATAAGAACTATCCAAGTACCAAAAACAAAAGGAAAGTCCATTTTATGTGGGTCCCCCCACACAAAATTGGGACAAAATAGGCTTCCAAGGACTTTTACATCATCTAAGATTCTAAATGTTGAGGAGAGTCTAAATAATCGTGTCTAGTGCCCAACAGAGTACCACCTGAAAATGGACTTCATGCAAGGTTTTTAGCCCTGATATTCAGGAGCAATAATAAATTGTTCTGGCCATGATTTCTTCATGGATTCCACAGCATGTTTGGTTCAATTATCATTTCAGCTTTTTGAAAAGTTTCCTCTTCTCTCCATTAATATGTGGTTAAAAAAAACCTTAATCAGGCACAGGCAGAAACAGACCAGGAATACCCCACATGTTCAGATTTAATAATAGTAACATAGGGGCACCTGGGTGGCTCATCCAATTCATGGTTTCGGCTCAAGTCATGATCTCATAGTTCATGGGATTGAGACCAGTGTCGGGCTTTGCGCTGACAGTGCCAGGCCCGCTTGGGATTCTTGCTGCCTCTCTCTCTCTCTGCCCCTTCCCCACTCGTGCACACACATTCTCCCTCAAAATAAATAAATAAACTTAAAAAAAATAGTAATACTGGGGCACCAACTTTGGCTCAGGCCATGATCTCACAGTTTGTGAGTTTGAGTCCCACATCAGGCTCTGTGCTAACAGCTCAGAGCCTGGAGACTGCTTTGAATTCTGTGCCTCCCTCTCTCTCTCTCTGCACTTCCCCCGCTTGCGCTCTCTCTCAAAAATAAACATTATAAAAAAATGTTTTAAATGGTAATACATAAGAAACACCTTGTAGTGGTCCTCAGAGACCCACTTCCACACAAGTGCTATTTAGCAATGGATCACACCAGCTTTACAACCATAAAATCAACATCAAATGCAAAACTTTCCATAGGAAACATACACCCAAGAAGCCCTAAGGGCTAAATAAGCAATTCCATCCATAAGAAAACAAAAACAAAAACAAAAACCAGAGAAGATCCCTTTTCCTCTAGACTCCTTGCTCCCACCCAAAACAACTCCCATTTTACTAAGTAAAATGTGCTCTGATATCGTCCACCTTTCTTTTTTTTTTCAATGATGGCTGTGATCCACTAAATTGGATTTCAACTAACCAATGGAACTCAGTTTGAATGGGAGTTCAGTTTGAACTGCAAGAAATCAAACCTTAGGGCTGCATTCCACAAGCTTCTAATGATCCCTTTAAAAAGCCAGCAGAGACAATGACCCATCACAAGAACCAGACACAGCAGTGCCCTTCCTCGGTCCGGCAGCCCCGGCTTAAGTATCTCCCAATATCCCAGCTTTTCCCAACGCGACTTCATCGTATGCCCTTTTGTTACCCTGTTTATAAATTCAGTCCACTCACTCTCCTAGATTGGCAAAGTTCACTTACTGCCCAGTATGGAACGCAAAACTTCCTTTTTGTTCCCAAACCTCCCCCTCTTCAGCCCGAAGGGAAGATAGAGCCTTCCGGGAACCCAAAATTCAATGAATAGGTTGGTACTCTGTGTGCCTTTGTGATCTATTTGTGTGGGTGCTATAAAAGTATACACGCGGTCTGTCCCCCCTCTCTCCCTCCCCTCTCTTCATTTTTCCAGTCTTAATCCCTGGCTGATGCAGCCTCTGGTGAAATGAGAAACCAGGGAACCCCCTGGAGCAAGGGGGAGCCACTCATCGGCATGACAGTGAACGCAGCGGACTCGCTCTCCACACCACAGAAGCGCCCGGCAAACGAGTCACAAAGTCATTTCAATACCTAAGCTGAAAAGGGAAAGGACGACGAAGAGAAGTAGACAAACTCGAAGAGCCGGGGCAGGGTATCGGGCCAACGGCCAACTCGAGAAGGCTGGACCGCAGCCCACCCCTCGCCTAGCCAGCCCCACATCCCTGGGAAGCGCAGGTGAGCGCACGCGGGGGTCGCGGGGCGCAGAGACCCTGGGAGCCCCCGCCGTCCTCTGGGACTGGGAGGGAGGGCGGGGGTCAGAGGCCTCCCCTCCCCACTCGGGCTCCTCCCACTGCTCCTCGGCCCCGGCACACTAACCTCCCACTCCGGCTTTTCCCCATCCACCCCGGAGAGTGCGCCTTCCCTACTGCAGGGGAGAAAGGAAGCGGAGAAGGAAGAGCCGGGCGCCCATTCCCCCCGCCACCCGGCCGTACCGCTCACGCCGCCCCGGAAGATCCCGCGGTGGACCTCCGGGGCCCAGCGCCGCCTTCCTCCCCCACGCGGCCTCTCCACTGCGCCTGCGCGCCCGGCCCGGCCGATCTGAGAGTGCGCGCGCGCCTTGCGTGTTCTGGCGTGGGGGGTGGAACCTGCGTGGCCCCGCCCCCTCCTCATCCCCCCCTCCCTCCTCCCGCTCCCCCTCCCCCAGACACTGCCGCGGCCGCCGCAGGAGCCCGGAGCTCGAGCCGCCCAGCGACTCCCCCTCCCCCTCCCCCAGCCCCGCCCCGCCCCAACCCGGGGCTCCTAGCCGGAGCGGAGTCTGCGCCTGGGGGTAAGTACGCGACCCTTCCCCAACCCTTTCTCTTTCTTTGAGGACCACCACCCAAAGAAAACCCCGGACTCAGCTACGTGTCCCCTCCCTTCAACCTCCTGCGGGACCCAAAGGTGCCCGGGCCCGCGGGACCCAGTGGTGCCGCGCGCTGCCCCTAACCTCGCACCATCCTGAGCCAAATGCGAGTCCTCTGACCCCTGCCGAGGGTCCAGATGTGCACCGCCGTCTGTTCCCACCCCTAGGGAGATTCCGAGGGGTGGGACCCCCGCCCCCGGCCCCCAAGCGCCACTCTTCACCCACCTGCCCAGTCCAGGTGTGTGTCCCCCGCATGCCCCTCCAGGGTTCCAGCTGCGCCCCCATCAGCTCGCCGCCGCTGTGGGGAACCTGCCGCCCCCGCCCCCGAGTTTTGGATTCCAGGGTCGCCAAGTCCAATGCCCTGGGTCTCTTTTATCTTTTCTCCTGTTCCGGGGCCGAGTACCCCCGAAGCCTGCCCGGGGCAGGGGTTCGGGCTCGGACAAGGGCAGGGTTCGCGGGTGCTGGCTGGAGGCCGGCCGCTGCCCCCGGCCCGTCTGGGGACTGGTCTCGGGCTAGGGAGGCGACTGGCCCCGGGAGCGTGTCCTCTCCTTGCGCCCCGCACAGTGCAGTTCATTCATGAGCCGCCCGGGCCTGCGTTGGAGGGTGCGGTGGGGAAAGGCTTTGGAGGCGGAACAAGGAGTGGGGCAAAGGCCCTGTTGGGGGGAGGGGGCGCGCTTTGTCCCTCCTGGCCTTCTTGACCGTCTAGGGAGGACAGTCCCACAGATTTGGCGCCTTGCTCCTCAGAAGAGAAGGACGCTTGGGAAGTGGAGAGGAGAGGTCAGAGGGGCTAGCTGCCCTTGGGGCTCTGTGCTGCCACCTGCCTGGGTCCCCTGGAGGGGGGAGCTCTGGCTGCTCAGTACTCCACTTCCCTGCGGGGCAGGAGGGTCTGGGCTTCTCTGCCCAATACTACTCTCTACCCTTTCCCTGGGTCTGCCCAGGGAAAATGAGGCTGTGCTCCACCCCTCTTGAGTATGGACCCCCAGTCTTGCCTCCCAGGCCATGAGAGGAGAGGAGTGGGAGTGTCTACCAGACTTCCAGCCCTGGTTGTGCTGGCAGCGGACTGTCCTCCAGGGCACCAGAGGGTCCAGGCCCTGGCTTGCTCCAAGTGGCACATGCTGGGGCCTGCTGTTGGCTCACCCAACTCAGTCTTGGCCTATGGTTGGTGGGTGGGGACGGGGCAAGGCAGAAGGCAGGTGGTAGGTAGCTAAAGGTAGTTTGGGTAGCTAACTCCCCCTTTTGGACATCCTACAAGTTCCCTCCAATTATAACAGAGTCTTGGGGACCTCAGTTCAAATTCCAGACCTGCCATTCTTTAGCTGTGTGACCTTGACAAGTTGCTTAACCTGTCTGAACCTTAGGTTTAAGTAAAAAGTGCGTTTACTACCACCTCCTTACAAGATTTATCGTGAGGATCAACTAGATCACACGGGTAAAGAGCCTGGCACCCTGCCTGGTTGTTGATCAATAACGGGTTCTCTTCTCTGAACTTCTGACCCATCCTAGCATAGCATCACCCTCCTGGGCCCCCACCTTTCTGGCCTGCTGCAGATGGATTGGGTATGTTTGAAGCGTTTGGGGACACTCCCTGTCACTCAGCGGCAGCGTCCTGAAGGCCATGTAAAACTCTTTAATCTAAACAAGAAGCCCACCCTGACTGAGGGGCTCTATCACATGAAAGCCTGTTTCCCTTTATTTTGATTTTTTACCAGTTTTCCTCCACTAAACCAACCCCTTTTATGCCAACACTTTATTAATAACAGTAACTAATATTTTTAGAACCCATCATGTGCCTTGAACTGTATTAAGATCTTTACATAAGTCATCTTGTTTAGTTCTCAAAACAACCACACAATTGAATTATGATTCCCATTTACTGTGAAGGAATTCAGAGGCCCAGGGTGGTGAAGTAATTTGCCCAGGTCAGCGGCCAGATCTGTCTCACCCTGGATGGAGCCGGAGCTCTTAACCACCAGGCTCGGCCGCCTGTCCTATGCATCGCTCTCAAAACCTGCAGTCAGAAACCCAGGGTCTGAGTGGCGGGTCTGGCAGCCACAAGCAAGAAGAAAGGGAAACAGGTAGAAAAAGGGTATGGCTTTTTTCCAGAGCTGGAACGGGCAGCCCCTCTAACTCCCACGTCCCTCGTGAAAGCCACTTCTCCGTTGGGCCAGGGCAGCAGCATGCCATGGTCAAGAGCAGACATTTAAGCCAGGCTGCCTGGGTCCATATCTGGATCTACGACAGCCTGGTTGTATGACATGGGGCACGTTATGCACCCTCTCTTTGCCTCAGTGTCTTCTCAGGGTTGTGATGGCTAGTAAATGTGCTGACATGTGTAAAGCACTGAGAACAGCACCTGGCTCAAAGAAGAGTGAAATCAATATTTGATAAATGTATTCTTTTCCCACTACTTTTTAAACATTTTTTAAATGTTTATTTATTTTTGAGAGAGAGAGAGAGAAAGAGAGGCAGAGCACAAGTGAGGGAGGGGCAGAGAAAGAGGGAAACAGAATCCGAAGCAGGCTCTAGGCTCTGAGCTGTCAGCACAGAGCCCGACGTGGGGCTTGAACTCACAGACTCAGAGTTCTGAGCTGATGTCAGTTGACTGAGTCACACAGACACCCCTTTTCCTGCTACTTTTATCCTCACTTGTGGATACTTTTTTTGCCCATCCCTATGAAGCTTGGAGGCATAGAGCAAGGATATTAATACCTCTTTGCTGCAGTTTGGGAAACTGAGGCCCAGGTTACATAGTAGCCGAGCTGGCCTCCATTATCATCATCGCCTCCCTTCAAACCACACAGCCTTCCGGATCCCAAGCACTAAATGAAATCTTACCAAGTGACTCTGGAAGAAAAAAACGTTTACCTTCTAACTCCCTGACCCTCACCATGCACCCACTTTTTAATGGTAACACAACCTTTAGACAGCTAGAAATAAAATTCCCCGCCACTCTCTGCATACTGCCAGCTGAAGTCTCAATGTCAGACTAGAGAAATCCCAGGATACCATTGGCCCGGGGGATGAACTGCCCCCTCACCTCCTCTGCCCGCCCAAATATCCCACTTCAGTTTCTTCCATCCTCCTAGCTGCTTTCACTAAAAGCTTTGAGCAGCTGCCCTAGGTGAAGTTCAGCCCAGCAACCCCACCCCCCACAATTTGGAGCATCACCCCCCACAATTAGGAGTGCAGGAAGAGGAACCAAATGAGCCTGAAGAGCCTTTACCTGCCCTGTCACCTCCTGTGAGTAGCTTCTCCTGCCTGGGCCCCCACTTCCTCCCCTGTAAAGAGGGGATAGGGATCTGATCCAGGAAATGCCCTGCCTTCCTGGGGGTGAAGGATAAGGCCAATGCAGTTATGAAGAGGGGAGTGCGTTGTGACTCTAAAGAGGGAGGCAGCAGATGGACACCATATTTCAGTTACTAAACATCTACCTGGACCTTCACCCACCCTATGGGGTCCCCTTAATGCAGAAGCTCCTAGAATGTTCCACCTTTCTTCAGTGTGGACAGGATGGGAGGCGGGGCTGCGGCATGTGGTGCTCCGGGGGTTTGTCCCCATTACATTCTGGTCTGGAGTTGGAGCCTTGGAGTTGGGGAGAGAGACAGGCAAAAACTGGGAATGGGCTGTCTTGATTGCTAGAGTAGACTGCAGTTGCGGGCGCACTAATTTAGAGGGCCCCCAACCATCACAGACCCAAGATCCAAGATACCTGTAGCTACCTTTAGCTTCCCCTTTAACCCTGGTACCCAGTGTTCCACACACCTTATGTTTACATATCCAAGCTTCTAGGCACACCCTCACACATCTCACCTTACAGACTAGTGTCCAACCCACCCCCAACACACATACAGACACATCAACACATGTCTGCACACCTAAACATATACATTCCCATAGTGCTCTGATATTCTCTTGCTGGAGAATGAGAATTTATGAAGCTTCTGTGTTCTGCAGAGTCCTGTTCTAGGCATATCAGAAAAACATGGTGCCCTGAACAGTGTTCTCACTTTAGAAGGAAGTTGACCTAGGTTTGAACTCCATCATTGTATTAGCAGTGTGACTTGGAGAAAGTTACTTAACCTCTCTGAACCCCTGTGCCCTTATCTTAAAATGGCAAGAATATCCAACTCAGGATTGTCGAGGATTAAACGAAATCGTGTATGTATTATTCTTGAAACAGTGGGTATTCGATAAATGGCGCCTGTTGGAATTACTAAATTAGTGGGGTCTGGGGTTTTCTTAAGGCCACTTGGGCTGGAAGGAAGAGGGAGACAACACAGTGAGCAGTCACTGCCTTAGCCTTCTTAGTACAGGCTTTTCAGAGACTCCCTGGGACCAAGTGAAACGTATAAACAACCACAGCTTCCCCCTCCACTTGAGAGCTGGTGCCTCTTCCCCTGTAACTGAAATGTTAGGAAGGGGAAAACCGGGACCTGTGGGCAGGAGAAACCCTCTAAGTCCCCCCCACCCCCAAGGAGCTAGAGGAAGCTTGCTCCCAGAGTTACAGTCACTGATTCTAGGTTTGTTGTTCTCTCTCTTTGTCTGGTTTCCTCTCTTCCCTGGGGACCCCCCGGCCCCCGCCCCAGGCAGAGTTTCAGTGATGTCAGCAGATGGGGCCCCCAGGGGCCCCCAGTGGGACGGGGGTGGAGCAGCATGCCTCGGCCACACTTCTCCACCCTAGGAGCCTCCCCAGAGCCCTGCTAGGTTCCGTCCCCAGGCACTCCCAGAACCCAGGTATCCGGGCTGGCTGCCCCTTCCCTCCTCCTACCCACCCCATCCACCTAGACTGAAGAGGGCCAGGCAGCCCAGGGAACCGGGCTGGAGGGCAGTACTCTGGCTGCAGGGGGCTTGGGCAGGCTTAGAGGCCCCTGCCCACTCACTTTCCTTTGCCAATGGAAAAGCTCGCTGGAGGGCACGGCATTCCCAGCCTGCCCTGCTCCGGAGGCAGGAGCAGGGCACTCTGGGAGTTGTAGTTCGCACACCACTCAGGTGACCCCTGTGCTGAGATAATTGGAGAGGTGAGGAAGCTGGAAGGGAGGAGCTCCTTCCAACGCAGGGAAAAGGAATGAGGGTTGGCAGGAGTGACTGGGACCAGGCAGATAACGCAAACCCAGAAGTCCTAACTTTTTAACTGATTTCCCACTCTGACCTCATCCTCAGGTCCCTACTCTGAGGACAGAGAGCCAGCTCTGAAGCTGAACATTTTTTTTTTTTGAAGTCAATATATTGAGAAAGTAATTAACAGAGTTGAAATCTCTATGCAAATGAAATCATGCCATTTTTGTAATGGAGGCAGAAAGGGAAGATCAGGATGAACTAGCTGGCTCCTGGCCCATCCTCCCCTGGCCTCCAGACCCCACCTTTTAGCCTTGAATCCTCAGGCCTAAGACTTTTCCCCATCTTTCCTCATGCTCAGTTGCCTGAGACAGAGACAGAGAGGGAGAAAGAGAAAGCAAGCATGAAAGTGAGCGAGTGAGTGAGTGAGTGAGTGAGTGTGTGTGTGTGTGTGTGTGTGTGTGTGTGTGTGTGGAGGTGCTGGGAGGTAGACAGTAGCAACTCACAACTTCCACCTTAGGAAAACCAGTCTCCCCATTCCAGATCTGGGCCAAGTTCCCCAGACCCTGAGTGGGGGCTCAGCCTTAGAACCATGAAGGTAAATCCATGTGACTCAACTCTCCCCTCCACAGGCCCTTATCTCTGGAAGACAGTGCTTCTACCCACCCAAGCAGCGGGGGAGGCGGGTGGGATCTGCCCTTGCTCCCTCTCCCCATGCTCTCTCTCCCCATGCTCCTGGTGGCAGCCATGAGGGGGATAGGGCATGAGCCCAGCCGATCCCTGTGCTCTCTGCTCAGGAGGACCATGCGGCAGTAGCAGCCATGCTGCCCTTCCTTCTGGCCACCCTGGGCACCACAGCCCTCAACAACAGCAACCCCAAGGACTACTGCTACAGTGCCCGAATCCGCAGCACCGTTCTGCAGGGCCTGCCCTTTGGGGGCGTCCCCACCGTACTGGCTCTTGACTTCATGTGCTTCCTTGTGAGTGCCCACGCACGCCCCCTGCCTCCCAGCCCGACATCCATACCCTGTACCTGGCTAGCTAACCCCAGCCTCTCTCACTGCTCTTCCACTGGTCTCTGACTCCCCAGGCTTCACTACGGGAGCCATCCGTATAGCCTAGCCTCTGACCATTCACCCACCCAAGCCAGGGTCAGCCCTTTCTGAGACCCGATCCCAGCCCCTCTGCCCCCACCCTCCAGGCTAGTCCAGCGGTCTCTCTACCTGCTAACCATTCCCTCTGCCCCCAGGCCCTGCTGTTCTTGTTCTCCATTCTCCGGAAGGTGGCGTGGGACTACGGGCGGCTGGCCTTGGTGACAGATGCAGACAGGTAAGGCTTTGGGATTCTCCCTCACCCCTGCACACACACACACACTCACACACACCCATCACTCCTTGGGGATAGGAAAGAGCCAGCTCTCTCTCATCCCCCTTTGTTAGGGGGATGCAGAGGGACCAGTCCCAGAGCAGGCATGGGGGACATGAGGGCCTACAGTTGGGTCTCTGTCCTTTGCCAGGCCCCAGGGACCCTCCCCTCTCCCCTGTTAACCCTGTCTCTTCTCTGTCCCCAGGCTTCGGCGGCGGCAGGAGAGGGAGCGAGTGGAACAGGAATAGTATGTGGGGCACCTGCCCCCTCATCCCCACTAAACCAGCTTTCTCTTTTCTTCTCTCCTGCTTCTTCTCTCTTCCTGCCTCGTCACTGGTTTCTCTTTGCAGTTTTCTCCTCTGCAGGCTCGTGTTTCGGACTAACGCAGGCGGTGTGCTTTGCAGAGCAGGGGGCTCCCAACTTGTCTCTGCCTTGCTCCCCTATGTCTCCCTCTGGCTTCCTGCCTGGGAGAAGCCCCTCCCCGCGTGTCCAGCTCTCTCTGCGGTGGCCAATGGCCAGTGGCCAGGCTGGAGGGCCTGTCTTCTCAGAAACTTAAGAGTACATTCATCTTTTGGTACCAGAGACAAGATTGGGTGTCACCAGTGGCTTGCCATCCCCTAACAACTAGCTCTTCAATTTCAGGGTTCCCTGCTCACCCCTTCTGGAGGCCTTGGGAAGGGGGCTTCCCATGGAGCCCCACATCTGGCCTTTTGTGTCACATCATTGTCTCTGTCTATATAGGACTGGCATTGGAGTTGCAGCAGCTGCTGGGGCCAGGGAAGAGGGAGGGTAGGGGCCCACCTGGAAGGCATCCCCCAGTCCCTGATCCCTCCAGCCCTTCTGGGGCTCACCTAGTCGATCCTTTCCTTCAGCTCCCTGCTGCCCTTTGCAAAATATTGGCTCTGTTGCCCCCCCCATCCCTCCCCCTGCTGGTCTCCTCCAGAACTGCAGGGCCTGCTCACATTGTCACTTCAGGGTGTAAAGATGAAGACACCCTTCTCCCTTCACTCACTGCCCTGCACTGGTGTGCCCTCCAGGCGCCCTGAAGGGATGAGGTGGAATTAAGGGAGGCAGGGAGAAGGCAGTCATTCATCCCCGCTTTAGCTTCTGCGCTTTTCTGTGCCTTGTCTAGCCCCTGGAGCTCTGGAGTGGGAGCCCCCCACTTCAGCCACACTCCCCAGGAGCTCAGACTCACCAAGCTCTCTGATCTCTCACCTCCTCACCCTCAGTGTGGCCTCAGCTATGCACGGGGACAGTCATGACCGGTATGAGCGTCTCACATCTGTCTCCAGCTCCGTGGACTTTGACCAAAGAGACAATGTGAGTGCCCTCCCCCAGACTCATTAGCCACCCACTCCTCCTCTGGGCCGGGGGCCCAGAAGCCCCCTAGCCTTCAGTGATAGAGAGTCAAGGACCTATGGAATGTAGCCTTCTCAGCAAGGACAGTGCTTGTCCAAGAGCCACAGGATGACCACCCAGCCTTGCCCCGTGCTCCATGCCAGCCTCCAAGTCAGCACAAACCTAACACCATGAATCCCACACCCCGTACCATGTACAGCTCTGCGCCCATTAATCCCAAGGACTCCTTTTTCCTTAGGGTTTTAGAAGTACTAGCAGGCCTTTCTGCCACATTGAGCAAAACCAGGAATTCGTTGTGTTGCTCAGAGGTTGCAGGCTGGTGGCCCTGTCTAGGTGGGGTCACCAGTTGTGGGTTGGAGCTGAGTGATAGAAGTCCCTGTAGATAAGGTGATTCCTAGCAGTCCCCAGACCCTCATGCATGTCAGACCCAGTACTACAAGGTTAGCTTGGCCCCTGTCATTCTGCCGGGGTGTGGGTCCTTGTCAGAACTCTAATCTTTAGGCACTAGGCTGGCCCTGGGGCCTCCAGCTGGGGCTGGGTGGCCTGGGGGGCAGCAGCTCCTGTAGCAGCCATGGTGGAAGGAGGCTGGCAGCCTCCTGAGTGGGACTCACACCAGTAAGCGGCCAAGCAGAGTTATCACCCCTGCCCGCCAGAGGTGTCCTGATGGTCCCCAGACTCAGATGATGTTGGCAGCAGGCAGCACAGTCCTGCATCTTAACTGGAAATCACCTCTCCCTGATCCCATGTTAAGCCTGGACCTTCCACTGGTAGGAAGGTGGGGGATGGTTCTCTCTGCCAGGCCTTCCCCCTTCCCCATCTGGCCCCACCCTGCTCTTAGGGGGATCTCTGCTGCAGGTTTGGCCTGGGGGCTGGAGGGTGGGAGATTGCAGCTCACAGGGCCCCGGGGGTTGGTCCCTCTAGGATGTCCTGGAAGAAAGGTGGCAGGAACTCGGGAAGCCTGGACTGCCCCTCTGCTGTAGGCAGCCATGTTGCAAACCCTTATTGTTAGCTCCGGGTCTGGAGGTTCCCACTACCTTTCCTAGAACCCTGAAGCCTACCCTTCCCTATCCTGACCCACACAGCCACAGGCCTTCCTCTGGTTGCCCTGCCCTGTTGGCCCCTGACGGGGGTCTGTAGCTCCGGGAGTGAGCATCCATAGATCACTCTGCTCGGCCTCAGTCCCTTTCTTTGAGGCATCTTCCCTCTCCCACTCTGGGATGAGCTACTTTCTTTGGGGGGTGTGGAAGTTTGTTCCAAGGTAAGCCCCAGCCTGGAGGCGATGATGAGAATGGGGAGGGTAGGATTTGAGGGGGGGTGAGGTTGGGGTTGGCAGGGGGCTCCAGCTGATGGCCTTCTGTCCCCCCAGGGTTTCTGTTCCTGGCTGACAGCCATCTTCAGGATAAAGTAAGTGAACAGTCTGCAGGCTGTAAGAAAAGAGAGAAACAAAGAAAAACTTCAGAACCTGTCATTTCCCTACAAAACCCAGAGGCCAGCAGCTTTGAGGGCCTTAGCGCTCCTAGGCAGCCCAGCACCCTCTTCCCCACTCCAGGAGGCCGGGCCCTGGGGTCCTGGCCTCTGTTGTCCCCTGAGCTGGCCTCACTTTACCCCGCCATCTCCTTTATGCCCCGCCCCCCCCCACCTGGTGGGCCTGCTCTGCCCTCAGCTGTCTGCACCCCTGCCACCCTGTGAGGGCAGAGACCAGAGCCCCCCAACCTCAGAGCCTCCAGGCAGCCAGCGGGTGGGGGCAGCAGGCGGGCTGGGAGCAGCCAGCCAGCAACAGGCAGGAGCCTGTATCCGGCAGGCAGAAGTCAGGAGGCCGAGCCAGAGTGCAGCAGGCAGGCAGTGAGCGCTGAGAGAGGCGGAGGCCTGGACAGGTCACCACCCTGGCCCCCAGGACACCCCCCCCAGTGGCACCACTTAGGTATTTCTCCAGCACCCACAAGGTGCTGCGGTGCCCCCAGCCTTCGTCCTCCCTGCTGCTCCGATGTCTTCCATCAACCCCTCCTCTCTCCCTCTTCACCCTCCCTCTCCACAACCCCTCTCCTCCTGGCCCTTTCTTCCTCTCTGCGGTCTCCCCTTTCCCCTCTATTCCCCTCCTCCCTCTCCTCTTCTCCTTTCCCTCCCCTCCTCCCTGCATCCTCCCCTTCCCTCTCCCTTTCTCGTCCCTCCTCTCCCAGTAATAGGGGACCCTGAAGACCCCAGTCCACCCCCATTCTGCTGCCAGACTGGCAGGGGCTAGGGTGGGCGTGGGGGCAGGGTCAGGCAAGGCAGGCAAGCTGTGGCCCCTGTGCCACCGGGTCCTCAGCTGATCCCTCTGCCGCCCCGCACCCACAGGGATGACGAGATCCGGGACAAATGTGGGGGCGATGCGGTGCACTACCTGTCCTTCCAGCGGCACATCATCGGGCTGCTGGTCGTCGTGGGCGTCCTCTCTGTGGGCATCGTGCTGCCCGTCAACTTCTCAGGGGACCTGCTGGGTCAGTGAGGGCTGGGATGGGTTAGGCGGGGAAGGGAGGGGAGGGGCCAGGAGGGTACATGCCCTGACCCCGGCATCATCCTCTCCCTCCTCCTCAGAGAACAATGCCTACAGCTTCGGGAGAACCACCATTGCCAACCTGAAATCAGGGTAAGATCAGGAAGCCGGCAGGCGAGGTCAGAGCCCAGCCGTGATGAGGAGGGGTGCGAGGGGGAGCACTGCAGGGAGAGGTGGCTGCAGGGCCCTGGGGACTTGGGTTGGAGACAGAGTAGGTGGATGTCTGCTGGGGGTTCCGGGGGATGACCAGAGAAAGAAGCTGCTGTGTGACCTCAGGCCAGGGATGGATGGCAAGGGTGGTTCGGGGACAGTGTGGCCAGTGGGCAGGGCAGGGAGAGATGACCTCTTGCGGACATTTTGGCAATAGTGGAGTAATCTTGGGGCCTGGACGACGTGAAGTGGGAGGCCTGCCCTGTGAGGGAGGCCACTGGCAGTAGAAGGGCCTTGAACCAGGGCTGAACTCACCCTGGGAGGCTGGGGGCTGTCTGCGCATGCTCCCGGCCCCAGTGCTCCGGGCACCCCTCTGCCCCACCCAGGAACAACCTCCTATGGCTGCACACCTCCTTCGCCTTCCTGTACCTGCTGCTCACGGTCTACAGCATGCGGAGACACACCTCCAAGATGCGCTACAAGGAGGACGACCTGGTGAGTGGAGCCCTAGCCAGCCTGCCCCGCCCCCAGCCTCTTGCTTCCCCTCAGGGCCCTACGGGGATGTGGGGGTGTCCGTGTGGGGGTGTCCGTGCCAGGGTGAGGCCACCTGGGTTTCCGTCCTGGTTCAGTAGCTCCAGAGCCCCTGTGCTGCAAGTTAAGTTACCTCCCTAAGCCTCGCTTAAAACGAGGCGACAGCAGAACCTTGCTAAGGAAGGGGACAGGTGTGGAAACCAGGCGGTGCCTGGCCCTCGGGAAACCTTGGTGCTGGTGCTATCATATCGATGTTCCCTGCCTGTGTACATCCATCCACCAGCCCAGTACTGAATGCCCACCCCATAGCAGCCACGGGCCCGCTTCGTGGCCTGAGGGTCAGAGAGTAGTACCCCTCCCTCCCCCTGAAGGACCCCTCGAGAGGGCGAGAGCGGAGCTGACCCAGGAGCTGATCCCTCGGAGCGAGGCGCCCAGTGCCTCTTTTGTTAAGCTCGCTGCCTGATTTCAATGAGATACACTCCCCTGCTGTCCCTGGGACCTGGCTTCTCCCAAAGGGCTCCTCCTACCCACCGGGCTGCTTCCCTTGGCCCACCATTCCCCGCGCCCTCCTGGCATTCTCCAGCCTCCTCTGCAAGGCACACCCGCTCCCCTCTCACCCCCAGGTGAAGCGGACTCTCTTCATCAATGGGATCTCCAAATATGCCGAGTCAGAGAAGATCAAGAAGCATTTTGAGTGAGTGGCCACTCCTCCCCCCTGACCCCAGGTTCTATGGGCTCTTCTTTGCCTTTCAGGCCCCTCAGACTCCTCACACCATCTGGCTGAGGCCTGGGGCTGCAGCGGGGTGGAGGCTAGACCACTTAAGAGTTAGGTGGCTCCAGGGCATTCTGGCACTGGGGCTGGGTAATAGGCCCCCTAAGAGCAGGGGAAATACAGGAAATACTTGGAAAGTGAGAGAAGGAAGTGGATGTCACATCCCCTCCTTCCTCTCTCTCACTTCCCACTCCATCTCTCCTCTCAGCTTGAACTGGGTCATGGGTTGATGACCAGGGTCCATGGGCCCTTTGAGGTGTATGGCTTCAAAACTGTGTGTGACGCTCTGTGTGCAGACTGGCAGGGAGGAGCTCTCAGCTTTCAGTGGCTCCTCAGGGACCCTGGGGGGACCTGAGCTGCATGTTCTCGGAGGCTCTGTTCAGCTCTGGAGTTCTGTCTCAGAGCGGGAGGGGAATACACACCTCCAAGAGTGCCGGGTGGCCGGAGCAGTATGTGTCCTGGATGAAGGATCCTGTCAGACATTCATCTTTGCGCTCAGCCTACCTTCTCGAATGATATTAAGCCTTAGGACCATAGAAATGAATGAAAGTTCTTTGAGCTCTCGGGGGGTTCACAGGGCGAAGGTCAGCGTCAGGAGCTGGTCCAGGGTCTGATCCGAGATCGATCTGAGTCCAGTCTGTGCCCAGCGTTAGGACTTGGCCAGTGGTCCTAATAAGGAACACCGGTAGTTTGGATCAGGGCTCAGTCTCTGCTCAGGATCAGGACTCAGTGAGGTCCAGATCCACTGCCAGTCGGCCTGGATCAGAAGCCAGTTGTTCTGGATCAGAACAGGACTGGAAGTCAGTGTCTGGCCAGGCTCAGGCGGCAGACCGCGTTGTCGCAGGTGGTTTGTGATTGGCATCAGCGGACGGACAGTCATGTACTCAACATGCCCTGATTATCACTTTCTGTACCCGAGCATGAATAATTAGAAGCAGGCCCTGCCCTCCCAGGAGTTCGAAAACAGCAGTCAACATTAGCTCATGCTCGGTCAATGGGAGAGAGACTCGGGATCCTGTCTGGAGTCCTGGCTGTCCTCGGCACGAGGGGACAGTCTGAGTCAGGATTAAGGACAGTGTGTGCTTAGAATTAGGTGACATCTTAATATCACTGTCCTGTCGGAATCAGTTGTCAGCTTGTACTGGCTAGTCCTCTAATGACAAATCCTTCTTGAACACCTGCTAGGCGCCCGCCCTGAAGGGGAAACTAGGGTTATGGCAATAAACAGAAAAATAAAAAGCCCCTGCCCTTGTGTGCTCACATTCTGGTGGGCGAGACAGAAAATAAACAAATAAACTAGTAACAGACATTGTGTCAAGTAGGGGTTGGTGCCAAGGGGAAAACCAAAGCAAGGAGAGGAACAGGGTGAGGCGGTCAGGAAGGGGTGCTGTTTCCAGTGGGGCGCGGGGTGGGAGGAGCAACCTGACAGGGCCCTGCACACAGTGAGGAAGCGAACCCCACTAACTAGACATCCAATCAGCACATGCTTGTTGTACACCTACTATGAGCTTCCTACCAGGGAGACAAAGGAGAACCGGGCCGGATGGGTGTGTGTGGGGAGCTCGTGGTTCAGGCTGTCCGTTTCAGGGGTCAGTCTATGGTTTTGTTCGGGAAGCAGACTGTGATTAAAATTCAGCGGTCAGCTTCTAAGCAGGGGTAGGGGAGACTGTGGTCCTAAATGGAGTTTTGGGGTCAAGGAGGTGAGCATCAGGGAACAGCCATCTCATCGGTCCATTCGTTCAGCACATGTCTAGTGAATATCCACTACATCTATGTCGCTGGCCCAGGCCCAAGCGTACGGTGATGAGTAGGGCGTGTGATCCAGGTCTGGGCTCTGTCTGAATTAGAGGCCCGACCTGGCAGAATTAGGGCATACCCCGCATGTGATATCAGAGAGCCTACATGGCAGGGATTAAGGAGTTAGAGATTAGTCAGGTGAGGATGAGGGCTCAGCCTGCCACGGGGCTCTAGGCCCTTCCACAGAGGAGCCCTAAAATAGCTGGAGCATCACAGTGTCAGGGGGAACGTCTGGAGTGTTCTTTCAAGGACCCCATCCCAGATTGAAGTTTGCAAATTCTTGTGCATCTGTGAACCAAACCTTGTGCATCTTTAACACTTGGTGGTTCTTCGTTTCAACAATCTTTTAAAAGATGGGGCTCAGTCCATATTGGGGAGCAGAGAGCAGCGTGCGATGAGAAGGGAGGAGCTGTGCCTTCAGTCGGCAGGCTCCCCTCGGGTCCTGCCACGTACCAGCACCGAGAGGCATGCACAGTCTCTCCCTGCTCGGTTCCAGGGCAAGGCGAGGGGCAATCTCGGATCTGCAGACCGGGCAGTGGGTTGGTCGGGGTCGGTTCTTTGGTGAGGCTAAGTGTTGGACTGTGACCAGCTATTCTGGGAACCGGGGTAAGAGAACAACTCGTGAGTAGAAGCCGTTTCTCTCAACTGCAAGTTCACAGCTCCAAACAAGAATCAGACCACGGCCATGGCCTCCCCTAGCACCATGCAGGCGCACACTCGCATCCCCGTCACCGTTACCATCGGGATGTGCTCCTGGCCCCCCCTGCCTTCGGGCTCCCTCCTGCTGCTCATATCAACATGGGGAGGAATTTCCAAGTTTCATTCTCACGGAGCTCCCATTTTTGTAAACCCGAAAGAGAGAGCTTGAATTGGGGGTGTATGTCCTCAAGGTGGTGGGCTCGTGGATGCAAGTCGGGGGCAGGCAGCGGAGGGGGGTCGCCACAGGAGGTGATGGTGGCCTGTGTTTCAGGGAGGCCTATCCCAACTGCACGGTTCTGGAAGCTCGCCCGTGTTACAACGTGGCTCGCCTTATGTTCCTCGATGCAGAGAGGTAATGGGGGGCAAGGACACTGGGGGGCCCTGCCTATCATGGAGGGCATCTTGGCTGCCACACGCTCCCCTTCCAGGTGTTTCCCAGGGCATTTGATTTTAATTCAACCCCTGGATCACCTGTCAATTCAGCTCTGGAAAGAGCAAGGCCTGGAGGTTAGAGTTTGTTGCAAGAGGAAAGGGGCCCACCCTGCCCACCCCATCCGAGGACACACCCTTCTTCAGCTGCAGTATGAAAACCTTAGGCCAGACTATAGGAAGAACTTCCGGCCCTCAGGGGATGGGCGGGAAGACCCTGGAATGGGGACATATCCGAACCATGCATTCTAAGCAGACCCAAGAGAAAGGTCGCCCCTGTCCTCATGGAGTGGACTTAGACGACCTCTCAGCTGGGCTCCCTGCCCACCCTCCCAGCCATCCCTGGCCCAGATGGGGGGTGGGTGACTGGGCGCTTGGATCCCACAGGAAGAAGGCCGAGCGGGGAAAGCTCTACTTCACAAACCTCCAGAGCAAGGAGAATGTCCCCACCATGATCAACCCCAAGCCTTGTGGCCACCTCTGCTGCTGCGTGGTGCGAGGCTGTGAGCAGGTAGGAGGTGACCTCAGGCCCCCAGAGCTCTGGTGGACATGGGGAGGGGCTGAGCAGACCTCAGGAAGACAGATCACAGTAGAGATGAACACCTTCCAGGTGATGTCCCATGACCCCGGGAACAGAAACACACACACACACATACATACACACACACACACACACACACACACACACACACAGACCTTAAACATAAAACGCCAAAGGTAGGGGACGCCTGGGTGGCTTAGTCAGTTAAGCGTCTGACTTCGGCTCAGGTTATGGTCTCATGGTTCGTGAGTTCAATCCCCACATCAGTCTCACTGCTCTCAATGCAGAGCCTGCCTCAAGTCCTCTGTTCCCTTCTCTCTCTGCCCCTTTCTCCTCTCTCTCTCTCTCTCTCTCTCTCTCTCTCTCTCTCTCCTCAAAAATAAATAAAGAACACCAAAGGCAAACAGACCCCCTGAGGAGGCAAGGCCATGCTGCCCAGGGGCTGGAGGTAGGGAGCGACCCTCCCTCACAGTCCCCACCTGTTCCTACAGTCCTTGAAGCTCCAGTTCCACTATTGGGTCCCTCCAGGGACCGAGTTTTCAGGGGCCACATCAGAAGAGGTCAGCCAGGAGGACAGTGTTGTGCTGTATTTACTAGCTCTGTGACTTCAGGCGAGTTTCTTGACTGCTCTGTGCCTCGGTTTCCTCATCTGTAGGATGGGGCTAATCGTACCTACCTGAGGCTTGTGAGGATTACGAGTGAACACCTAGAAAGCCTAGAGCAGTGCCTGGCCTGTAGTAAGCCCAGGGTCAGTGCTGCTGGGCATGGTGGCGACCAGCCCAGCCTGGCTCTCTGACCGGAGCCCTTGCCTCACCCGCTGCGCCTGTCCCCGGCAGGTGGAGGCCATTGAGTACTACACGAAGCTGGAGCAGAAGCTGAAGGAGGACTACAAGCGAGAGAAGGAGAAGGTGAACGAGAAGCCGCTTGGCATGGCCTTTGTCACCTTCCACAATGAGACCATCACTGCCATGTGAGCCCCTGCCCTGCCCACCCAGTCCAGTTCTTGTCCCCCCACTGCCCGGCTGGGAGTCCTGGGTCCCCACGCTCACGGCCAGCTGTTGGCAGTGGGGTCCGCAGTGGCTGGTGCCCTGGTGACCAGTGCCCACTGTCCCCCAGCATCCTGAAGGACTTCAATGTGTGTAAGTGCCAGGGCTGCACCTGCCGCGGGGAGCCGCGCTCCTCGTCCTGCAGCGAGTCCCTGCACATCTCCAACTGGACCGTGTCATACGCCCCCGACCCCCAGAACATCTACTGGTGAGCATGGGGGTGGCAGGGGCAGTCTTCGTGGGGCCTGCTGGCCCAGGGGGTCGAAGGGAGGTGTCACCGGGAACCGTCAGCATGCGGTCCCCGGCATGACCCTCTCCCCCACCTTCCCAGGGAGCACCTGTCCATCCGAGGCTTCATCTGGTGGCTGCGCTGCCTGGTCATCAATGTCGTCCTCTTCATCCTCCTCTTCTTCCTCACCACCCCGGCCATCATCATCACCACTATGGACAAGTTCAACGTCACCAAGCCCGTAGAGTACCTCAATGTGAGGCCCATGCCCCGCGCCACCCCTCCATGCTGTGTCAGGAGACGCGAATGCCAGGCTTCGGACCCCTCTTAGAGGGGGAATCCAGAGTGCCCTCCTGCCCAGCCTGGCCTCTGTTCCGCTTTCCTAGCCCTCTAGGAACTTCCCTCGGGTTCCCTGCCTCCTTCCCCCAGCAGAGACCACCCTTGGGTTTGCACACATCTAGAGAGACCCGGGGAAGAGAGAGCTCCCAGGGCCAGTTTTAACTGACCATGTGACCTCAGGCAAGTCCCTTCACATCCCCAGTCTCTGTGACAGAAGAATGGAGGTCCAGACTATATCACTGGCCTCCGAACTCAGATTCTGGTGCCTTTATCAAAAAGACTCTTAGGTGAAACCCAGTGTGGAAGAGCAAGGCTTCTCAGATGACTGTAGAGTGACAGTCACTTCCACTAGCTCTCCCCTCACCTCTCCTGCCACGCACACAGCATAGCTCCTTTAGAGTCTCAACGTCCAAAGGAAGACAGTTTGAAAATCACCGAGTGATAATAGCAAAATATGGAAGACCCAGTCTTGCTGGGTGCAAATTCTACTCCCCTTCACTCTTTATTAGCTGGGTAACCTACTGAATCTCTTCCTGCCTTAGTTTGCTTATCTGTAAAATGGGGTAATATTGTTGCGAGGATCAGTACACGTAAAGCACGTGATCAATGCTGGGCACTTAGTAGGTACTCAACAAATGCTAACTACTGATGTTATTCATAAGACCCTGGCCCCCACAGGTTCTGGACTTCTGTCTTGGGACCCTGAGAGCTGTGGGGCCTGGGGCTAAGTTGGGGAGGGGGCCAGTAAGCAAAGCAAGCTAGATGGGGGCCCATCAGGCTGTGCCTGCCTGAAACGACCCCCTGTGCCCCGCTGCAGAACCCCATCATCACCCAGTTTTTCCCCACCTTGCTGCTGTGGTGCTTCTCGGCCCTGCTCCCCACCATCGTCTACTACTCGGCCTTCTTCGAAGCTCACTGGACACGGTGAGACACCTCACACACACTGCACTCTGTGCATGCCCAGCCCCACTGGGCAGCCCTTTCCCCTTCTGCCTCCCCCGCCCTGGGCGGCCCCAGAGCCGCTGGGGAGGGATGCCCCTCACCGGGGGAGGCCCCCATCCCAGCCGAGCCTCCTGTGATCCCATCCTGGCTAGGGGC
Organism: Suricata suricatta; assembly: GCF_006229205.1. Taxonomy (NCBI): domain Eukaryota; kingdom Metazoa; phylum Chordata; class Mammalia; order Carnivora; family Herpestidae; genus Suricata; species Suricata suricatta. The sequence continues at coordinate 40,804,278 of NC_043706.1, forward strand.
GCAGGCATGGGGGCTACTGCGGCTGACCTCTGCCCTGTGCCCCCTGCCCCAGCTCCGGGGAGAACAGGACCACCATGCACAAGTGCTACACCTTCCTCATCTTCATGGTGCTGCTCCTGCCCTCGCTGGGGCTGAGCAGGTAGGTGGCGGAGGATGGGATGGGAGCTGGGGGTGGGGGAGGGGTTGTTGCAGGATGGGCAAGGGGAGTGGGTCAGGCTCCCACTTTCCTCACAGAGGGGGTGGGGTGGGGAACCCACATCTGCGGGGTATCCCCGGAGGCTCATAGGCTAGACTCCTTCTCCCCTGGTGTTCTGGGCCATTCCATCCCCCCACCACACCTCTCCACTCCTCTCCAGCCTGGACCTCTTCTTCCGCTGGCTCTTTGACAAGAAATTCTTGGCCGAGGCAGCTATTCGGTTTGAGTGAGTGACCTGGGTCCCCAGGGAAAGAGACCGGAGGGCAGGGGTGGGCATGCCTGAGACACACGGCCTTCCCCCATGGCAGGCTGCAGCAGCTTCCACTTCCGCCCACTGCCAGAAAGAGGAGGGGGCTTATAGGGGGTGGCAGGGTCACCCCAAAGCTTGCACACAGTGTCACAGGTATAGACATGGGAGATGTCCCTGGGGTCTGTGTTGGGGCTTGTTCTCCGGGAGCCCCTCTAGAGGTCCCCTTCAAGGTTTATTTGGGGCTTTAGGACCCATGCTGGGGGATTTCTCTGACCGTCTCTAGAGCTCGGATTCTAGGACTAACTGTGGGAAGCGAGTTTCACTCAGGAGGTTTGAAGAGGTGTCTATAGTAGGAGTCATACTTGGGGAGTGACTTGGGTAGACCCCTGAAGGGCTCCGGAGCCCACACTTCAGAGTATCTGTGGAAGGCTCTTGGGCTTCCCACCCTGGAGTATGACAGGGAGCTCTGAGGCTCATACTCTGGGACGTTTGTCGGACACAGATTCTGGGAACACCTCTGACGTTTCATTATCCAAAGGTGTGACTGTGGAGTTCTATATGGAGAACCTTTTCTGGAAAGCCGTATGAGGCTCTTTGGCTGGGGGCGGGGGGCATATCTGTGTATGTGGACACAAACTCCAGGGGTCTTAGCTCTAGGCTATCTGTGATCATCTTGGGCTCACACTTGGGCTGTCATAGGCATTGACAAAGACACCAAAGATCTTTGAGCAAGGATCTCTGGAAGTGTCTGGGGCTAATATTACTCTGGGGGCAATAACAATGGCTGAATTGAAGGTCTAAGGGGTACTTTCTGGGCATTCCTAGGGCTGATGCCCTTGGGGATCTTTTAGGAGCTCATGGGGGTTGTCCGTGGAGATCTCAGACGGTCACACCCTGAATGCCGGTGGCCCCAGAACTGTGGAGCTCTCTCCCTGGGTCTTATAGTGCACAAGTCCTAGGGACACCACTGAGCTCACACTTCCAGGTTGTATCTACTCACGCTGAGGGTGTTGGAGGAGTCTGTTGACACTCCAGCCTCTGGGGTTCACACACTGGGTGCACTGGGGCACAGGTGCCTGAGAGCTGAGCTGGGGTGTCCACATGAAGGAGGGACAAAGGTGTGGTGTGCTTCCCTGCTGGCAGTGGGCAGGCCGCCACCGGGTTTCCCAAGGGTACAGTGCTGGAGCACTTGGTGCCTGCAGGTGCGTGTTCCTGCCCGACAACGGCGCCTTCTTCGTGAACTACGTCATTGCCTCAGCCTTTATCGGCAACGCCATGGACCTGCTGCGCATCCCAGGCCTGCTCATGTACATGATCCGGCTCTGCCTAGCGCGCTCTGCCGCGGAGAGGCGCAACGTGAAGCGGGTACGGCCGTCTGGGGGCCGCGGTGGCCCGCGCAGCGCCCCCTCGTGGGCCCAAGCAGAAACAGTGGCAGTTAGGCTAGGTTGTGGGACACAGGGGTGCTGAAACCTGAAGGACCCAGTTCTGTGGTCTTGGGCTATCCCTTTCCAATCTGGAGCCTCAGTTTACCCATATGTGCAGCAATAGACAGACATAGAGAACCCCGAAGGCACCTACCAGCTCTGACAGTCTAGCGTCCTGATGGGAGTTGGGGGAGGTCCGGGTCCCTAGACCTAGGGTCCTTGTGCCCTACCTCACATGAGGTCTCTGGGCATCCCATTCCCAGGCCTATCCACCTGACAGCCCCTGATTCCTAAAAGGCCCCCCCCACCACCATGCCCCATCACTGTACCCACCCTCACCTCTGTCTCAGCCACAGCCCCTCTCCCACCTGCTTTGTCCTGCCCCACCCTGGATATTGGGTTCCTCTTCCCCATGGCTTCGTTCCTGGCCCCCTGCCCCCTCCCACCTGCCCTGTGCCCTTCTAGTCTGCCCTTCTCTTCCCTGAGCCACCCTCCTGCCCATCTCCCCCCCAGCATCAGGCCTACGAGTTCCAGTTTGGCGCAGCCTACGCCTGGATGATGTGCGTCTTCACGGTGGTCATGACCTACAGTATCACCTGCCCCATCATCGTGCCCTTCGGTAGGCGCCGCCGCGCCGGGACCTGGGCCCTGCTCGGGGGGACCCAGGACTTCGCCCGCCTCACTCTAGTAGGGCAGGCCGCCCTGAGTGGGCAGGGTCCTGGCTGGGAGGCCGGCCCCTCGGGCCTCCCGCCCGGTCCCTGCCTCAGTCTGGGGCCGGGCCTGGGGGGAGTAGGGGGAAGGCCATCTCAGCTCAGGTTGGCCCCAGCTGGTGTGCCAGGCCCCCGGGCAAAGTCCCCCAACATGGCCATATGCCTCCACACCTGCCTTCACTCAGCCGACCTACTCGGACACACATCACAGACCCACAGAGGTGTTCACATGTGCGCACTTGCACACACACTTGAACTCCTCCACAGCACCCTCGGGTACACATGGACAGTCCCGTCAGCTCAGGAAAGACTTTTGGATTCCAGGGTGGGGTGGGACTCTTGCCACTCGCAGACCCCCTGTAACTGAACTGGGTGTCTTGGACAAGTCCCTCTTCCTTCCGAAATTTAGCAAAGTTTCTCTTCAACTCTAGCCCTACCAGTGACCTCTGCTCCCCTGCATAACATCCTAACCCCTTAACCACCTCCCTTAGTTCTTGAAGGCTCCAAACTAACCTCCTTGTCCTCATTTGAAAACTCCCAGTCCCTCAGCCTCCAGGAAAATGGAACTTACCACCTAATTTATACCCATGTGTTTAGGGACAGGGTAGAAAAACAAACCAATAAGGGGTTGGAGAAGAAGCTTGTTGACCCAAATAAATGGACTTCTAATAGCAGGATTTTTAGTGAGGGGCTGCAGAGCAGAGCAGGCAAGCTAAGGAAGCAACCGTCTGGGACCCTGCAATGGGCTTGGAGCCGGGGCAGGAGGAGGGAGGCCAGCCCTTCGGCGATCCCAGTAGCACTGGGATGCCCCGTGACGGACCCACAGCAGCCCGGTGGCGTGGGTTCCGAGGTCAGGGCCCGTGTGGCTTCCCCCAGGGCTCATGTACATGCTGCTGAAGCACCTGGTAGACAGGTACAATCTCTACTACGCCTACCTGCCGGCCAAGCTGGACAAGAAGATCCACTCAGGGGCTGTGAACCAGGTGGTGGCCGCACCCATCCTCTGCCTCTTCTGGCTGCTCTTCTTCTCCACCATGCGCACGGGTGAGGGCCACCCCCCCAGCACACACACATACCTCAGGGAGCTGGGGGAGGGGGACCACCATCCAGAGTCAAGGCAGAGCAAGCCGTGGGAGGGTCCCTGATGGCCAAGGGCCGCAGGCAAGGAGCCTGGGAGAAGCCGCAGCACGTGGGAATGTGGGATTGCATTCGGGAGGTAGCAAAAGGGGGGGGTGCCCAGAGGAGAGGTGGCGGCCCCATCCTTTGCCCCCCCCCCACCAGGGTTCCTAGCCCCCACGTCCATGTTCACATTCGTGGTCCTGGTCATCACCATCGTCATCTGTCTCTGCCACGTCTGCTTCGGACACTTCAAATACCTCAGTGCCCACAACTACAAGGTGTGGGGCAAGGGGGGCAGGGGCTGGCTGAGGGCAAAAGCTCACGGGGGTGCAGGGGAGCAGGGGGATGGGTGGGAGCTAAGGGCAAGGGCAACAAGGGTGCCAAGAGGGTGCAGGGTCATGATTGCGGCTGAAGGCAAGGACATCTCCCCACTCTCTGACTCATTCTGGGCCCCTCAAGATTGAGCACACGGAGACAGATACTGTGGACGCCAGAAGCAATGGACGCCCCCCCACTGCTGCCGCTGTCCCCAAATCTGCGGTGAGTGCCCCAATTCATGGCCAGAGATGGGGAGGAGCCTCTAATTGAAGCGCAATCCTAAGTTGAGGGTTCCACTAGTCCTCTGGAAAGTGAAGCCCATTCCAGACCCCAGGGGCAGGGAGAGATCTGGCTTCACTGAGGGGGCTGCCCACCTCTCCCTGGAAGGAAGATCACTGTCCCACTCCCTGGAGACCGAGATCCCCCAACCAACCCCTCGCCATGAGGAGCAGCTGTCCACCCTCACCCTCTACTCTTTCCCCCTTTCAGAAATACATCGCTCAGGTGCTGCAGGACTCAGAGGTGGACGGGGAAGGGGACGGGGGTCCTGGAAGCTCAGGGGATGAGCCCCCATTGTCCTCGTCCCAAGATGAGGAGCTGCTGATGCCACCTGATGGCCTCACGGACACAGACTTCCCGTCTTATGAGGACAGCCTCATAGAGAATGAGATTCACCAGTAAGGGGAGGGAGGGGCCCTGGAGGCCACGCCCTGCCCCCACCCAACCCCCCACCCCCCCACATGGACACTAAAAACGCTAATAATTTATTAGATCTAAAGCCCCTTCCTCCCCCATCCCCTGCTTTCATTAAGGTATTTAAATCTGGGGATTACACCACTCTCCCCCGCCATGGAGGGAGGGAGGGAACCCCCCAACCTCAGTGAGGAGAGCCCCGAGCCGGACCCGGGGCAAAGAGGGGTGCAGACAGGGTTCCCCCAGATCAGTGCCCCCCAGGCTAGTAGTATGGTCAGGAAAGGGTTATTGAGAGCCAAGAGGGGTACCTGGTGCCATGGCTGGAGACCTGGTGGGGGCCAGGCGGATCAGGGGCCGCCCCCCCCCCAGTTCTTTCCTCCCCCAAGGCCCCCTGGGATCTGGCACTCCAGGGAAATGGAGCCTCCAGGCCTGTGGGTTGCATGAGAGGGGAGGGGCTGCTGAGTGGGAGGAAGAGTCAGGCCCCCAGCCAGGGAGGTGACCTAGGGGTGGGGGGTGGGCATGGCTGACACTGGAAACTGGGTTTTTGCACTGTTTTTTTTTTTTTCCTTTAAAATAAAAACAAAAAAGAAAAGCTCTGAGGCAGGTGTCTGATTTGTGCTGCCACCCCTGACAAGTGGGCTGGGAACCAAGCACCCTTGTGTACCCGGATGATCTGTTTGGAACCTGGGCAAAAGACTTCCTGGGTGGGACCTGAGATGCCCTGGGGAGAGGAGAGAAGGGGCCTGGGAGCCTGCAGGGGAGTCCGCTGCGGTCACACTGCCCCCCTACTCGGGCGTCTGTCAGCTCTCCGCTCCGTCTTTACCCACTGCCTGGAGGAAATTACAGGACCACTAGGCTGAGGGATGGGGACACAAACACATACTGAATCCCCTGGAAGCCACACAGATGGACAGAGATTCAGGGAGAAAGGCCGTGCAAAACCACAGGTTCCCTAGCATCTTCTTGAAGACTTCCTGGAGGAGGGTGATTCCCACAGGGCTGCTTCTAGAAAGGGACTTAGCAGGTGGCTCTGGAGGATGAGAGGCAAGAAAAATGGGGCCACAGTAGTCCAGCAAATAATGCCATTATTATCTGTTGTCATTGTTGTTACCACGTATTGAGCGGTTATTATGTGCCTGGAATCACGCTGAGTGACTGTGTTACGTGTTTAAAGCATCTACACCCCAGAGAGCTCACTCCAGGGTCAGGTATGGGTTCGCTGCGAGGGTTACGTGAGATAATAGATGTAGATGCCCACTTGGCCCAGCGCCCAGCCCATGGGAAACACCCAATAAACGCCAACGAGAATTAATTCTGTGATCATTAATAGCACCTGCAAAGCAGTGTCGTTTCCCTCTTCTTGCGGAAAATCAGGGAGACTATGGTTTGTCCACAGTTACCTGCCTGGGAGGAGGCTTGGAAGGCCCTCCGAGAATCTCAGTGAGCCAGGCCCCCAGCCCGTCTGTCCCATCCCTCTCCGGAGCGCCCAGTCAAATCTTCCACATCCCCAGACCCAACTGTAATTCACTTTTCTTTTTTTAATGTTTATTTATTTTTGAGAGAGAGACATAGCATGAACCAGAGGGGGCAGAGAGAGCAAGAGACAATCTGAAGCAGGCTCCAGCTCTGAGCTGTCAGCACAGAGCCCAACGCGTGGCTCCAACTCACAAACCATGAGATCATGACCTAGGTCAAAGTCAACACTTAACCAACTCAACCACCCAGGCACCCCAGTAATCCACTTTTTGTAAGAAATTTCCTATGGCCACTCTAGCCCATCCCCAAGAGGCCGACCCAGCCACATGGTCATGCGCAGTGTATGCTGCGTGTGCATCGGGTCTCCTGGCTCTCGGAGAGCCGGAAACTCCAGTCCCGGTTCTGTCACAAACATGCTGTGCAACCCTGGGAGAGCCACCTCTCCTCTCTGAACCCGTCTGCTCATCAATAAAACCAAGGAGTACGGCCAAGTGATCCCGAAGGCCCTCAACATCCAACCTACCCATTACCCACCACCCATCAGCAGGACCCAGAAAAGAAAGTGAGTCAAGAAACTCACAGAGGAGAGAAAAGGGGAGACCCCAGAGGACCAGGCAGAGGAAGAGAAAAAGCAGGTACCACAAAGGCTTACAGATAGTCGACCAGAAACAACCAACAACAGGGAAAGCAAACAAAGCAAAAAACCCGTGAAAGATTGCCCAGGCACTAGTAAAGGACAGGAGGCACACAGTGTGTGGGGTCCACCCACCCCCAGGCTATGGACAGATGTCCCCTGCTTGGAAGGCCAGGGTCCCCTGTATTGAAGATGCACGGTCTTGTGAAACGTGGGCCTCCAGTGGAGACCACAGAGTCCCAGGGCTGAGAAGCAGAGTACCAGCTGGGGGTGGGCAGAAACTGGCTGTGAATTCCAAGCAGGGAGCACACACAGCAGGCCCCTGAGGCCGCACACAGCAGCTCTTGATCCCTCTGTGAACCCACCTCGAGCACCTCCTGTGCTCCAGGCCCTGAGGTGGGTGCTGGTGACACAGCAGAGGCTGCTTCTAGATGCCCCGGCCCAGCGGGCAAGCCAGAGACGCACCTGAGCACAGGTCCAGCACCCTTCTGACCACCTTCTGTGAGTTGACTGAATCCTCAGAGAAGCCCAAATTCAGAGGTGAGGAGCTAAGGGCACACAGTGGTGATGTCCCTTGCTCCTGCTAACATGACTTTGCTGTGGTGCTAGGACAAGGGTGAAAAAAGTCTTAGGGTGGCGTGGGAGCCCCAGACCAGGACTACCTTGCCCATTCAAACTTTTCACTGTTCAGCCAAGAAGGTTGACACCCAAAAAGGAGGAATGACAAGAACCCACAACTATTAAGGTTTTATCATTTGCTACGATGGGTACCCCTGGGGGGGCTCAGTCGGTTAAGCGTCCAACTTCAGCGCAGCCCTACATGGGGCTCCATGCTGACAGGGCAGAGTCTCTCTCTCTCTCTCTCTCTCTCTCAAAACAAATAAATAAACTTGTAAAAAATCTTGTCATTTACTATGCCAGCTCAACAGAACTCAGGGAAACACATTTAGCAGTTTCTTGTAAAAGGGTATGTTATGGGACACCAGGGAGTGGCAGGTGGAGGGAGTACACGGGTTAGATCAGAAGGGTCCCCAGCAGAAGAGCCTCTGTCCTGTGGAGTTGGGGTGCCCCACCCTCCCAGCAAGTAAATGTGTTCGCCAACCCAGAACCTCTCTAAACCCCGTGTTTAGGAAGGTTTCTGGAGGCTTCCTCATGTGGGTATGACTGATGATTAACTCGGTCTCCAGCCCCTCTTCCCTCCCTGGAGAATGAGGAGCGGGGCCGAAAGCTCCAGCTTCTAATCATGACTTGGTGTTTCTGGCCATCAGCCCCCATCCTGCGCCTATCCAGAAGACCTCCAGAAATGACCTCTTTAGAACAAAAGACGCTGTTGTCACTCGCAAAACTCCAGAGGATTTAGGACTCCTGTGCCAAGAACCAGAGGCAGAGACTGAGGGTTCATTTCTTATTGTGTCACCTCTGGCCCTCGCTTTCCTCATCTATAATGTGAGGATAATGACAATACGTCCTTGAGCTGTTTAAGGATTAAACAAGCGGAAAGCTCTTAGCCCAGCTTTTGGCACATAATAAGAACTTAATTAACTGGAATTAATGGTCTTATAGATGAGGAAGTTGAGATCCAGAAAGGGGGGCGGGGAAGACTTGTCCAAGGTCAACTTGGAACAAGACTATGATTCCATTCAGTGGCCTGAGCATCTGCTCCAGAGCCAGAGCTCCCCAGGCATGGCAGGGGGGACAGAGGGACAACCGGACAGTCCCCATCCTCAATGGTCATACACTCCTGGAAAGCCCATACTATGGGGCAGGTTTGTCATGTCAAAGACGTGTCTTTCCCCTGGATAGACATGACAACCAGGCCAGCGGCCTAACCGTGCCAAGGAGAGTGTAATGGGTTGAATTGAGTCCCCCCAAAGACGTGTTGAAATCCTAACCCCCCAGTCAGTACCTCAGCATGTGACCTTACTTGGAAATATGGTCATGGCAGAAGTGAACAGTTAAGATGAAGTCATGCTAGAATACGGTGGGTCCCTAATCCTGTACAAAGTGGTGTCTGTATGAAGAAAAGAGACACGGAGAATGCCTGGTGAAGACACAGAGACACATAGGGGCAGTGCCATGTCCCTGGGAAGCTGTGTTTCAAAAACGAAGAGGCTTTCAGGATAAAAAGGTCAGGTTGGGGTGTCAGGGACAAGCCCTCCCTGGAAGCCTTGGGCTGGAGGAGAGGGATCCAGACTTGTCTTGATTGGACAGCCAGTGTGGTGAAGGTGCCCCGGGGTAGGGGTGCTGGGACTCCCATCTTCACAGGAAAAGGACCCTACAGCAGGTGGGCAGGGCACCTGCAGATCAAATGCATCTAGGTTACTGACCATGACACCTATGGGGGACGGTGGGAAGGAGGACCGAAGAGGAAGGCAAAAATCAAACGTGCCACTGCCCTGGGACTCCCCCTGCAATTGGAGAGTTCTGGGTGGGGGAGGGGGACCCCCACCTCCTCCCCCCTCCCCCAGAAGCTTCAACTGTCAAGCCACCACGCTAGTCACCAGCATGCTGTACTCCGCAGGTAGGCGCTCATGGGCTTACACACTTCCTGGACATCTGCAGGCCAGGGCCTCCCCCCAGTGGAAGGGGCTGTGTCCCCTTGAGCAGATGGGCCTCTTCCTCAGACGGTCCACTGATGGCCAGACCCACAGGAGCCTTTCCTCCTGTCTCCACTGGAGCGGAGTGGGACCAGACATCCCACTGTCACAGCTGCCTGTGAGAAAGGCTTGTATGAGGGAAGCCCCAGAGGCTATTAGAGAAATAAAACTCAGGGAACAGAGAGAACCTCTCCCCATCCCAGTAAAACTGGCCTCTTGATCCAGAAAGACCAGACCGTGTGAAGGCCCCAGGAGCAGGACTGTGTAGGCAGGCCTGGGGACCTGACCTCAAGACCCGAGGGAGACAGCACTGGGGAGAGGGGTGCTGGACAGAGCTGAGCCGTTCTGTGGGGCAGAAGGGCTCAGCCCTGCCCCTCACCCGGCCTAGGAGGGCAGCTGGCTTCTATATGGGGCCCCCTGGATCCTGGCTTCCAGGGCCCTCACCATCTGCCTGACCCCTGGAGGTGTAGGGCCAACCCTAGGAGAAGCCTGAACCCAGTCCTCACCCTTCAGAAGTGCCCCGAGAAGTTGAGACAGCCAGCTTTGGAACCTCAGCTGTCCGCACATCTGCAGGCCTTGCATCTGGTGGGGAAGCCGAAGCAGCCCCTCAGGGATGACTTCCGGTCTGGAGAAGGGGACAAGAGGCACACCCGGCCCAGAGAGCTTCCTATCCATTCATGCCTTGTTTTACCATATTGCTCTGGCCATCTGCCTGTCCTTCCCACAGCCAGGCTTACCTATCTGTCTGTGCTTCCACTTGCCCATGCCCCTAGCCCACCTGTCAGGGCTCCCGTCTGTCACCCTCTCCAGAGACGTTTTTGGGGATGCCTGGTGGAGCGTGTGTCTGTGTAAGTCTCCCCAGTCAGCCAGCTGAGTAACAGGCTCAGAGCCGGCAGACTCGGTATACAGGAAGTGAGGCTGGAATGAATGGTGAGATGTGACTCTAAAGGTGGGGCGACAAGTGGGGACATGAGCGTAGCCTTGGCCCGCTGCTCCCTGATGTTCTCCAGTGTCCTTGGACACCCTAGCACCTCCTGTGGTCTTTCTAGACCCCTAGGGGAGCCCGGCACATGCACTCCTGGGGGCAGCCAAGTCAGAGTCGACCTAAGTGGTGGAAGGACACAGAGCCGTTCACCTCACTGTGTGAGTGCCCTTGGGCCGTTCACTCACCCCAGGTCTGTCACCCCGAGTACTATAGGACACTTAGCAGCATCGCTGGCCTCTCCCCTCTGGGTGCCGGTAGCACCCACCTGGTCCCCAGTTATGACAACCAAAAATGCCTCAAGACATTGCTAAGTGTTCCCTGGAGGCATGGTCTCCCAGGTTGAAGACCACTGTCCTAAGGTCCAAGGATCCCACCCCACCCGGTGGCCTCTCTCCTGGCACCTGATCCCTGCCTCTGTGGCCCGTGAGGCTGAACCTGAAGGAAGATAGTCTAAGTAGGGTCCTCTCAGAGCTCCACACAGGGGGGTGTTCGTTTTTGACTCCTCGGTGCCTGGCACAGAATACATGCTCTAAAAATGTGGCAGAGATGAGCTACAGTTTGCTTTAAGGAACGCAAACACATGGGGCGCCTGGGTGGCTCAGGCCACTCACAGTTCCTGGGTTCGAGCCCCACATCAGGTTCTGTGCTAACAGCTAGCTCAGAGCCTGAAGCCTGCTTCAAATTCTGTATCTCCCTCTCTCTCTGAGCCTCCCCTGCTCGCACTGTCTCTCTCTCTCTCTCAAAAATAATAAAAAACATTTTAAAAATTAAAAAAAAAAGGAGCGTAAACACAGCCGCACAGCTGCAGACACAGACAGGCACACAGACGATCCCAACATGTTGAGTGTAAGTGTTCCTGCATCCTTATGATCACTGAGCCCTGGGAAGGGGAGGAGTCCACGTAGAAACTCCGGCGATACTAGTTACCCAGCCAGGTGAGTGAGGGAAAGGCAACCAACATTTTCTGAGCATCTCCCAAATGCCAATCTTTTTCATGTGTTGCATCATTTAAATCCGAAACACCCTTCAAGGTAGGATATAGTGGCCTCTTTATACAGCTGAGAAAACCAAAACTCAGAGACGTAAAGCAGCTTGCCCAAGGTCACACAGCTATCCACTTTGGTTTGGTGCAGCCCAGGGCTGCTAAATAGAAATCAGCTGCCTTCCCAACCCCTTTCCCGACCCCTTATCCATCCTCAGTTCCCTCTCCTGGATGAGGGGAAGTGACTTAACAAAGACCACCTAGAGGCCGTCCCTTGGTTGTAAAACGGAGGATGCCTAGGCTGTGAGGAATGGGTGAGAGCATGGACCAGCCTGCTCGGTGTGACTCTGACTGACTTTGCTGCCCACCAGCTCTCCAGCCTTGAGGAAGCTCAACCTCTCTGGGCCTTGGTTCTCCCCACGTGCAGCAGGGAGACATGATAACAGTAAACTCAGCCAACAGGGTTGTGAGGATTCACTGAGTTAATGCATGTAAAGCATTTAGAACTATGCCAGACATGCTGAGTCCTCCAACACTGTTAATTATTATTTTTATAACTGCTCTGTAAGTGCTAGCTACTGTTTTTTATTTTTTAAGTAAGCTCCATGCTCAGCACGGGGCCCAGAGCAGGGCTTGAACTCATGGCCCTGAGATGAAGACCTCAGCCGATATCAAGAATCAGACGCTCACCCAACTGAGCCACACAGGCGCCTCAGTGCTAGTTACTTTTACAACTGGGGGAGATCCCTGATAAATTCTCATCACAAACCATAGGCTCTGTGGACGAAGCAAAAGACCGGATCCCAAGTCTCTATTCCCCAAACTTCTCTTAATCCAATGAGCTTTTCTCCTTGGGGACCAAGAAAACTCTAGACCCAAGGGACCTCAAGGGGACTCCAGAGTAGCCTTTATGCTGTGGTCAAGGACATTTAAAATTTTTTTTTCATGTTTTTTATTTATTTTTGAGAGACAGAGAGAGACAGTGCGAGCAGGGGAGGGTCAGAGAGAGAGGGAGGCACAGAATCCAAAGACAGGCTCCAGGCTCTGAGCTCTCAGCACAGAGCCCAACGCAGGGCTCGAACCCACGAACCATGAGATTATGACCTGAGCTGAAGTCAGACACTCAACCAACTGAGCCACCCAGGCACCCCCAAGGACATTTTTAATTGCCTGCACCGATGCTCTGGCTTCCCTAGGCTGAGGTGAGCTCTTTTGTAGTAGATAGAAACTAAGAGGCTCCTCCCTTCTAGGAGCACTGGGGAACATCATTCAAAATGTCTATTGAGCACCTAATATGTGCTCAATGCAGCAGCAAACAAGAGACAAAAATCCCTGCCCTCCTAAGCTTCTATTCTACTGAGGGAGACAAATAATAAATAAAATGTATAGTATAAAGGGACCAGAGCAGGACAGGGAGTTGCGGGTCAGGGCAGGAGAGAGAAAACATAGATTTGCAAACATAGGTGAAAAGTCTCTACAGTGCAATGCAAGGCATTCATTCATCTGTTCATTCATCCACTGAAAGCATTTATCAGCCCCTGCTGGGGCTAGGTGCTATATGAGACAGATGGAGTTCATTTTATTTTTTTTAATTTATTTATTTAGTTTTAGAGAGGAGAGAGAGAGAGTGTGCAGAGGGGAGAGGCAGAGAGAGAGGGAGAGAAAGAATCCCAAGTAGGATCCAACATGGAGCCCAGCATGGGGCTCGAACTTATGAATCGTGAAATCATGACCTGAGACGAAACCAAGAGTCAAGATGCTTAACTGACTGAGCCATGAAGGCTCCCCAAGAGACAGATGGAACCTAGTAATGGACAGAGGAGCCCCCACGTCCACCCTTGAGAGCTCACGGACAAGTCAACTCAGCAGGCAGGTAGAGATGGGTGTCACAACAAAGCGTTGGACGTGAGGGCGGCCCCAAACTCTGCATGGGCACATTAGGGGAGGGCTTCCCCAAGGAGGTGGCATTGAGCAAGAACAGGAAGGCTGAGCAGAACTTTCTCCAGTGGACAAGCTGTGTGCATGGGATCAGGAATGATTGCAGGCGGAGGCACAGAGGCAGGAACAATCTGGTGCAGCTGAGAAACAAGGGCTGCCTGTGCAGGAAGGCACTGTGGCCTCTAGGTGGCAGCCTGACTTGAGGCATTACCAGACCTAGAGAAGTCCCAAGGAGATGCTGATGTGGGACCTGGGAATAGGTTGGTCTGGTTGGGGTCCTGAGAAGAGTATAAAGGGGCACCAGATAAATTTAGCCACAAATGGCCTGCGTGATCCCCGTAGTCGGTGAAGGTGGGAAGATGGTGCTAGTTCCACAGGACTTCTCGCTGAGGAGCCGCGCCTCCCTCAGGAGGTAGCATCAGGAAATGGTCAAGGTCATGGGCCAGGTGCCTCGGAGGCTTAGTCGGTTAAGCATCTGACTCCGGTTCAGGTCATGATTTCACAGCTCATCCGTTCAAGCCCAGCTCAGAGCTTGGAGCCTGCTTTCGATTCTGTTCCTCTCTCTCTCTCTCTCTCTCTGTCCCTCCCTTGCTTGTGCTCTGTCTCTCTCTCAAAAATCTATTAACATTTAAAAAAATGTTTTTATTTGAAAAAAAGGAAAAGATCATGGATTTAGCTTGAGGTCTGCAGTCAGACTTAGTCCCATGCCCAGGCCTCACCCTGTGACCTCGGACAAACCCCTTGACCTCCAGGCCCCTGCCTCCTCTTCCAGTAATTAAGGGTATTGCATGGACCGTTCTGGGGGCTGGTGCACTTAGCCCAGAGCAGACACTCAGTACTGTTAGCCGTGCTTTTGTAACTCTTCTCCCTGTCTGTCACATCGAGGGAGGGCGAATGGCTGAGACCCCCGCTCTTACCTCGGTGGACCTCAGCCTTCTGCGGGCTCAATCTGGGTCTCACCTCTAGGCACCCCAGAACCCTCCTGCCACCCCCCGCCCCCGCCGTAGCTGCCCCTTCTTTTCCTCACTATGGATTCCTTCCATGCCCTGGCACTAACTAGGCCCTCTTTGACTTAGACCACATCCTTCTACGACTCTGAGTCTCTATATAGATTGCCCTATTTGGGGCATTTTGTACAAACCAATCATACAGTAGGTGGCCCTTTGTGACTGCCTACTTTCACTTAGCACAATGATTCTGAGGTTCCTCCATGTTGGAGCGCGGATGGGTACTTCATTTCTTTGTGAATGGTATCCTTGCCTGAATGATATTCGCTGTATGTATATTTCTCATTTTATTTGTCCCTTTATCAGCGGTTGGATGTTTGGGGAGGTCTCCTCCCACTTTTTGGCTATCACGAATAATGCAATGACGTTTGTGTCCAACTTTTTGTACAGACCTATACCTTCCTTTCTCTCGGGCATATGTCTAGAGGTGGACCTGCCGGACCAAATGGTAATGATGTTATGTTTAACTGTTAACAGCCAGCCTATTTTCCAAAATGGCGGCACACTTTCATATTTTCACCAGCAAAGTATGAAGGTTCCAGTTTCTCCACATCCTTGCCAACCCTTGTTATTATCGGTCTTTTACATAATAGCCATCCTAGCAGGAGCAAAGTGGTGTATGACGGTGGCCTTGATTTGCACTTGTCTGATGACCAGTAGTATTGAGCATTTTTTCAGATGATTATTGGTCACAGCTTCAAAAACAAAATCTTTCCAGATCCCTTGTCCATTTTTTAATTGGGTTGTTTGTCTTTTCATCATTAAGCGGAGGAGGTTTTCACTGATCAGGGAATGGCGGCTCACATAACCCAGAGCCGGCTCAAAGCCAAGGGTGTGGGCCAGTACCACAACGCCCAGAACTTCAACAACCAGAGCTTTGAGGACCTGCAAGCAGCCTGTCTGAGGAAGGGAGAGCTGTTCGAGGATTCCTTTTTCCCTGCCGAACCCAGGTCCCTGGGCTTCAAGGATCTGGGTCCCAACTCCAAAAGTGTGCAGAACATCTCCTGGCAGAGGCCCACTGTGGGTACTGGGAGGGGAGGCAGGGACTCACTGTCGGGGTGGAGGGCTGTTTGTAACCATGTCCCTGTCACTTTGAAATCTCCAGTCTCCCAACTCCCCCGCCCCCGGCCCCAATCCTGGCCCTGGAATGAATTAGTCCTCACCTCCGCCAGGGCTGGGGACAGTTATGGACATCCTTAAGTAAAACTTCTCAGATAATCCCTGGGAAAGTCACTCACTGACCTTTGCTATCACACCCTACAACTATGTCAAGCTGGTCTTGTGCCCTCCCCCGTCCTGTTTTCCCCTAGAACTTGGAGGTGGGCATCATGCCACTGGAATGGGGAGATGAAGGTTGGGAGGGGGGTGTCCTGGACCCTCTAAAACCTTTATTCCTTCACTGCAGCAAATCTCAAGAAATCCTTACTTCATTATGAACGAGGTCAGTCCAACAGACATCTGCCAGGGCGTACTTGGTAAGTAGGGAGCAGGAAAGCCGGTGGGGGTTGTAGGGAGGGGGTAAATCGGGGAAGAAGGCTGAGGTGGGGGGAGGGCCAGAGTGTCTTTTGAGGCTGGGGGTTGGGACGCCTAGATTCAGACAATCTCTCTTGCGTCCCTGCCCCTCTGCTTCTGTGGAGAGGATAGTGAGACTGTCAAGTATGTCTTGACACCAGTCCCACCAGTCCTCCGGCTGCTAGCTGGGTCCGGGAGTACGCTGGGCGGCCTATTAGTTACCCATTGCTACACAAAATTTTGCCTCAGGCAACGACAAACATCTACCACCTGGGTTTCTGTGGGTTAGTGATTTGAAAGAAGCATAGGTGGGTGGGTCTGGCTCAGAGTCTCTCGTGAGGCTGAAGTCAAGATGTGAGGCAGAGCTGTGCTCACCTGAAGGTTTCCCAGGGGCTGAAGGATCTGCTTCCAAGATGGCACACTCGTGGGCCAGGAGGCCTCGTTGTCTGCCGTGTAGGCTTCTCCATAGGACCGTTTGAGTGGCCACACAACGTGGTAACGGATTTCCCCGGCCAGAATGAGCCAAGAGAGAGAACCAAGAGGAAACCATCATGCCTTTTACCACCTGGTCTTGGAAGAACACACACGGTCACCTCCACCACATTCCATCTGTTGGAAGCAAGCAGGAAATCTGGCCCACACTCAAGGGGAGAGAATTAGGCTCCACCCACTGAGGGGAGGCTTGTCAAAAGAGCTTGTGGACATAGTTTTAAGCCACTACAGGTGCCAGAACTTCCTTAGTCTGACGAGTGCAGTAAAGGACACTGGTTTCCCCAGGCCACTCTCCCACGGCTCCCATGACAGCCCTGAGGGATGTCTTCCTTCCTAAGGAAGGATTCCTCCAAACCCATCATTGCATCTTCAAGGATGAGACCAGCGTGGGCTTCCTCTGGGGCTGAGTTCTGTCCTATTTGTGGCAGAGAAAAGGGCAAGTTATGGGCAAGGCAGAAACCAAGGAGACCTCAGGCCCTGTGTCTCTCACTGGGCCACCGGAAGGGACCTCGCTTCTCCCTGTTTAGGCATCCTTTTGGCAATGGAGGATTGGAGTGATTCGAACCCTCCTTTTCCCACCCTCTGCCTCCCACTAAGGGTACCCCAGGCAACCAGGGGGCCATTCGTAATCGCAGAAGCTTTCCCAGTGCCCTCAGGCTCAGCCTGGCCCAGGACACTCACTCAGGCTACCATCCTGCCCCACGGCCACCCCAGGACATCTGAGATACCCAAGAGAGAGAACTTGATGGATGACCCTAGACCAGGGACACTGCCCCTGTGCTCCATCAATGTCTAGCCCCAGGGACCCAACTGGGGTACAGATGAAGCCCACTGGGTCTCCAGTATTATGTAACTGATATGAAGGAGTGATGTCTTGATTGCTACACTGATGTAATCATGGCGTCAAAGTAGAGGGGGGCAGGGCGTGGAGAAAGGTGACTGGATTTGTTCAAGAGGGTGGGAGAAATCTGGCCCTCTCCCAGAGAAAGTAGATCTCAGTGTGAGGAGCCAGACGAAGGCCAACTACCTCCTCCCCAAATCCCAAAACCAAAGCATCCAGCTCTAACTTGTGAATCTCTTCCCTAATAGAAAAGCTAAAGAGGCTCACCGCCGACCCTCATCCCCCAGGAGCCTGTTCCTTCAGCCCGGTTTCTCCCTAGTAGATTCCTTCCTGAACACTCCTTAGTGAGAAGGCTAAAGGAGGGGGCCACGAGCCAGGTCCTGGGGGTGTTGGAGGGGCAACCCCCTTCTTGTCTTTCCAGGGGACTGCTGGCTGCTGGCTGCCATTGGCTCGCTCACCACATGCCCCAAACTTCTGTACCGTGTGGTACCCCGGGGCCAGAGCTTCCGGAAAAACTATGCAGGCATTTTCCATTTTCAGGTAAAGGATGATGGGAAAGCCAGAGTTGTTTTGTGGGGTGTGTGTGTGTGTGTGTGTGTGTGTGTGTGTGTCTGTGTGTGTGTGTGTGTGAGAGAGAGAGAGACAGAAACAAAGACAAAGAGGGTAGGGAGGAAGAAAAAATTATATTTGCTTTGAAGTTACATTTTTTCTTTTTGAAAAATGACGTTTACTAGGGTGGATTTTTGTCTAATTATCAGAGAAATATCTGCTCACTAAAATCATGTAAGCTAAGTTTTTAAAGCCCTTAAATAAAATAATACTAATTATCTGGTGGTGGCCCTCCTTCTCCTGCTTCTCCTTCTCCATCCGTCTCTTTCTGTTGGCAGAAACATGCACGTGCGTGTGTGTGTATGACATTGGGAGTCACTGTCACATAGTAATCTGCTCTTTAAATTTAGCGACCTATGGACAAATTCTCCATGTCACAAAATATTTCTGAGAATCACAAGAGTTTTTAAATTCTAAATTTAAAATCCCTAGGGGCGCCTTGGTGGCTCAGGCAGTTAAGCGGCCAACTTTGGCTCAGGTCATGATCTCACGGTTCATGAGTTCGAGCCCTGCGTTGGGCTCTGTGCTGACAGCTCAGAGCCGGGAGGCCTGCTTCAGAGCCTGCGTCTCCTCTCTCTGCCCTTCCCCTGTTCATGCTCTGTCTCTCTGTCTCTCAAAAATAAACATTAAAAAATAAAACAATATAAAAATAAAATAAAACCCTTAAAGCCGAGCCAAGGTCAAAATGTGGTTAGGGTCCCTCTGGAGCCCAAGGCAGAAACTGGAGATGAGGCTGGGAGTGAGTTTCAGGCTTTTCCTTGCCTTTCACTCACTTTTCAGCCCTTCTAGGGAGTGGGCTCTCCGACACTGGTGTGTTACTGATCCTGGCCACTAGGGGGTGATCGTGTAACACGATTCTCATATAAGACGGTGGGGCTGGAGGTGGGGGTGAAGGTGTATGTGTTTGTGTGCTTGGAGGCTGGCCTGGGGCAGACAGATGTCCTAAGCCCCACTGAGGTCCGCCTTGCTGCCCACAGATTTGGCAGTTTGGACAGTGGATGGACGTGGTTGTGGATGACCGGCTGCCCACAAAGAACGGCAAGCTGGTGTTCGTGCACTCAGCAGAGCGTGCCGAGTTCTGGAGTGCCCTACTGGAGAAGGCCTATGCCAAGTGAGTGCCCCAAGCCTGGGCTTGCCTCCAAGCCTGCCTGACAACTGGCAGCTATGGGGACAGCTGACCCAGGGAAAAAGGCAGAGGGAGCTCAGGGCATCCCTCCCTTCCCTCACCACACCCTCTCATGTCCAAGCTGGCCTCTCCATCCCAGAACATAAAAGTACCCTCTCCAGGGGCACTTGGGTGGCTCAGTCGGTTAAGCATCTGACTTCGGCTCAGGTCATGATCTCACAGTCCGTGGGTTCGAGCCCTGCATTGGGCTCTGTGCTGACAGCTCAGAGCCTGGAGCCTGCTTCAGATTCAGTGTCTCCCTCTTTGTGCCCCTCCCCTGCTCGCTCTCTAACTCTGTCTATCAAAATAAAATAAAGACATTTTTAAAAATTTTTTTTAATTTACCCTTTCTGTGCCTACAGGCTGAGTGGGTCCTATGAAGCCCTGTCAGGAGGCAACACAGTAGAAGGCTTTGAAGACTTCACAGGGGGCGTGACCTATAGCCTCCAACTCCAGAAGCCCCCTCGGAACCTGCTGAGGATTCTTAGGAAGGCCGTAGAGCGATCCTCCCTCATGGGCTGCTGCATCGAAGTAAGCCATCCTGGGTCCTGCCTCAGGCCCTTTGTACCTGCTGTTGTTTTCAATCAGATGGTTCTTTCCCCAGGTAGCTGCATGACTAGCCCCTTCTCATTCACATTTCAGTTCAATTGCCCCTTCCTCTGGCCTCTCTTCCCTGCCTCCCACTCTAAATCAGCTGCTCCCACCTCCATTTGCTTTCTACTTTGTTTTTCTTCTCTCCCCAACATTTATTGTGATCTGAAATGGTCTTACTTATCAATGGAGTTATTCCCCACTGATCTTCTGCCGACAGTTTCACATTCCCTGAGGGCAGTGACTTGGGTCATTCGCTGCTGGATCCTGGGACTTCGATGCTACTTGGCGTGCAATTGACAACCAGCAAATATTTATTCAAATAAATAAATGAACCCAGAGTGGAATCGTAGGATCCTGCCATTTGCATTCTTGGCCATGTAACCTAGAGAAATGAAGACTTCAGAGCATACGAAGGGCTGCACACGAATGATCGTAGAGGCTTTTTTCATAGTATCTAGAATCTGGGAACAGTCTAGACGTCTTTGGAATATAACTCAGCAATAAGAGGAAATGAACTGTTGATACATGCAACTACTTGGATGAATCCCAAGGGAATTGTGCTAAATGAGAAAACCCAAGAGAGTTCCATACCATATGAATTCATGCACATGACAGTCTTGACATGAAATTTTTTTAATGTTTATTTATATTTGAGAGAGAGAGAGAGAGTAGGGGAGGGGCAGAGAGACAGGGAGACACAAAATTCAAAGCAGGCTCCAGGCTCAGAGCTGTCAGTACAGAGCCCCACTCAGGGCTCCAACTCACTGGTGCAAGATCATGACCTGAGCCCAAGTCAACACTTAACCAACTGAGCCACCCAGGGGGTACCTAGCTTAAGTGTCTGACTATGGATTTGGGCTCAGCTCGTGATCTCACGGTTCATGGGATCGAGTTCTGACTGGCTTTGCCTTGACAGCACGGAGTCTGCTTGGGATTCTCTTTCTCCTTCCCTCTGCCCCTCCCTCTCTCCCTCTCTCTCTCTTAAAATAAATAAATAAACCTAAAAAAAAAGAAACCTGAACCTCAAGAATGCTTACATCTCTTCGGGTGTCCCGATGCGTCTGACCGGATTCCTTTCCTTCCTCTCTGTGCTGCAGGTCACCAGCGAAAGTGACCTGGAGACCATGACCCAGAGGATGCTGGTGAGAGGACACGCCTACTCCGTGACCAGCCTCCAGGATGTGAGTCTGCCAAGTGCACCCAACGCCGGAGACCAGATGGAGGAGAGTCCCTGCCACCCACCCCCCACCTTTAGCCACACCCCTCCCAACACACACCTTCCACCAGGTCTTCTATGGAGGCCAGACGCAAACACTGCTTCGGGTCCGGAATCCCTGGGGCCGGGTCGAGTGGAATGGAGCCTGGAGTGACAAGTAGGTACCCCCGAGCAGCACTCTCAGCTGAGGGGCAGAGCGCACAGCCGGCCCACGAGCCAGTAGGTGCCACAGATGGACCGGCCGGCGTTCCAGGGCCAGCCCCGCCGCTGGTGCCTCCCTCCAACTCAGGAGCCCCCTCGGCAGGGGTTCGGCGGGGAGGGAATCGCCTGGGGAGGACAAAATACCTCCTGAGCCCTGCCCTTCTCCCTCCACCTCCTGTCTCTGCACCAGCGCCAGCGAGTGGGACAAGGTGGCCCCAGAAACCCGGAAACAGCTGCTGCGGAAGAAGGAGGATGGGGAGTTCTGGTCAGTGCGGCCGGGGTGGGCTTCCTTCTGCCCCCACGCCAAGTCCCTTCACCTCCGCTGCCGCCCTCCCACCGGGGCCTTCGATGGGGAGGCTGCCTCCAGGTGCGAGGGGGCCACGGCCTCTCTAGCTTTCACGCTGTCCCTCCGCAGGATGTCCTACCAAGACTTCCTGGACAACTTCACCCTCCTGGAGATCTGTAACCTGATGCCTGACACGTTCTCTCTGGTGGACCAGGCCTGCTGGCACACCACCTTCTATGAGGGCGGCTGGCGGAGGGGCAGCACTGCGGGGGGCTGCAGGAACCACCTCGGTGGGTGCTGGGATTCGGGGTCCACGAGGAGGTCCCCCAGGGGACCGGCAGGGCCCACCGGGCCCCGCCGAGGAGGCAGGTGTGTGGCTGGGAAGCCGGTCCACCCTGGGAAGGGCACAGCCATGCCTGGCCTGCTTCTTCCACAGACACATTCTGGACCAACCCCCAGTTTAGGATCTTTCTTTCCGAGGAGGACGACGACCCCGAGGATGAGGAAGCTGTCTGCACCTGCCTGGTGGCCCTGATGCAGAAGAACTGGCGACGGGCACGGTCCCACGGTGCCCAGCTGCAGACCATTGGCTTTGTCCTCTACACGGTGGGTGCCCCAACAGGTCCCCCAGCCAGTCTTGCGCCCCGTCCTGGCCTCACCCCCTTCAAGACCCTTCCAAAGGCTTAATGAACACTAACACCTTCCAAGAAGAGGAGGGAGATGGAGCGCCAGGGAGGTGAGCTTACTTGTCCAAGCTCACACACCCGAGGCTCAGAAACAGCTTGTGTCCTGCTTTCCAGATGCTCTGAGACTTCTCCACACTGTCCCCAGGTCTCCCCGCCCCAGACACCCCACCCAGAGCGTTGACTCCAGGGGCAAAGAGAAACCCCTGTCCATGTTTCCGAAATTGTGCTTTGCAAAATCCAATACATGACAATATGTTCAAATAGTTATGGAGCACCTACTGTATGCCAGGCCTCCCAGTGCGGCCTCCACTGGTCCAAGAGTGAACAAAAAGACACACAAGCCTTGCCCTCAAGATATTTCCAAGGTCAGGGGTGCCTGGGTGGATCTGTCGGTTTAGCGTCTGACTTTAGCTTAGGTCATGATCTCGAAGTTTTTGAGTTTGAGCCCCACGTTGGGCTCTGTGTTGACAGCTTGGAGCCTGGAGCCTGCTTCAGATTCTGTGTCTCCTTCTCTCTCTGCCCCTGCCCCGTTTTCTCTCTTGCTCACTCTCTCTCAAGAATAAATAAACACTAAAAAAATATATTTTTTTAAAGATAGTTCCAAGGTTAGTTGTGGTCCTTCAGGAAAGGTTATAGTCTCTACGTCCCACCTGGAGCTCTGCAACCCATCAGCTATGGGTTCTGGTCATTCCCTAGAGGACAACAACCCACTTATCTTTTTTGTTTAATATTTATTTTATTTATTTTTGAGAGACAGAGCACGGGAGGGACAGAGAGAGAGAGAGAGGGAGACAGGAGACAGAGAATCCCAAGCAGGCCCTGTGTTGCCAGCACAGAGCCCAAGGCGGGGCTTGAACTCATCAACAGTGAGACCGTGACCTGAGCCAAAATCAGGAGTCGGACGCTTAACTGACTGAGCCACCCAGGCACCCCTTCAACCTACTTATCTTGGTGTAACTCCCCTTTTTACAAAATTATTTGTGGTCAGTAGTCAGTTTCAGGTGTCCCCTGTTAACTACCTGCAGGATATGATGAGTGTTTTGTTGCGGAAAATGCTCGTGTTCAGGAAAATGCTCTCCTCAATTTTCATCCTAGCTCTTTCCCTTTTTAGCACTGTGAAATTGGGCATGTTACGGCCCCCTCTTGAAATTTGGTTTACTCTCCTTAATCTGCAGCGGTAAAAACCTCCCCCTGACAAAACTTTGTGTAAACTATACTTTGCTGTCCCAAACTGAGGGATTCTTAATATTAACTCTAGGACTTTTGGCTATCAGAACCCATGCCCTGCCCCACCACCCATGTCCCGGTGCCCTTCCCCCCAACACCCATGTGTGCACACACACACACAGACACCCCTGGCTTCTGCAGGCCTGAGCCCCCTTGCCATCCTGGGAGTCTGACCTTCTTCTCTTTTCTCTTCCTAGGTCCCAAAGGAGGTACAGAAGACGTGGGGCTCGATTCGGGGCAGGCACTGCCCCATCTCTGGCTGCATGTGGACGGGCAAGGGGTGGAATTCAGCCAAGGCTCTCAGCCAGGGCTACTGGGTTAGGATTCAAGTGCCCTGGGGCCCTGGGTGGGAGTCAGGCCAGAGATACCCGGGTGACATGCCAGGGGCGTGGTTAGGGACTGGTCAGTTAGTGGTCCAGCCTCCCCTCGCCCCAGCCTTGCCCAGGTTGGCTTCACTTTCGGGGTCCTTTTCTTCCTACACTCGAATGCCAGCCCTGTACCCACCTCCAAGGCACATGTAGTTTCAGAACATCCAGGATACTTACTTGAAGAAGGACTTCTTCATAAAGTACCAGGACCATGGCTTCTCAGAGATCTTCACTAACTCGAGGGAGGTGAGCAGCCATCTCCGGCTGCCTCCCGGGGAATATGTCATCGTCCCTTCCACCTTCGAGCCACACAAGGACGCCGACTTCCTGCTACGGGTCTTCACAGAGAAGCACAGCGAGTCCTGGTGAGGAGCCCTGCCTCGCTGCTCCAAGACCACCTGGCCAAGTTCAGAGAGCCATCATCCGGTCCTCCCCAGCTCTGTCAGGGACGCTGAGGCACAAGGAAGGGGAGTCTCAGCCGCAAGCCAGAATCAGAACCCAGATCCCGTGAGCCTGCTCCGTGTTGCTTCAGATACACGGCATGATCGCCCCAGAACCACCCCACTAAATTCCCTGCCTCCCCCCAACTCCACGTAACCCATGAACCTTCCTTCACTTTTCCTCAGGGAACTGGATGAAGCCAACTATGCTGAGCTACTCCAAGAGGTGAGGGGATGCGCTGGGGTCGAGGGATGGGAGCAAGCACCTGAGGAGTGTGAAAGAACTTTCTAGATTGGGTCCCTTTCCCATT
Organism: Suricata suricatta; assembly: GCF_006229205.1. Lineage (NCBI taxonomy): Eukaryota > Metazoa > Chordata > Mammalia > Carnivora > Herpestidae > Suricata > Suricata suricatta. Next base: position 40,828,555 of record NC_043706.1, read on the forward strand.
CCTTTCCCTCCAGGAGAAGTTCTGTGAGAATGACATAGACCAAGACTTCGTACGATTGTTTGAGATAGTGGCAGGAGGAGAGGTGAGAGGCTGAGGGCTGGGCGCCCAGAGGAGGTGGACGGGGTGAAGGTGCCGGCGCAGGGACTTACGGTCCCCCTCCTAGGACAAGGAGATAGGCATGTATGACCTACAGAAGCTGCTCAACAAGATGGTCACCAAACGTGAGTCTTCCACCTCTGTGCCCCCACAGCTCGCACCCTGCCTGGGCCATCCCTGCATCCCCTACAATGCCCTGCTCACTCCTCTCTTCCTGCTCCTTCCCTCCCTCACAGTCAGAAACTTCAAGACCCAGGGCTTTGGCCTGGATGTGTGCCGCTGTATGGTCAATCTCATGGATGTATCTTCTTGGCTAGCACTCTCCCACCCCCAATCCTGCCGCCACGCCCCCCTTCCTGCTGAAGATTAGGCTCTGAGGTAGCAAATGATGTCAGTTCTTCTGGCTGTTGCCATAGTGACCACACAAGTGCCCTGGGTCTCATATACCCCACTTGGCGAGCCTCTCTCCTTCCCTGGCCCCAAGATGCCCTCCTCATTCCATCTGCTGGCATCCTTGACCGCCCCCCAGAAAGATGGCTCTGGCAAGCTGGGGCTTCTGGAGTTCCAGATCCTGTGGAGAAAAATCAAGAAATGGACGGTAAAAAAACATTGAATGAGGAGTTTATGGCAGTGGGGGGTGGGGCAGGGAAGGGAGGTCCTCAAGAGTGATGGGGATTGGGGCACCTGGGTGGCTCAGTCAGTTGAGCACCCAACTTCGGCTCAGGTCATGATCTCCCGGTTCTTGGGTTCAAGCCCCGTGTCGGGCTCTGTGCTGACAGCTAGCTCAGAGCCTGGAGCCTGCTTCAGATTCTGTGTCTCCCTCTCTCTGACCCTTCCCTGTTCACACTGTCTCTCTTTCTCTCTCTCAAAAAAAGAAAAAATCAGTGATGGGGATTAATAAGGATGATGCTAGAATTGGAGACTGTGACTAGACACACACACACACACACACACACACACACACACACACACTCACACAGGACAGGATCTCTTGAAGTGTTGGTGTATTAGCTACAACCAATATAGTCCAGGCATCACCAACTTAAAGGATGGGTGCTGAGGGCCCAGTTGGGAGTGGGTCTCTCAGACCCCTGACTCAGGTCTTACCCCCTCCCCTTGCCAGAGGCCCCTCTACTCACTAGATGACAGAAATATTGGGCTCCCAGGGCGGGGGCCTTGGTAGGCCGCGCTGGGGTCTTGGGTAGTGCTTGGAGGTCAACTTACTGAAGTATTTCATGACTGCCACCCCCGTGCTATGCACACCCCCTCTGTCTGTCCCTTCAGGACATCTTCCGAGAGTGTGATGAGGACAACTCAGGCAGCTTGAACTCCTATGAGATGCGTTTGGCAATTGAGAAAGCAGGTTAGCAGGAGATCAGGAGATGGTTTGTGGGCGGGGAGGGAGGGTGCGGTGGCCAGAGGGCTGGAATCCCCCCTCTGCCCTCCTCTCTCTTCCAGGCATCAAGCTGAATAACAAGGTGACGCAGGTCCTGGTGGCCAGATATGCAAATGAGGACATGATGGTGGATTTTGACAGCTTCATCAGCTGCTTCCTGAGGCTGAAGGCCATGTTCAGTGAGTCAGTCATCTGCCCACTCGCCACCCTGGGTCAGACCACTGGCCGCCTCCCACATACCCACACGGAGAGTCCCCCTCTTTAGGGCACAGGTGATCTAGAAAGTGCGGGCAGTATGAGTATTGTCCTCATAGGATGGAGGTACAGAATATAGGAGTTCACATATGGCGACCCTCCTTATGTGGCTCATAGCAAGGCTTGGAGCTGTGATCATTAACTCCTTCCTGGGCTGAGGGTTAGCTGGGATGCAGCAAGGGACAGCTTCTGAGGCCCTTTCTGACCTCCTGCTGCTTTGGGAGTGGGTCTTGCAGACTGTAGACTCTGCTCTCAACCCCTTCCCCTTGCCTCTTCTCTCAAACAGCATACTTTCTATCCATGGACCCCAAGAATACTGGCTACATTCACTTGAATCTGAACCAGGTACTCGCAGCTCCCCCTGCCCTCTGCTCCCCCCCATCCTGCCCCGCCCCTCCCCGCCATCCTTGGCTCTGCTTCTCTTCTCCTCAGTGGCTGCAGACCACCATGTGGGGATAGATGAGCCACCAAAAACCTGGCTCCCACCACCACCGTTGCGGGGCTCCGGGCTCAGGGGCAGGGGATTCCCTGCTGCTCTGGGCTCTTCATTCCCTGCCTGGAATGAGCTCCAGGTAGCGGCACCTGGGCCCCAGGCACCAGGCTTAACTCCAGCACCAGGCCTTCCATGGGCCACCCTCCCAGCCCAGAATGTTTCTCTTTATTCCCAGCCAGCTTCTGGTGGCTGGATTTCCCTGAGTCTCTCTCCCTCTCTGAGTATATTCTATTGAAGTTTAAGTGTCACTTCCCCAATGGCTGTGGAGGCTCTCCACACCTTCCTGCTCACACTTACCTGCTGCTTATCCCTCCAGGCCCCTCCTTCTCTTCTCTCCCTCCCTTGGGGGCATTATGATAATAAACAGCCCATGCTACTGGCTTCTGTGTCTCCCTGCTTCTATGCCAAGAAAATTCTGGCAGGAGTGGAAGTCACTTCCCCAGCACCAATGAAGGGTCCCAGGAGCTCTCAGGGTGATCTCACCCCTACTTCCAGGGAGGAATGTGTGACTCTTACAAAAACTAGAGGGCGCTGTTGACATTTATGGGCAGTACCCTGGACGCTAAAGGCACAACAGTCCCTCCGGAGAACCGCACAGAGCACAGAGTGAGGTACCAATGAGCAGCATCTGAGGAGAGGGGATTGGGCAAAGTTAGGGGACCATGGGACTCTAGCCTCTTGTCTTGTCCCCTCCTCCAAACTGGGGTCTCCAAAGGTCTCATTACAGGTGTCTCAAAGGCCAAAATTCCAGCACCCACGTGAGCCAGCCAGTCATAGAAATAAAGCAGACCCCCCCCCCTGGGGTGTGAGACACGGGAAGGAAGGGGCGAGCATGACTGTGGCAACAAATGAGCTCCTTCCTGCCTGAAACGTGCTCCGACTCAAATCATCTGTGTTGTTAGACACTTGCTACTGCCAAACTGCTGCCCTCACAGGAAGGATCAAGGGACCCTTGACTGTCCGTTTTTGACCTTGGAGTCTCTGGCCCAAATGCTGTCTCCTCCAGTCTCCAGCTTCTTGTTGCAGCAAGAAGTTTATACCACCTGCAGCAGCCCCTCAGCTGCACATCACCCATCCTTCCAGATCTTTCCGTGGCTTCCCCTCCAGTCTCTCTGGACTGGACATTCGGGCCTGTGCATGTGAGCCCTTCAACCCCTTGGCCAGAGGCAGCCTCCAAATCCCTTTAGCTTAGGGACCTGTCCACCTTAAATGCATCTAGATCCTTCCTGAGTCTGTGTGCACTTTCCTCCTGTCCTCTGGCGGGTGGCTGGTTTCAAGTTCCTTCCTGCAGCAGTGGTCTGAGGCTTCCTTCCATTTGCACAACTTATGCTTAGGGGGGAGCTGGATTTCCCATCTCCTTGGATCAGGTGACTAATTCTCTGCACCAGCCCGACTTCCTGTCTCCTGTGTGGCCTCAAACACTAAACGGAGTCATCTACCGTCTCCCTCCTCTGCTGCCCCCACTGCCTCCCAGGAATCATTTCCGCCGGCCACCGCCCTCTTCCTTCCTCTGCCCTCTCAAGTCTTGTCTAAGAGGAGGTCACACGCTCTTGAGGAACCTCTTAAAGGCTGGTTCCTCCACGCCACCTTCTGCCTCCCTTTCGCCACAGAGCTGCTCTCTAAGGTTCCTGGGGGGCAGCGCGGGGGTCGTCTGGGGAGGCCCCAAAACTACCAGGTCCTTTGAGCTTTTGAGAGGTCCTGGGCAGTCCCAGTTGGCTCTGGGAACCCAGCAAGACGCCAACCCCATCTCTTGCTCCTTGCCCTGGCACAAGATGCCACCAGCTTCCATCCGGGTGGCTTCCGGCAAGTTATTTTACTTCTCTGGAAGCCTCTTATTTCTCACCTGTGGGTTGGGGGTGTTAAATAACAAAAATCTAACTGAGTAGCTTCAAAGATCAAATTGGCTTTATTGAACAATTCATGCATTGGGCAGCATCCCACTCAGCAAACAGAAAAGCTCCGTCCAGCTGTAGAAAAAGGTTTGCAAGGGTAGGGGGTGGGGTAGGGGAAGGAAATTATTAGCAGAGTGTATTGTTTTAGGTAAGATCACCCTCCTAAGGGGAATGGAAGGGGTCTCTCCCTAAATTTCCTAGTGCTGTCCAGGTAATTCCAGGTTGAGTGGTTAAAGGTCACATCCCTGGGAGGATTGAAACTACAGTTAGGTTAGTTATTAAGTCTTGGTTTGGTTTGCTGCTGTGGGCCTTAATGTAAGCAACTCCATGTGCCATGTGAGGTCTGGGTCTTTCCTTTTCAGCAATTTTTTTTTTTTTAGAAAGGGAGAGAATGCACAAACAGAAGAGAAGGGCAGAAGGAGAAAGAGAGACAGACAGACAGACAGAGAATCTTAAACAGGCTCCATGCTCAGCATGGAGTCCAACTCAGGGTTTGATCCCACAACCCTAGGATCATAACCTGAGCTGAAATCAACAGTCAGACACTGAGCCTCCTAGGTGCTCCTCTTTTTAAGGATTTCTCCCTTTAAATTAGATTCTAAGCTTAACTGAGCGACGTGACCAAAATTTAAGATATTCCATGACTATGATAGTCACAGGCTGCAACTTCAGGTTCACAATGTTCACATACCCAACATGGGGCTTGAACTCACAACCCCAACATCACCAGTTGCATGCTCCATGGTATGGACTCCATGCCATCCAAGGTTCACAATTTCTTTTTAATTTTTTTTAACATTTATTCATTTTTGAGAGAGAGATAGAGTGCAAGTGGGGGAAGGGCAAAGAGAGGGAGACAGAATCTGAAGCAGACTCCAGGCTCTGAGCTATGAGCACAGAGCTCAAACCCATGAGCCGTGAGATCATGACCTGAGCTGGAGTCAGACACTTAACCGACTGAGCCACCCAGGCACCCCCCAAGGTTCACAATTTTTAAGTCAGTTGTCCTCTTCATTCTTTTTCTCACAGTCCAGTCTTCGGAAGATCATGTACTTGGTGAAGTACAGCTGTGAACATGCATTCAAAGCTTTTGAGAGAGTGCAAGGCACCGCAGAGATTGTTGTGATTATCATAGACAGGATAATCCTCAATGTCTGGCATGTACTTCAGAGCCACGGTCTCCAAGACCCAAACCAGTCACAATCAAATAAGTCAGAGAAAGACCCTGCCTAAGGAGTCACTGTTTTAAGCCCAATGGCTTGTGCGGTGATCTCATGCAACTGAGTTTCAGCGTCCCCAGAAGTGTTCATCCAGGCACCGCAGATGGCAATGGCCGTGGCACAGATGCCTCCTTGCTCCGTGAAATGATAATCGGGGGCTATCCCATTATCGAGGCAACTTTGCCTGCATAGTTTAAGGATTTTTGTTGGGCAGCTATTGTCTTAGGGACAGATTCTGTAATATCTTTCAGAGTTAAGGAGAGGTTTCTGATCATATTAGTTATATTCCCTCCTAACCAGGTAAGAATGGCTCTGTCACAGGAAGCAAACCCTGAGTTGGGAATCCCTCCTGGTAGGTCTTCTTTCTTTCTTCCTTCCTTTCTTCCTTCCTTCCTTTCTTTCTTTCTTCCTTTCTTCCTTCCTTTCTTTCTTTTTCTTTCTTCCTTTCTTCCTTCCTTCCTTTCTCTTTCTTTCTTTCTTTCTTTCTTTCTTTCTTTCTTTCTTTCTTTCTTTCTTTCTTTCTTTCTTTCTCTTTCTTTTAAATTTTTTATTTTAGAGAGAAAGTGAAGGGGGAGGAGGCAGAGGAAGAGAAAGAGAGAGAGAAAAACAATCCCAAGCAGGCTCCACACTCAGCATTCAGCACAGAACCTGACACAGGGGCTCCATTCCAGGATCCTGGGATCATGATTTGAGCTGAAATCAAGAGTCCAATGCTCCGGATCCCCGGGTGGCTCAGTCGGTTGAGTGTCTGACTTTGGCCCAGGTCATGATCTCACGGTTCACGAGTTCAAGCACCGTATTGGGCTCTGTGCTGACAGCTCAGAGCTTAGAGCCTGCTTCAGATTCCCTCTCTCTCTCTGCCCCTGCCCTCCACATGTGGCATTCGACTTCAGCTCAGGTCATGATCTTGCAGTTTGTGAATTCAAGCCCCACATCGGGCTCTGCACGATAGGGTGGATCCTGCTCAGGATTCTCTCTCTCTCCCTCTCTCTTGTCCTCCCCTATGGTCTCCCTTTCTCTCAAGATAAATAAACTTAAAAAAAAACATAAATAAAAACGAAGAGTCAGACACTCACCTCACCAAGCCACCCAGGCACCCCTGATAGGTCTTTTCTAACTCAATGATGTAAATCCAGGGAAGTCAACCAGTGACATGTCTTATTTCACTTGTGACAAGTTGTGGACACAGTGAGATAACCTAAGAAGCACTGCCTGGCTGTGCACTGACAGGGAGAACAAAAGCAAAAGAAAATGTAGATAAAATTCAATTTCCTGATACCCTGTAGCCCATTGACAAATACTTGAGACAGACAGAGTGTGACTTTCCTCCAGGAACTCGCAACTGTCTTGTTACATTTTTTTTAAAAGGCCGCAGAGATGATGCAGAAAACTGAGGTCAGAAATAAATGTAAAAAGCATTTATGGGGGGGGAGGTTCCCTGGTCCTGACAGAATGGGACAGAATGGGTTAGAGAAGTCAAGCCCGAGGAGAGGGGGGAGGGGTGCGTTTTTATGAGGTTGGCTGGGGGGGTGGGTAATGGAGTATTGGTATTCCATATACTACCATATAGGGTAGTTTTTTGCATCAATTTCTTGTTCCAGGTGAGGACACATCTGTCGTTCATGGCGGGAAGGCTCAGTGAATGGTCTCCTGGGAAGTTCCCGGGTGGGGCCATATTGAGGTAGGGAGGTGGCCCTTGTTGCCTGGGCATCTGAAGGTCACACCCGCCTCCATGGCCAAACAGTAATCTCTGCATTAAATGTGGTGCTTGAACTCACAGCCCTGAGATCACCAGTGGAATGTCGTCACTCCACCAACCAAGCCAACCAGGCACCTCCAACTGTCTTAATGTTAATGCTTTGTTGAGGGAAAAACAGACTTAGCCTGACAATAGCTAGGTCTCCAGCATCCTGTGAGTCCTCTTTAACATTAGAAAATCCTTCTGGAAACTTCCTTTTCCCCTCCCCCTCACTTAAAAAGTATATAACCAATTGCTCCTCACAATCCTGGTACAGCTCTTTCTGCTCACAGATCCTGTCTCTGGGCTTTAATAAAAACCACATTTTTTTGCATTAAAAATGTCTCAAGAGTACTTTTTAAAATTTTTTGAATGTTTACTTCTTTTTGAGAGAGAGAGAGAAATAAAGAAGCAGAACGTGAATGAAGGAGGGGCAGAAAGAAGGAGACACAGAATCCGAAGCAGGCTCTAGGCTCTAAGCCATCAGCACAGAGCCTGACGAGGGGCTCAGTCTCACAGACTGTTTGATCATGACTGAGCCGAAGTCAGACGCTCAACTGACTGACCCACCCAGGGCCCCTCAAGAATACTTCCTTGACTGCTTGTTCCCAAACCCCACTTCAAATCATATCATGCACCAACTCTCTAGACATTTGTAGGCCCAAGGAGAGTGATGGCCACAAAGGCAAGGGACAAACACCATCAGGTCACAAACTACTTCCACTAAGGTGGCACTGTGAATGTGGACAGATAAGACTTTGAGATGACGAATCCAGCAGGCCAAAAGGCAAAGGTTACCCCCCTTTGAAGTGGCATGAGAGACATCAGTGAGGGGGTCATCTTTCCAGGCCAGTGACGTTGTGAGAAAAAGAAAAGATAAAAGGGTTTCATATTCAGTTATAGTGTGACATCTCAGGATCCAGCATCTTGGAGGAAGCAGTTGACTTCGATGTTGACTAGTTCTCTTCCTCTTCGCTTGGATTGGCGGTCCCCAGCACATGTCAGAGGGGGCCTTCTCCAGCACCAAGGAGCACAGCCAAGGTTTAAAGCCCTGTGGTTTGGCTGTCATCTGGCCAGTGAGGAGGACCTGCTATAGTCCCTTCCAAGGAGATTCAAGAGCAATCTTTGTTCTTACCAGTCCAGTTGTATGATCTTAAAGTTATCAGAAATCTGTATTCTATGGGCATCCGTGTGGCTCAGTCAGTTGAGCATCTGACTCTTGATTTCAACTCAGGTTGTAATCTCATGATTCGTATGTTCGAGAGTCCTTAGCAGATTCCTTTCCATAAATTTCTCTGAAGGTGAAACACACCTACAGGATGCTTTTGTAAAACTATCTGAGTAAAACAACTGCCTGTCAATGGCCTGGGTAAAGTTCTGCTGAGTTCATTATAATGTAATTGACAAAGAAATTTGGTTATTCTTGTGACATAGTAGTTAGAATTAAGAAAGTAATTAGAATTACAAGTGCTGACTGTTGTAACCCACCGAGATAGAACTCACTCAGGCAACAGAGTTTTAGAGAGCTTTATTACAGATTATTTTAGTTCAGCCGAATGGCTCCTCTGGAGTGGTGGAAGTACCCAGGGAGCACGCCGCTGGGCTGGAACATGGGGTTTTTAAGGGCATTGTGAGACAGAGTACGCCATTTATTAGTCAGCCAATTACAGGTCATAGTACCACCAATAGTATCTTTCTACACACACACTACTTTTGGCGGAAACCTATCGGTTTTAGAGTTCTTTGTTTTCCATGAGGTTTGAAATGACCAAGTATAGTTAGGCACGCCAGGTTCTGTGAGATAGTGAATACGTGACTTCCCACATGTGTGCTCTGTCTGGTCAGCTTCAAATAGGGCGGTGGGAGTGCAATTTACCATCTAGGTTGTCTGTTTAGAATGCAGGCAAATTTGCAGGCGGGGTTAGCAGCTTCTGATAATTCCAACAGAGAGCCACATAGCAGTCACCACGTAGTTGGTCAGAACAGTGAACAGAGAGATACATTTGCAAAGCAAACCAGCAAGTTAATGATTTTCAATTTTTTACTCTGTTTGCTAACCTACAACACTGACATTATAGTAGGACACCTCAGATTTCCAGGGATTTTACATAATTTCTGGAACATGTATACAGGCATAATATAAAGGAGGTTTAGTACTGATGCAGTTTGAAGTGCTGGGGTTCAGAGCCGATGGCCAAGAAATAATTTTTTTTAATGTTTATTTATTTTGAGAGAGTAGGGGGGAGAGAGAATCCCCAGCAGGATCTGCACTGTCAGTACAGAGCCTGATGTGGGGCTTGAACTCACTACCCTTGAAATTATGACCTGAGCCGAGATCTAGAGTTGGACACTTACCCAACAGAGCAACTCAGGTGCCCAAATGTTTATTTTTGAGAAAGGGGAGTGGAGCAGTGAGAGAGGGGGACAGAGGATCTGCAGCGGTGTGAGGCTCGAGATTACGAACCATGAGATCATGACCTGGGCCAAGCAAGGTTGGATGCTTAACTTACTGAACTACTCAGGCGTTCCAAGAAAAAATTCTTGAGAAGTCTTTGGTGCAAAAGGGTGGTCTTAGTAAAGCACAGAAACTGGACCTCTGGGCAGAAAGAGTCACACTAGGACTGTGAGGAGTGACTAATTAGATACTTGGGGTAAGGGGAAGTTTCCAAAAGGACTTTCATATGTTAAAGAAGACCCAGAAGATCCTGGAGGCCTAACTATTGTCAAGCTAAGCTTGTTTTTCCAGCGTTAACGATAAGACAGTTGGGAGTTCCTGGAAGACTGTTATTCTCTGCCAGTCTCAAGTATTTGTCAATGGGCTGCAGGATGTAAGGAAATTGAATTTTATCTACATTTCCTTTTGCCTTTGTTCCCCACATCAGCATTATTTCTTATTTGACAATGCTCCCCATGTAATTTAATATAGCAAATAAACCTAATTAGTTTGATATCTCCCTTTTTATAAGGAAAGAGAACAAACCCTTTGAGATTGTTGTGGGGTGATTATGAAAAGACCACCAATGCTGAATAGAAAGGAAGCATAATTTTATTCACGGCCACATGCTTTTATTATGGCCAGGCCAAACCTGATCTCCCTGGTGTTAAGGAGCAGGGAATGGCCCCAAACAAAGGGTGCAGTGAGATTATAGGACAGAACATGTCATCATTTAGTTAACCAATTACAATTCACAGCATTCCTTGATAGCCAATTACTCTGTAATACACAGATGTTAGTTTTGGTGGGAACCTGTCATTTTAAGGCTCTTTGTCCCTTTAGAATGACCAGTCATAGTTAGACACCTAAGATACCTCGAGAGACAATGACCAGGTGACTTTCACCTGTGGACTTTGCTTCAGCCAGGTCTTAGTAGAAGGGTAGCGTTACTTAACCATCTTGAAAAACAAGTCAAACTTCAGGTTACAATGTTCCTTATCGAGTTACATTCTTTTTTTTTATTTTTTTTAATGTTTTATTTATTTTTGATACAGAGGGAGACAGAGCATGAGAGAGGGAAGGGCAGAGAGAGAAGGAGGTACAGAACCAGAAGCAGGCTCCAGGCTCTGAGCTGTCAGCACAGAGCCTGACGCGGGGCTCGAACCCATGAACGTGAGATCTGACCTGAGCCAAAGTCGGAGGCTTAACCGACTGAGCCACACAGGCGCCCCTCGAGTTACATTCTTAGGGTCTTTCCAGGTTGCCCAATCTTTAATTATTCACCAGCACGGGAGTGTAAACCGAACCTATATCCAGTAAGCTCTCTGATATCTTATAAGTTGACCTAGTACATTTCATAAGTTGACCTATAACATTCCCCACTCCTGTTTGTTAGTTATTCAAACCCTTGAAAAACTTTATTCTGGCATTTGGGCTACTGGGATGTATCGGCCATGTAATACCATAAGCTTTATAGATCCTAATTTTTGATTTATTAGCTGAAGTACCAGTCTTATCAAATAGGATCCTATAGTTATAGCTAGAAAGAGAACAATGAGGCGTCCTGCAAGGGCACTTAGGAGAGTTGTTAGCCAAGGGGACCAGGAAAATGCAGATTCATACCAATTTTCACTATTTTGTCTCTTTTCTCTTTCTTCCAATTGTTCTTGAATCTGCCTCAAGCTCTGCTTGATGATTCCTGTTATTGACATAAAACAACATTGTTCTACAAGAGTTACCCGGAGCCCTCCCTGCCATAGGAATAACAGGTCTATTCCCCTTCTATTTTGGAGATATACCTCAGCTAAAGAGCTTACAGATTCAGATAGCTTATCAATATTTCTTTCTAGTTTCTATACGTCTTGATCAATTTGTCTACTTAAAAAGTTTAAAGTTTTGATTTCCTGTAATAAAAGCAGCAGTCCTCATGCCCAGGGACCCTGCTACTCCCAGCCCTATAAAGGGAGGCACTAGGATGGCAGAAATGAGTTCTCTTTTCAACCAAGATTAGGGGAATGAAACCGAGGTGTTCCCTACCTCCTTCACTTGAGAAGTAAAAAACCTCTGAGAAAGGAGGTGAACTAAGATGCAGAAAATCAGATCTCTGGTTTACAAGATGGAGGTTGAAACATGGGGTTAAACCCGAAGAACAGGCAAACCAAGTTCCAGAGGGCGGTACTAAGAAGTCTCTGGCCAGCAACTTTCACATTGGAGGGAGTAGACAGGATGATTGGAAAAGGTCCAATCCAGGTTCAGAGAAAAATGGTGTTGCACCCAGACCCAACCTCCAGGTGAGTTCCTTTTCTGGAGATTTGACTGCAGGGGAGTGTTTCCTTTCGGCTTTGTTTTATCAAATTATAAATGGCTGGGAATAGGGCCTGCAAGGACTTAAGGAGATGTAGGTTAGAGATGTTTGCCCATTGTTTGCTTCCCAATTTTGAAAACTTAGCTAGAGGCACTCATGCTATTATATGAGAAGGGTCATCAGGCTGTTTATAACCCTAAGAGAAAGTCCCCAGAAAAACAGGATTTCCAAGAGATGTAATGCCTGCTCTCCTGCACTGCCTATAATCCATAATCATTATACTAGCGAAGGGTTAGTTCAACAGAGTCTTCCATTGAAGGTGCCCTGTTTTTATAAATGGGTAGAGGCAATTAATATTAACAGAACATCCTATTTACAAGAGGAAGGGGAGTATAAACAGGAACCTTTTGTTGTTCCCGGCTTTCTGGGCAACATCTGCCAGTCCGATGGCAAAGGGTAAGAACAGTTTATCTTATTGGACTGGAGCTTATCGGTTTCTCAAGTTTCTGCTGTGCATAGACCAGCCAGCTTCTGGGGTGTGGCTGGAGCAGGGCTGGAGATCTCTGGAGCCAGGGTCTTTTTGAGGGTCAGCTTAAGCTGGTTGACTGGATCTGGATCACCTCACCGGGTTGAGGGTTCTTCTGAGCTGGCCTACTTAACTCCAGAGTGATGCCTGAAACTTTAATAAGTTTGTTTAGGTCTATATCTGTTAAGTCCACCTCTCAGTTTTTGAAAGGGTGACCCCCATTCTTTAAATAGCATCCTCACAGAATAACAAGCTCTGTAGATTGTGTACACATGAAATACTGTAACAATTTTCTTGAAGGTGATTTCAAGTTGTCTAATTTAGCCAAACAACAAATATTCAAAGACACTCAGAACTAAAATAACATTTACAGTTGTGCGTTGTTAAAACATAGTTTTTCTCTTTAAAAAACCTTGTTTCCAGATAGCCAAATCGAGACCAATGCATTTGTGGAACGAGTCCATTCTTTTTTTTTTTTTTTAATTTTTTTAAAATGTTTTATTTAGTTTTTTGATACAGAGAGAGACAGAGCATGAGAGGGGGAGGGGCAGAGAGAGAAGGAGACACAGAACCAGAAGCAGGCTCCAGGCTCTGATCGGTCTGTACAGAGCCTGATGCGGGGCTCAAACCCACGAACGTGAGATCTGACCTGAGCCGAAGTCAGAGGCTTAACCGACTGAGCCACCCAGGCGCCCCAGAACGAGTCCATTCTTAACAACCCTAGCTTAATTATTTACATAAGCTCAGCAAGAATAAGGACTGTTCATGAGGATTTTATAAAGCTTGCTTTTCTGGGACCTTTTATAAGGAATCTCCAGGTTGACCTTCTAGTAGCCTTTCCAGGCCAGAAGCCAAGCCAAGTAATTCCCATCAGACAGGCCTGCAATACCTGTAGAATTGGGCAAATTCCTCTTCCTGAGGTTCCCAAGATATGCTGAAGTTCCTGCACCTGCCAGGAAATGACCTTCTTTACTCACCTGGGGAGGCTGCTGAGACCTCTGTGAGCAAGGTATGCAGCCAACATTTCCACGAGGCTTTATGGCTCCATGTTCCATAAAGTCAACCTTAGTTCCTTAAAGTTGTCTGGTCATATGAGAGTCCATGCATGACTCTCCAATCAAAGCCTTGGTAAAATAACCAGTATTTCCAATCGTGTCCTGCTACAAAATGAACAGATTCTTACTGAACTTATGCAAACAATTGTAATTGCCATGAAAGAAAGAATATTCACTATGAGTTTTTGAATTTCAGACGGTTTAAGTAGAGAGAAAAGATAAATACTTCAGTTTACAAACAAATACTTTACGACATTTCTGTATATCATAGATATCTTAAGAGAAAGTTTCTTAATCTGGCTAAGCAAACATTAAAGAACAGTGTTTCCAACAAGAGTCACAAAACTATAATTTTTCTGTTTATTTAGTCCCATGTTTCTAATTCTTGTTCAGGTTGAACACAGCTTTTAGCTCTGAAAATTTCTACCCATTTTAGTATTAATCTTAAAGATGTCAAATACCCGTATTTGTCCCCAAAGTCCTTTTTATAAATCTCCTTGAAGAAGAAACATGTCTTGTGACAAATCTCAGAAATGGTCATTGTTAAAGATCTGAGAGTTCATTCTGATGCAATTGACAAACTCAGTGACACTTAACACTTTCAGTAATCAGAGTATTAAGTAATGACCTTATACCAAAAACATTAAGACTTTAGGAACTGCATATATATTTGGGCAGTTGCAGCATTTACCCATGTAATACAACCTAAGGTTTACCATTGTACAACAGTGCTTTTCCAAGTAACCTGGCATCCTCAATAAAAGGGCCTAATTGGTCAAAAGACCTCTCTACCATTTGAATACTGAGAAGTTTGTTAAAACCTTAGGAAGTTATAAAACACATCCTAAATAGAATTACAGGTTATTACAAATCTCAAAACTCCATTTACTAACCGAAGTGGCAATAAAAGATCCCAAAGGCAAATGCATAGCATTATATAGTTGTTAGCAAAACTTAGCTCTTTTAACATCAAGGAGTTTCAAATAAGCAATCAAAGACTTGACAAAGATGAAACCTAAAGCTTTGGTTTTATTAGCAGACAAAAGAAAAAAAACTTTGTTTATCTTATCTAATCAAGAGCAGATCAACAATCCAAGAAAACTTTGTCATTTGAACACAGAGAAAAGCAGAATTTCAACCTTATACCAATGTACCTATAAAATTCCATTTATCTCAACCTCAGTCTATCCTGAGCACACACAAGAATCTTTTTCAATGGTTTCCCTTTATGAACCTTCTACAACTTTCCTTTGCCTTTCAACTTTGTCCCAAAGCCATTTCTCTCCAAACAAACAGTCTCATTTAGGACAAAATTACTTTATTTTACTCTCAACAAAAATGTATTTTCATTTCTTAAATCTTTCTTACATATCCCCCATTTTCCTGCATATAGAGTTGCTTTTCTTATTTTCAACAGCCTTGAATACACTTAGCAGAATTTTAACTTTTAGGAAACTTTAATCTCCATTTGAGGACTTAGTAACCAACTGAAAGGTGTTTATACCAGAACTTTTTAGAAGGCAAATTTATGAACCAATTAAGTACAAAACATGTTTTTAACACTTTTAAATATCCTTAGTTTTTTTACAACAACTCAAAGGCAGAAACCTATATCTAGTAATTAGTGCTTTAGCTTCTTATCTCATCTGCTAGCCAATGAATTCAATCTCAACTTATCATGCAAGCAAAACATTAATGTTTTAGGTTACCAAGAACTTTTAAAACTGTCTGAACAGTTTCCCATGAAAACTATGAGACAGACCAAATTAACCATCACTTTAAGTCATTCTTTGTTAACAAATTGGAACAGAGATAACAGGAACTTATTTGACTTTTGGCAAATCCAGGTAGAATACAAGTTTGTTTCTGTTTTTATCTCAAACCAACAGACTTAGATTAATTTAAACACTGAATAAGTTTGACTTGAGTCCACACAAGACACTTTGTTTTTCATAGTTAATTTTGACCTTGGAAGGTTGGGAAAATCTGACTTCTGTGGTCTGTGCTATAACACCTAGGACAGGAGGAGGAACCGATGTTGCCTGAGGCTGGGAGAGGTCACTTATGCAGATTGGCCTTTCCTCACCCAGGAGGTGCCGAAAAGGAGTGGGGGAAAGGAGGGCAAAAGAGGAGATGCACCTGAAGGCAGAGAAAGAGACTTTCCAGTTTAAAATTTTTTCAGCTCAGACAGAGGAGCAGACTTCAAATTTCTTTTGTTTTGTTTTAATCAGTAGAATTAGGCAGTCCATGTCAGTCCAGGGAAGACAGGGAACCTTCCCTGAAACAAAATCAGTTTCAGCAGTTGCTTGGGAATATTCCCTTAAAGTCTCTGCCCTGAGGTAGACTAACTACCGTTGGCTCCAATTATAGCTATTAACCTGGGAACTGAATGAGGGAGAAGCCCGTACATCAACTAGGCAGAGGAACAGAGTTAGCATCCCCTTTAGTCTGATTTTATCTCAGCCAGACCAATAAGGTCTCCTTCTCTGCACAGTCCCAACCCCATAATGTTCCCATGATGTGGTGTTGCAAAGACAGACAAAGGGCTAGGGGTGTCTCCTCTAATGAGGAGACCAGTCAGATACCTGTCTGAAGGAACTTAGGTGATGCTTAGCCGTAGTGGTCTCAGCTTTGTGACTTACAATCAGAAGCTATTCCAATGCTGCTATAGACTGTATGCTGTTCACCATGGAATTGCAGATGGGCCCACCCAGACTCCATAGGTTTTTTGGGACTTTAAGGGTGCCCACCCATGGAGCCACAGAATCAAACTCAGCAGGCAAGCCAGACCGAGCCGCACATTCACACATACACACCAGAGGTTATTACATTCCCTCCCATAAAATGACAATGACAACCAGGATGAACTGGCTTACCTCCAGAGGTTCAGACAGGTGACTCTCACAGAGCATGGGTGCCCCCTTCAGAGTGGCAGAAAGACAAGAGTGTCTCCCTGGCTCCCAAGGCCTAAAAGTCCATGGAAATGCACTTTGCTCTTAGTCCCTGAGGGTGGGAGGAGGCAATGAGGCATGTCACACCTAAGAAGGTGCAGAAACAGGGAGTGGGAGGGGAAGGCAGAAGAGGCAAGGTTAAGATTATAGGAGCCCTCTGGAAGCTAGTCAATCCCAGAGAATGTCAGCCAGTCCAGCTGGCAGTGCGTCTGCAGTCAGGATGGCTTTAGGTTAAAGCCGTAGTTTTTTCCTCTTTTCCTGAAACTGGAGAAGTTATTTAACATGCATTCAAGTGGGGGGGACCAAGACTCAGACAAAGACTGACCCATGACGAAGGTTAAACAGTGGGTCACACCAAAAATGACAAAAAACAGGACACACAAAACAGAATAGTCGGGGTGATCAAGCCCAAAACAGGTGGCCCAAAAGTCCAGGCAGTCCGAAGACCCAGGCGGTTGGAAGACCCAGGTGACTTAAGGGCCCAGTGGTGAGTGAGGATGTCTCCTCCAACACACCAGCGCCTGGGGGAAGTAAGCCACGTCCAGCCTTCCCACCAAGCTACAGATCTGGCCAGCAGGACAGAAAACAGAAATTGGCGCCACCTCGCTTACCTTATTTAAGCCAAGTCTGAGGACGGAAAGCTGGGGCCCAGGAACATCTCAGGAGCTCTCCCCTAGCTGTTCCACTTCAGGCTCTAAATTTTGGGTGGTCTTGGAAATCTTGGTGGGACCTCCAAATGTTGTGGGGTGATTATGAAAAGACCACCAATGCTGAATAGAAGTGAGGCATAATTTTATTCACGGCCGCATGCTTTTCTCATGGCCGGGCCAAATCTGATCTCCCTGGTGTTAAGGAGCAGAGAATGGCTCTGAACAAAGGCAGCAGTGAGACTATAGGACAGAACACGTCATCATTTAGTTAACCAATTACAATTCACAGCATTCCTTGATAGCCAATTACTCTGTAATACACAGATGTTAGTTTTGGTGGGAACCTATCATTTTAAGGTTCTTTGTCCCCTTAGAATGACCAGTCATAGACACCTAAGATACCTTGAGAGACAGTGACCAGGTGACTTTCACCTGTGGACTTTGCTTCAGCCAGGTCTCAGTAGAGGGGTGGGGTTACTTAACAATCTTGAAAAACAAGTTAAACTTCAGGTTACAATGTTCCTTATCAAGTTACATTCTTAGGACCTTTCCAGATTGCCCAATCTTTAATTATTCACCAGAATGGGAGTTTAAACCGAACCTATATCCAGTAAGCTCTCTGATCTCTTATAAGTTGACCTAGTACATTTCATAAGTTGACCTATATTAGAGATGTTCTGGGAAACTGCGGAAAGAACCCAAGGTTAGTTCAAGGTCAAAAAGACTGTTTAGGATTTGATTTGGGGGAAGCTCATTAAAAACCTCCAAAAGGGTGGAGCACGTAGTTGACTCAGTTAATTAGGCATCTGACTCTTTATTGCAGCTCAGGTCCTGAGCATTGAGCCTGCTTAAGATTCTCTCTCTCTTCCTCTGTCCCTGCCGCACTCATGCTCACCCACTTTCTCTTTCCAAAAATAAAAATAAAAAATAAAATGTATTTTCAAAAACATTTTTAAATTTCAAAATAAATAATAAATAAATAAATAAAAGTAATAATGCAAACTGAGCGCCCGGGTGGCTCAGTCAGTTAAGTGTCCAAGTTCAGCTCAGGTCATGATCTCACAGTTTGTGGGTTTGAGGCTGAGTCAGGCTCTGTGCTGACAGCTCAGAACTGGAAATTTTTGGATTCTGTGTCTTCCTCTCTCTCTGTCCCTCCCTTCCTCATGCTCTGTCTCTGTCTCTCTCAAAAAAATAAATAAACATTAAAAAAAAAATTTTTAATAATAAATAAATAAGGTCTTAAAACACTTGGGCAAATAGAATCATAGGTTACTTTCACAATACTTAGTTATCCATTTAACCAAAATGATAAGTAAATAATTTGCAAGCAAATACAGAAAGTTAAATAGTTATTAAAAATTTCAGCTCTTATAACATTGAAAAGACTCAAGTTTTTTTCCCCCTAAATAATCAAAGACCCAAAAAAGGCAAACATAGAATCTTTGTGTTTCTAGGCAGATTACACTAAAGGTAAAAAAAAAAAAGTAAATAAAAACCTTTGTTTTTAATGTATTATTAAGAGCAGGCAATAATCCAGAAAAATGTGTTTTTTATATATATATACACATACACATATACATACATATACATATATATTTTTTAAGTAATCTCTACATCCAATGTGGGGCTCAAACCCATGACCCCAAGTTCAAGAGTCACATGTTCTTCCCACTGAGCTGATCATGTGCCCTGAGAAAACTTTGTCCTTTTGACAGATAAAGCCAACTTCTAATTTTGCAGCAGTGTACTTTTGATACTAAAGCTCATTTTTAAAAATGTTTATGTTTGCGAGGGTTGGCCACAAGGGTCACCGCCATAGCTCAATGTGGCCCCACCCAGAAACTTCCCAGGAGACCGTCTACCGAACCTTCCCATTATGAAAGACGACATGTCCTCACCCGGAACAAGGAATTGATGCAAAAAACTACCCTATATGGACATATCAATACTCCATACCCCCCTCCACCCACCCAACTTATAAAAACATGCCACCCCATCCCCGGGCCCAACTTCTCTGGCCCATTCTGTCTGGACCAGGGAACCTCCCCTGAGAGCACTCCCAATAAAGGCTTTTTACATTTATTTCTGACCTCGGTTTTCTGTATCATCTCTGCACCTTACAGTTTATTTAGTTTTCAGAGAGAGAGAGAGAGAGTGAATGGGGGAGGAACAGAGAGAGAGGGAGACAGGATCATCCGGAGTGGGCTCTGCAATGACAGCAGAAAGACTGATTCTGGGCTTGAGGTCAGGAACCATGAGATTATGACCTGAGCTGAAGTCTAGCACGTAACCAACTGAGCTACCCAGTCGGCCCTTAGTCTCATTTCTAGATAAGTTCATTTTAGGGGCGCCTGGGTGGCTCAGTCGGTTAAGCGTCTGGCTTCGGCTCAGGTCATGATCTCACGGTTCGTGGATTTGAGCCCCGCATCAGGCTCTGTGCTGACAGCTCAGAGCCTGGAGCCTGTCTTCAGATTCTGTGTCTCCCTCTCTCTCTGACCCTCCCCTGCTCATACTGTCTCTCTCTGTCTCTCAAAAATAAATAAAGAACATAAAAAAATTTTTAGAGAAGTTCATTTTAATCTTAGCCAGCTTGATCACACATTAAAATTCCTTTTGAAAATTTCCTTTTCCACAAATCTTCTATAACTCTCTTTTTCTTTCTGTTTTACATTCAGATCTTGTCCTCTATTTTCCCTCTTTAAATACCCTCATTTTAGGACAAAATCATTATACTTCTGTCGACAAAAATGCATTTCCATTAACTTCTTTTACTGAAAGCACACATCCTGCTTTTCTTGCTTACACAGACATTTGCCTTCTAGTAGCTGTAATCATATGTGTTAATTTGAATTCTTTAAAAAAAATTTTTTTTAATTTATTTTTGAGATACAGAGACAGCACAAGCAGGGGAGGGTCAGAGAGAAAGGGAGACACAGAATCCGAAGCAGGCTCCAGGCTCTGAGCTAGCTGTCAGCACAGAGCCCGACGCAGGGCTCGAACCCACGAACTGTGAGATCATGACCTGAGTCAAAGCCGGACACTTAACCAACTGAGCCACCCAGGCGCCCTATTAATTTAAATTCTTAACTCTTGGGAACCTTAACTAAGAAGTAAATAATTGTGCACTATCTTTTACATTAGCATATTGCCAATTGTCAGACTTCTAAATACTTAATACGATTTCTAGGAACATGCTTAAAAATTTTTTTTTAATCTTTATTTTTGAGAGAGACAGAGACAGAGCATGAACAGGGAAAGGGCAGAGAGAGAAAGAGACACAGAATCTGAAGAACTCACAACCGAAGTCAGATGTGAGTTGAGCCAAAGTTGGCCGCTTAACCAACTGAGGCACCCAGGCACCCCAGAACATGCTTTTTAATAGAAAATTTCTCACTGTGGCAAAAACCATTTATTAATAGATGCAATTATCTTAGCTCCTCTGTAAAAGAAAGAAAAAAGAAAAAAAAAGAATAAGCCTGTGTTCAGCAATTAATGTTTCAGCATTTTATCTTATTTGGAAATGATCTGGATATTCTATGAATTTAACTTTATTTAGCAAAACTAAGATTTCAGGTTACCAAAAAGACTTGATGAAGGGGTGCCTGGCTGGCTCTGGCGGGAGACCGTGCAAGTCTTGTTCAGGGTCAACCCGCAGTTGGGTGTGGAGCCTAATTTAAAAACGAAACAAAAAAGATGTTTAAAAGATTTCAGGAAACTTTTTTTTTTAAGTAATCTCTTCTCCCAACGTGGGGCTCAAACTCACCACCCTGAGACTGAGTCACATGCTCTTCCAACAAAGCCAGTCAGACGCCCCATGAGGAAACTATGTTAAAAGTTTACATAAAGTTTTTTTTTTATCTTAGCTATCTCTACTCAATTTATTTTTTCTTCACAATTATGTTTAGATTACCCACAAAAACTTTATGAGACATCAGATAAAATCAACCATTGTCCCAAACTATTTTTCTTGTTGATAAATTTTGTAACAGAGATAACGTGATCTTTCCTGATTAGGAAACCAGGGTAGGAAAAAGTATTATATGTAATTCTAATAACTTCAAAGGCATGTCTATTTTCATTAAACTAACAACCTTAATTTAGCTTTAATACTAAAACACCTTCTTGAAGCATGTGAACCTGATGAGCATTTGGGTCAGTTTCTATCATACTTCTGAAATTTAGAAATATTTAATTTATAAGTGTTTATTTTTAAGCCAGTTAAATAGAAGCCTTTACAAATTAATTCTAGCAATTCCATCCGGAGGTAGAAAATGTCACCTATCTACGAGAAATGTATAAACAGACTTTACAGTTATTGTTTTAAATTTTTTAGCCATGAGACAGGCATGAAAATACAAAACCCACTAGTTTATAAAAGAACAGGTAGATCCAAACTGTTTTCCTGGCAGATGGAATAAGTTAAGTTTATAAGGTTACCTGCTCAGATTGCTAAAGACTTTTCTACTAATATTTGTGGAGAAAACCCATGACTTTTCTTTCATCTAAGTTTCTTTCTTTTTTTTTTTTTGTAATGTTTATTTTTCAGTGAGAGAGACAGAGAGAAAGAGAAAACAAGCAGGGCAGGGGAATCGAAAGAGGGAGACAGAGGATCTGAAGCAAGGCTCTGTGCTGCCAGCAGAGAGCCCAATGCAGGGCCTGAACTCACCAACTGTGAGATCATGCCCTGAGCCGAAGTTGGACATTTAACTAACTGAGCCACCCAAGCGCCCCCATTCATCTAAATATCAAATGACCTGGGGTACCTGGGTGGCTCAGTCAGTTGAGCTTTTGACTCCTGATTTTGGCTTAGGTCATGATCTCATGGTTGTGGGATGAAGCCCCACATCAAGCTCCTCGCTGACTGTGGAACCTGCTTAAGATTCTCTCTCTCTCTCTCTCTCTCTCTCTCTCTCTCTCTCTCTTCTCTCTCACTCTCTCTCTCTATTGGGCTCTCGCGCTCTCTCTCTCTCTCTCTCTCTGTCTGTCTCAAAAAAAATTTTTTAATTAAATTTAAAAACTTCAAATGGCCTTTTTCCCTTTCATTCTACTCCTGGTAAGAATTACTTTGTGCAAAAGAGGTGAAGGGAATTAAGACATACAGACTTCTAGAATTATGACATTATTAAATAAATAAATAAAAAGAGGTGGGGGGAAGAATGGCTTCCCTGAGGTTTGTACTTTTAATATTTTTATCTCAAAGTCCCAGGAAGAGAATGCAAATTACTCGAAGAAAGACTTTGCTTTTGTAAAGTCAGTCACTCACAAGCCACTTGAGAGAGGGGAGGCTTGGAAATTAGTAAAGAAATAGGCGAACTCTGAATGGCCTCTAGAGCTGCCTGTCTAGTTTTGTAAAGATTTCTAAGATAAGGACAGTTGCCTTTAATCCCTCTTTTGAAGAACTGGGCTGCAGCCTCAATGTGGAGGCCTGACATATCCATCCACCTATGTTGAAAGGCTTGTTTGTTTGTTTCTTCATGGGTACATGTCACAGAGAAGGGAAGAGCTAATCAGTTCAAAGTGGAGCCGGCTTCCATCAGTTTTTCCAGGATCCCATCCAAAGGTTCTGCGCGGGGCTTAAAGTGAAAAGAGTATAGCTCTGATATTTACTAGAATTTGGCAAGGCTTTGTTTTGCTTTTAATTTTAGTTCTCTCTTGGTTGTCTCAGGGAATAATGTAGCAGCTTACCGGAGGATTCCCCAGAGTCCCATCAGCTCTGGGAGAGGCTAGGGGCGGGGGGTGCTCCTTTAGGATAGATATAGTGGTGTCTCTAAAGTGATTAATCTGGTGGACTTTGGTCTACAGTCATGTAATGTAGAGGCAATTCAGACAGAGGATAACTAGGAGTCTTTGAGTAAAGTCCAGAGGGAGGGGGGAGGCAGCAAGAATTAGGACAGTCTTACCGTCATTTGTATTGCTTCTGTGACTTTGTAAATTTTTATCAGTTTTTTTGCACCGAAATTTCAATAAAGCTGGTTTTGCAATTTTGAAGCCTCTTAAATGATCTTATCTGATTGGAACATTCTTCGTAATGGCCACTGTAATTCTAGGTTGTAATTCCCCTGAGGGCTAGTAAAGGAGTTTAGCCTACATTTCTGTCCAGCCAGATCTAGCCACAAATGAGATGCAACTCACTTTGTCCGGCCTTATTTGGGGGATCCCCACCTGATGGTTATGAAGCCAAGTTTCTTAAGACACCGTTCAAGCTTAGTAAGATTTTGCATTTGTGTAAATATCTATAGCTTCTAGAACAGTTCTTAGACATAAAATAAGGAGATGCACTGGAAGGTGGCACACTTGACTCTGTGAAAATTAAGGATCCCCCTTTATTATTTATTTACTTATTTTTATTTCAGTTATTTACTTATTTTTTTCGTTACATTTTTGGGTTTCTCAAAGCCAGATTAATACCTAAGAGAGATGCACCACGGAGTTGGGTTCGTGCGGTGTTTCCGTGTTTCACCTCATTGCACAGAACTTTTATCTTTTTTTTAATGTTCATTTATTTACGTGTTTATTTATTATTTATATATTTATTTTGAGAGGGGAGCAAAGAGGGAGGAGAGGGAGCGAATCTCCTGCAGGTGCCGTGCCTCATCAGCGTGGAGCCCACTGGGGTGTGCGAATCCACATACCATGAGATCATGACCTGAGCCAAAATCAAGAGCTGGACGCTTAACCGACTGAGCCACTCAGGCATCCTAAGTGTTTATTTATTTTTGAGAGAAAGATGAGGGTGTGGAGAGTCAGAGAGAGAGGGGGAGAGAGGATCTGAAGCAGGCTCTCTGCTGACATGAGAGAGAGCCTGATGCAGGGCTCAAACCCTGAGGTTATGACCTGAGCCAAAGTCGGACGCTTAACAGGGGCCCGCATGATAATTTTCTTGAGGCTGGAAGGTGACTGCGCGGCAGTCTAACCTGTTCTGTGACCAGCTTATCCTAACACAGGCGTCTTTGGGTCAGGTGGCACTCTAAGCACTTTAACAACTCTTAAATGCCTCACTCATGCCCACCAATTTGTGTGGCTTGTTGGCCTCCAAGATCCCCATTAGCAATTAGATCTTACCTCATGGGTGGGCTAACAGAAACCTAGGAAACAGACAGTGGCCACAGCAGCACTCAGAGAACTAGGGGCTGGGGAAAGGACCAACTGAGCTCAAAGAATGGGGACTGCGGACTGATTCCATATAAATGGAAAACCACAGCTACCAACCAGCCACTCCCAGTGAGGAATCTGAGGATTTCGAAGTCACTGCGACCCAGCCCATAGGAAGACCCCGTGCACCGCCACGTGCAAACCCCATGTGGACTCCAGAGACAGACCTCAGTCTTGATCTGGGGCAAGGAGTTCCAAACAACTGGGGAATTACAGATGGAACCAAGGGCTGCAGCCTCAGCTTGCGGATGGAACCATCTGCCAACTCAGGCTGACCCACTAAGCCCTGGACTGGAAAGCCAGTTAGGCCAAGAGCTCATCACAAAGAAAGCTTGGTTCCCAACTAAGAGAGACTTACCCACCGCCCTCGGAAACGGTGAGAAAGATGCTGAACTCCACAAGGGCTTCGCAGGCACCGCACCTATCCACAATCTTCGGGAGTCCGCCGCTGCCACCAAATCTGTTAAACGACAAAAATTCAATTGAATAATTTGAAAGATCGAACTGGCTTTATTGAATAATTCACAAAGCAGGCAGCATTCCACCTGGCAAACAGAGAAAAGCTCCGTCCAGCTGTAGAGAAAGACGGGTTTGCCAAGGCAAGCGGGAGAGGGAAATTATTAGCAGAGTGTATTGTTTCAGGCAAAGGGGGATGAATGGAGCCTATCTGTAAATTTCGTAGTGTTGCCCAGGAAATTCCAGGTTGACTGGTTAAAGGTCACATTCCTGGGAGAGGTGGAAACTCTTATTAAGTTAGGTATTAAATCTTGGTTTGCAGATGTGGGGCCTTAACGTATGTGACTCCATTTTGGACCCTTGGTTTTCTTTTTAACAGAGGTGACCATGGCTACCTCTCAGGGGTTGTGTTATGGGCGGCAGAGATGAGGGTGCTCAGTGCTTGGAGAGCCGCAAGCACTGCCCAGGTGGCAAACTCATCGTCATCATCACATTTAGAGTCCAAGGAGCCCCATCTGCAGTCTGTGTGCTGAACGATTAAAGGGAGTGTCATTCATGCAGATTGTGATGTGAAGGGCACCCCCCGCCAGTTGTACTACATGGCGGCTGTCTAGCATTCAAGAAGTGAAATGAATTCGCATACGTGTAATAAATGTGTCTAATGAACACACACATCCAACACACATGTAAGCATGCATACGTCACATTCTTGCGCATCCAGACTGTAAAACAGAAGTGCCCCCCAGCTACAGCTGGGCCTGGCCGCTCCCTCCTGCAGCCTGTCAAACCTCACCCCCCACTCCCACCCCCACCTCACTCGTTCTCCAGTCCCTTGAGACTTGATCCCACTCAACTTCATTTGCCTCCTCCCTCAGCCTAATGCCCTGGACAGACACTCCCACTCTGT
This sequence comes from Suricata suricatta, assembly GCF_006229205.1. Classification (NCBI taxonomy): domain Eukaryota; kingdom Metazoa; phylum Chordata; class Mammalia; order Carnivora; family Herpestidae; genus Suricata; species Suricata suricatta. The sequence goes on from NC_043706.1 coordinate 40,854,081, forward strand.
CCTGCTGTCTCTCAAAGATCTGTAACCACACTTTCTATTCTTCTCCTCTCGCCTTCAGTGTGGCCAGCTTCCTCTGTGCACAGCACAGGGAGGTACGGTTCCGGTGGGGAAGGGTACTGGCCCCCCGCCACCTGCAACTGCACAGCTCAGGCTGGGTGACCTTGATTGAAGCCATGTGGCAATCTAGATCTCACATCCTGACTAACTGTCATCCTTCACAGCTGCTGCCCCCATTTCTTCATACCCCCTCCTCCACGCCTCCCATTTTTCTGCAAAGATAAGGCCACAACAGAGGAATTGCCTCAGCCCGACTTCTCCATTCCCTCAGAATGTCACGATAGCTTCGTCCTCTGGTTTCTGAGAAGGTGGGGTCTAAAGTGTGCCAGAAATCTTGCCGTTCATTTGCAGCAACATGGATGGTCTTCGAGGGCAATATACTAAGGAAAATAAGTCAGACAAAGACAGACAAATACTGTGTGATCTCACTTATGTGTAGAATATAGAAAAAGAAAAACAAAACAAAAAGCAAAAAAATCTAACTCATACATATAAAGAACAGATTGGTGGTTACCAGAGGGGGTTGGAGGAGTGTGCAGAACAGATGAAAGGGTCAAAATGTACAAATTTCCATATAAATATGTCATGGGAATGTAATGTACAATATCATGACTATAAATAATACTGTTGTATGTTTGAAAGTTGCTAGGAGAATAGTTCTATTTTTTTTAAGATTTCATTTTTAAGCCATCTCTACATTTAATATGGGGCTCGAACTCACAACACTAAGATTAAGAGTCGCATGTTGCATTTATTTGCTGAACCATCCAGGTGCCCTGTCCGAGGAATTCTTAAAAGTTCTCAACACAGGGGCACCTGGGTGGCTCAGTTGGTTAAGTGTCCCGGCTTTGGCTCAGGTCATGATCTCACGGTTTGTGGGTTCAAACCCCGCATCAGGCTCTGTGCTGACAGCTCAGAACCTGGAGCCTGCTTCAGATTCTGTGTCTCCTCTCTCTCTGACCCTCCCCTGCTTGCTATCTCTCTCTTTGTCTCTCAAAAATAAATTTAAAAAATTGTTTTAAAAGTTCTCAACACAAGAAAAAAAAAGGAACCATATTTGTATGTAAACTAATAGAATGTTTATAATGTATATAAACTAATGGAATATAATGTCATATGCCAGTTATTTCTCAATTAAAAAGATAGAATGTGCCAGAAAAACTGTTCTAATGTAACAGTTAGAAGCCATGGACTGGACACCATTCAGTAACAGCTACCAGATTCTGAAAATATGCTGAGTGGAAAACAGTAAAGCAAAATGAACACGATAACTTTTTCTACATTTTTAAATGATGGTTTCAACAGAATATAAAATTTCTCATCTTAACCATTTTCAAGTACAGTTCAATGGCATTACAAACATTCACATTGTTGTGAAACTGTCACTAGCACTACCATGAACACTTGTGTGCAAACTATTGTGAGAATGTACACTTTCTATTCTCTCAGTAGCTTTTTGTACATCCTTCTAAGAGTTTCTCTATGCAAATACAAACTTCTTTTGTTTTTATTTTTTTAGGTTTATTTTTATTTTTGAGAGAGAGAGAACGAGTAGGGAAAGAGAGAGAGAGAGAGAGAGAGAGAGAGAGAGAGAGAATCCCAAGCAGGCTCTGCACTGTCAGCATAGAGCCAAATGTGGGGCTCGAACTCACAAACCGTGAGATCATGACCTGAGCAGAAACCGAGAGTCAGATGCTTAACCGACTGAGCCACCCAGGTGCCCTCAAACCTATTTTCTTATTTCTCCACCTCCTTTGCACAAAAGGTAGCCTAGTATACTCATCTTTTTCCTCTGCACTCTCCTTTTTTCACTTAAAAAAATATATTATCTTGAGAATATTACAGATAAGCCAGGAAAAGAGGCTAGGTGATCCAAGTGGTCATAGATTAGACTTGGAGATATCCATATGAATTAATGTTTAGCTTAACATAGATACAGACGATTACATACAATATATTTGTAGATATGTGTGTCTACAGGGGTCAGTATACACACAGGCTGAGAGGGCCTAACGCAACAACACCCCAAGAGCAATGAGCACACCGAGTGCCCAGTACTTGGTTTCTAATACCATTCACCAATAAATAGGACTGGGGCTTGTGGGAGAAATGTCTGATTCTAGGGCTGGTGCAGGAAAGGTAATAAGATGAGCCCAAAGCGTCTTGTGCCAGAAAGTAAGGAAATGCTCAAAACAATAGAAAAAAAAAAAAACACAACAATGAGAGTATGTCAAAGGTGGAGCATAACTGTCCACCCCTTAAGTGTGGGCTGCACCTAGTGACTTCCTTCCAAAGAGGGCGGTATGAAAAGTGGGAGGAAAGAGTTCATTTATGGTAGAGAAACATGACAAACACGACCTCAGGCTTGATCAGCTGATCAAGGTCAGCATCAGCAGTAATAAGTCATGTTGACAGGACGCACCCTTGATGTGATGTGATGAGAATGGCTTTCTACCTCTGTGGTTTCTTTCCTCAAAACCCAAAAACTCCAGTGTAATCATGAGAAAAACAGACAAGTCTCACTTGAGGGACATTTTGCAAAACACCTGCCCAGTATTCCTCAAAACTGTCAAGGTCACCAAAAACAAGGAAAGTGTGAGAAACAGAGCCAAGAGAAGCCTGAGGAAAAAAAGACAACTAAGTGTGATGTGGGATCCAGGCAGAGAAAAGGGATATTGGGTAAAAGCTAAGGAAATCTGAATCAAGTATGGGTTTTAGTTAATACTAATGTAGCAACATCAGCTCCTCCATTGTACCAAACATACTGTACTAAAGTCAGATACTAATTATAGGGGGGTTTGGGTGTGGGGCACACAGAAGTTCTCTGTACTATCTTCACAATTTTTATGCAAATCTAAAACTACTCTAAAATAGATAGTTGGGGCACTTGGGTGGCTCAGTCGATTAGGTGTACAACTTCGGCCCAGGTCACAATCTCGCTGTTTGTGATTCAAGGCCTACATCAGGCTCGCTGCTGTTGGCACAGAACCCACTTAAGATTCTCTGTCCCTCTCTCTCTGCCCCTCCCCATCTCAAAAATAAATGATAAAATACTTTAAAAAATAGTTGATTTTTAAAAATTTCTTAATGTTTATCTTTTAGAGAGAGAGTGTGAGAGAATGCGCGAACAGAGGAGGAACAGAGAGAGGGAGACACAGAATCTGAAGCAGACTCCGGGCTCTGAGCTCTCAGCACAGGGCCCGATAGGATTCAAACTCACAAACCTTGAGATTGTGACCTGAGTTGAAGTGGGATGCCCAACTGACTGAGCCACCCAGGCACCCCCCAAAATAGTTTATTTTTAGAAGTAATTAAAATACATACCTTGGAGATATTTTTCTATTGGTGTACAGAGAGCTTCTTTATGATTTTTTTTATAGCTGCATAGGATTTCACTAGGTAGTGAAGTCTTGACATTAACTTACCTATTCTTTACTGACTGTTGTTCCCAATCCTTTGACTATTATAACCAAAGCTACAATGAATGCCACCACACAATGACGTTTTATATAATGCAGGTGTTTTTATGGGATACATTTCTAAAAGTAGAATGTTAAGTTAAAAAATATATTCATCAATAATTCAGTATATACATTAAACTCCCCTCCATATAGGGAGTATATGCCACCAGCAACATAAGAGGGTGCGTGTCTCCCCACATCAACACAGTATGTGGTGAAACTTACATATTTCTAATCTGATAGAAACAAAATGGTTTCTCAGTGTCCTGGTAATTTGCATTTCTCTTACTGCAAGTTGAATCTCAGCTAAGACTCCTGTTTTGCCTGCATTTCATTTTCTGTGAGCTGCCTCTGTATATTCTTTGTCCATTTTTATACTGGGCTTTTGTGTCTTTCCTTATACAATTTTAGGAGCTATTTATATTTTAGGAAGATTTTTCTTTGTTCTGCCATAGGGGCTGCCAGTATTTCCCTTTGTTTGTCATTTGTCTTTCCACTGGGTTTTTTTAAATTTTTATTTATCTTTGACAGACAGAGAGAGTGAGAGGAGGAGGGTCAGAGAGAGAGGGAGACACAGAATCCAAGGCAGCTCCAGGCTCTGAGCTGTCGGCACAGAGCCCAGTGCAGAGCTTGAATTCATGAGCCAGGAGATGGTCACCAGAGCTGAAGTCAGACACTTAATTGACTGAGCCACCCAGGCGCCCCTCCACTGGGTTTTTAGTGCCTGCCACACAGACCCACCCCTCTCCTTCACTCCAGCAGAACTGCTTTCCTCGGAGCCTTCTCAGAGCCACGTCCCCAAACCCCTCTAGCTCCTCATTCATCCTGGTGACATTTGACCTCTTGGTGACATCTGGCTCTATGCTTAAAACTCTTCTTATTGTAAATACATTTATTGTGTCCTTTGTCTGACTTTTAGGATTACATATTATTTTTTTAAATGTTTATTTATTGTTGAGAGAGAGAGAGAACATGTGTGCACAGGAGGGGCAGAGAAGAAAGAGAGAGAGAATCCTAAGCAGGCTCCCAGCTATCAGTGCAAAGCCAGAGGTGGTGCTCCAATCAAGAAATTGGTACCTGAGCAGAAGTTGGATGCTTAACCGACTGAGCCCCCCAGGCGCCCCCCCCATTACATATTCTCTTTAGATCGTGGAAAATAGAGAAAAGCACACAGAAGAAAACCAAAATTCGCCTTTTAGCCTGCTTCCCACGATAACCACTTTCTGTTTCTCAAGGCCTATGTGTGTGTGTATCTGTGTGTGCATTTATTTACAAATTAATTTCTTTTTTAATTTCTTAAATCTGCACAGCCCTTTTGGGAGTCTATCACTGCACTTTCACAGCCCTCGCATTTCTCCTTGTGTCTATTCTGTCTCCACAGGCAGGTAAACTGGAGCTGCCGGTGGGCGTAGGAACTGCCCCTCCTGCCCATCCCCTGCCTCGTTTTCCCACACACATTTCTCCCGCCCTGCCCCAGATTAACCGCTGTGCACGCTCCTGCCAATCACACCAGACTCTGGGTCTTGTGGGTCTTCAGAGGCACCTTCCCCTGTTGGAAACTTGGGTTCCTCAACCCAACCCCCAGAAAGATTCTGCTTTCCCTCTGTCCCTTAGTGGCACCAGCTAGTCAGAACAAGATGCGCCGGAGCGTGGTTTCCAGCCTACGCCTTTCAGGAACCAAACATTTCCTGAATTCGCCCCCCTGTGTGGCCTCCATCTTGGCTCAAGCTCTTCCTCATCCGGACTCTGTTCCTCCTCCGTGCAGCAGGTCTTCCTCTGCTCCCAGAGCACCCTTGACCTCTGCCTTCTCTTTCCGGTCCCTCTCTGAAGCTTCACCCCCACTCCCCTACTGCCCCACACCCCCATTACTCCCACACCCCTTTACCCCCCCCTCCCAATCCCCACCCCGGCTGCCCCTCCGCTAGGCCTCAGCTGGCTCCAAGCTCGGTCAGTCCTGCGGGAGGCCTTCTCCGAGAAGTTCCACCCCTGCTCCCCACGGGCTCCATGCTGGCCAGGCCTCCTGGACATCTAAGGTGCCAGGCACTTTCCTTGGCAGCACAATTATCTCTCCTTGTTGTAATTTCCTGTTTACTCTTCTGGGTCCCCTACTGATAGGCCGTTGGCAGGGCTGTCTTTCACTGACATATTTCAAGGTATTTCAAATGCCTTCCCAGGGACAGGAACTGTTTGTTGACTAGGGAAATGAATGGTTCTCCTAACTAACGTGATCACCCCCTATGTCCAACGTCCAAAGTTCTCCACAAGGACACCTCCTGTGGGCCCAAGCTGGCGCTGCTGGAATTAGAACCTTCCTGGGTCTGATATACAAACTTCTCTACCTCCACTGTCTTCCCAGCACCCTCTTCCAACTGTCACCGAGGTCCTCTCTGAACCTCAGTTTTTTTCATCTGTCTAGGGAAGAGGACACTCTGGGAAAAAGTCTAAGGACCAAATGAATAGGAGATGTGGGTTCATTTAAAAAAAGACTGCTACCACTCACTGAGCATGTTCTCTCTACCAGGCACTGTTCTAATATCTAACCAGTATTAATGTCATTTCACAGAAAGGTAAACCGAGGCACAGAGCAGTTAATGACTTATTTGCCTAAGATTCCACAATGGAGGTGAAAGAGCTGGGGTTTGAACTCCCGGCAGAGCCTGTTTGCTTAACCACCACCCCATATTGGGTCCCTACTAAATAATATATATTAATATCACTTGGTCTGAAAGTGGCCCTCTTTGAATAAAACTGACTCAACCACACTGCGACCCTCTCCTGGAATGATTCTATTTATTTATTTATTTATTATTTTTTTAAATGTCTTATTTATTTTTTGAGAGAGAAAGAGACAGTGTGAGCAGGGGAGGGTCAGAGAGAGAGGGAGACACAGAATCTGAAGACAGACTCCAGGCTCTGAGCTATCTATCAGCACAGAGCCTGACGCGGGGCTCGAACTCACAAACTGTGAGATCATAACCTGAGCCGAAGTCAGATACTTAACTGACTGAGTCACCCAGGCGCCCCTCTCCTGGAATGATTCTAACTCTAATGGGAATTCTGTAGCTGGATTTTTGTGTAGATATCTATTTATCTATCTCAAGAATGGAAATGTGTTTAAAATGTAGCTCTTTAGGGGTCTTGGGGTGGCTCAGTCGAGCGTCTGACTTCGCCTTGGGTCATGATCTCACAGGTGGTGGGTCCAAGCCCCAAGTCTGGCTCTGTGATGACAGTTCAGAGCCTGGAGCCTTCTTTGGATTCTGTGTCTCTCCCTGTCTCTGCCCCTCCCCCACTCATACTCTACCAAAAATAAATGTTAAAAATTTTTTTAAATTAAAGTAAAAAATAAACTGTAGCTCTTTAGAAAGAACCATGCCCATATTTCCTGTTCTTTGACATTTGTGTTATCAGATTCAAACAGGATCAACCCCTCCATTGAATTACACAGAGTTTAAAAGCATCTGTTTTTCCATAACTCACACGGATTTGCCTTCAGGGTACTGGAGATGTCAATTCCCCAAACCACCATTCAGGTCTTCCAAGAACCTTTAGGCAGTTTCCAGAATTCCCTCACAGAGGGAGCAGGTGCAAGGGAGAGGGAGAAAGAGGCCATCCTGTGTGGGGCTCTCCTCTTGGGTTCACAGAGGACAGGAGGAGATAAAAAGAGAGGTCTGGTGGTCACTGATAGTCTCTCTGGGTCTGTGGCTCAGGATGCAGGCTGTGCTCCCCCTCCATGGGGGTGGCGTGGCAAGGTCACCTCCACATCAGGTTCCCCTGACCTGTCCCCTGTGCCTGACCTACTGCTGCATGCCTGATGCCAGCCTCATCCCTGGCACAAAGCACCAATTTCTGCCTAAGAGGGCCAGTGGAGGAAGGGAGGGCAGAAAGGGACCATTTCTGGACACCCAAGGAGAGACTGAGTATAGAAAGAAGGAAACGCCCCAGGGAACGGCCAGAAGCAAGAGGCCTCCCTCCCAGCACCATGCTCCCTAACGGTCAGCCCACACTGCCTTTGCTTCTTGGGGTCCAGAAACTTGTGGGGAGGCAGGGAGGGAAAGAGGGAAAAAAAGGGTGCGGCACCTGGGTGGCTCAGTCGGTTAAGCAGCTGTCTCTTGATCTCAGCTCAGGTCATGATCTCCCGGTTTCATGGGTTTGAACCCCACATTGGCCTCTGTGCACTGAGCACTGCCTGACAGGCCCTGCTTGGGATTCTCCCTCTCTTCCTCTCTGCCCTTCCCCCGTTCACTGTCTCTCTGTCTCTCTGTCTCTCTCTCTCCCTCTCAAAATAAATAAACTTAGGAGCACCTGGGTGACTCAGTCGGTTAAGCATCCAACTTCAGCTCAGGTTATGACCTCACAGTTCATGGGTTCAAGCCCCGCTTCAGGCTCAGTGCTGACAGCTCAGAGCCTGGAGCCTGCTTTGAATTCTGTGTCTCCTTCTCTCTCTGCCCCTCCTCCACTCATGCTCTGTTTCTCTCTGTCTCAGTAATAAATAAAAACATAAAAAAATGAATAAATAAACTTAAAAAGAGAGAGAGAGATAGGGAAAGGTGAAGAGAGTTAGGGAAATCCAGAGAAAAAGCCTAAGAGGTTGGAGAGACCAACTCAAGCAAACCTTAGAGATAGTGCAGGTTCAGTTCCAAACCACTCAATAACGTTAAGTGAAGTGGATTTTTTTGGCTTCCCGGTACATATATAAGTTACATTTGCACTATACTGTAGTCTCATGAGTGTGCAATAGCATTTTGTCTAAAAAAAGCAATCTTTTTCATTAAAAAAAATTAAGTTTATTTATTTTGAGAGAGAGAGAGAGACAAAGAAGAGTAGAGAGAGAGGGAGAGAGAAATAGAATCCAAGCAGGCTCTGCACTGTCATCGTAGAGCCCAACATGCGGCTCAAATACGCAAACCGTGAGATCAGGACCTGAGTCAAAACCGAGTCGGTTGCTTAATCGACACAGTCATTCAGGCGCCCTGCAATGTGCGCATGTTAATTAAAAACTAATTTGTTGCTAAAAAAAAAAAAAGCTAACCTTCATCTGAGCTTTCAGCAAATCATAATCTTTTTGCTGCTGGAGGGTCCTGCTTCCATGAGGATGGCTGCTGACTGGTCAGGGTGGTGGTGGCTGAGGGTTGGGGTGGCCGCTGTGGCAGTTTCTTAAAGTAAGACAACGGTCCAGTGTGCCACATCCATCGACCCTTCCTCTCACAAATGATTTCTCTGCGGCATGTGCTGCTGTGTGACAGCATTTGACCCGCGTTAGAGTTTCTTTCAAAACTGGAGGCGGTCCTCTCACATCCTGCCGCTCTCTATCAATTATGTTGACGTAATATTCTAAAGCCTCTGTCGTCAGTTCAACAGTCTTCACAGCATCTTCACCAGCAGCTGCTTCCGTCTCAAGAAGCCACTTTCTTGAGGGGAGCCTGGGTGGCTCAGTTGGTTAAGTGTCTGACTTCGGGTCAGGTCATGCATTATCTCAGAGTTTATGAGTTTGAGCCCCACATCGAGCTCTGTGCTGATTAAGTGAAGCCTGTTTGGGATTCTCTCTCCCTCTCTCTCTGCCCCTCCCCAGCTCTCTCTCTCTCTCTCTCAATCTGTCTCTCTCTCAAAAATAAATAAATAAAGTTAAAAAATAAACAGAGCACGTAGGTGGCTCAGTCAGTTGAGTGTCCGACTTCAGATCAGGTCATGATCTCGCCATTCCTGAGTTTGAGCCCTGTATCGGGTTCTCTGCTGACAGCTCAGAGCCTGGAGCCTGCTTCAGATTCTGTGTCTCCCTCTCTTTTTCTCTGCCCCTCTCCCACTTGTGCTCTGTCTCTGTCTCTCTCTCAAAAATAAACATCAAAAAAAAGATTTTTTAAGTTTATTATTTTTTTTTTTTTAGAGAGAGAGAGAAAGAGGGGCATAGGGGCAGAGAGAAAGTGAGAGAGAGAGAATCCCAAATAGGCTCCACGCCATGTGCGTGGAGCTGGACATGGGGTTCAATCTCGTAAACCGTGAGATTGTGACCTGAGAGGAAAGCAAGAGCAGCCAGCCCCTGAGCCACGCAGGTGGTCCTAAAAGATTTTAAGTAATCTCTGCACCCAATGTGGGGCTCGAACTCATAACCCCGAGATCAAGAGTCCCGTGTTCCAATGACTGAGCCAGCCAGGTGCCCCAAAGTTGACTTTCTGTTCTACTGACAGACATTGGTTGTTTCCATGTTTTTTTGTTGTTGTTCTTACAAAAGGCATGCACGGACACCCTTGCACACATCTTCCTATGCACATCTGTGAACATTGCTCTAGAATCCTGTCTGGAAGTAGGATTGCTGGATTCCAGGCAAACGTGCATTTCCGGCTTCGCCAGATATCGCCAGATGGCCTTCTGCAACGATTGTGACTATTAGCTCTCGTATCCTCTACTTCTCAGAGATGCAGAACTCTTTCAGATACTCTTTGCAGTTCCCGTTATGCTGATGTAGATAAATAACTTTGCACACTTATGGATCACTCATGCCTCCTTTTCAGGAAATGACTTGCTCATGACTTTTGCTTATTTTCCTTGTAGTTATTGCTGCTTCCTTGTTGGTGTTGTTTTCTTCTCAATTTTACAAGTATTTTATTTATGATTGATACCAAATCCTTTCCAGGTACGTGGATTGCAAATGTCTTCTCCCAGGCTGTGAGGGACAGTCTTTTCGTTTTGTTGTTAGTGTCTTTTGTTAATTGAAATTGTTTTTGTTTTTAAATTTTTTAACATTCATTCCTTTTTTGAGAGACAGAGTCAGAGCATGAGCAGGGTAGGGGCAGAGAGAGAGAGGGAGACACAGAATCCGAAGCAGGCTCCAGACTTTGAGCTGTCAGCACAGAGCCTGGTGCAGGGCTCGAACTCACGAACTACGAGATCATGACCTGAGCTGAAGTCAAATGCTTAACCAACTGAGCCATTCAGACGCCCCAGTTGAAAGGTTTTGAATTATTCTTGAAGTGGGGTGATTGATAAATGAGACTTCGGTATACTATTACCTCTACTTTTGTGGAATTGTGAAGATAACATAACAAAACGGTTGTAAAAATCTATAAAACAAATAAGCCTCGACTATCTCAAATTCCTAAAGATAAGCTCCTGTGTTATATAGTTTTACTTTCCACATTCAGATCTCTAATGCCCCTGGGATATATTTCTGTAATTGGTACACTAGAAGATCGAAACATATCTTTCTCTCACGGGTGGCCAACTGTCCCAGCCTTGTTTCCCACCCTCTGCTCTGACCCTGTTCCTTCCCCTTTGACCAGAAACTCCCCCTCTGCCCCATATATTCTATTCTCTATTTTGTTCCTTAGGCACTATGTCTGTTTTTGCATTTTGCCACATCGTTTTAATTCCCATATTATTAGATTGGCCAGAGTGGTATCTCTAGGGCCAGATTGGTATCCTTTCATCTTTTAATTCTTGGGTCAACTTGGCCATTCTTGGTTCTTTTTATTCCATATACATTAAAAAACATTTTTTTAACATTTATTTGTTTTTGTGAGAGAGAGAGAGAGACAGTACAAGCAGGGGAGGAGCAGAGAGAGAGGGAGACACAGAATCTGAAGCAGGCTCCAGGCTCTGAGCTGTCAGCACAGAGCCCGACATGGGACTTGAACCCACGAACCATGAGATCATGACCTGAGCCTAAGTTGGATGCTCAACTGACTGAGCCACCCAGCCGCCCCTTCCACATACATTTTTTGATCAGCTTCCTCAATTCCAGAAAGAGAAGAAACCAACACTGTTGGGATCCTAATTGGAATCACACTGAATTTCCAGATTAATCTGGGGGAGAACTAACATTTGTATAACACGATGCTCTCCTGACCATTATCACTGGTGGCACATTAACCCATATATTTAAGGTCTTCCTTTTTTGGTCTCTCTGTAAAAATTCTGTTTGCTTTTGCCATGACAAGTCTTGGTCAGTCTCCGTCAGATTTATTCCCGGGGCTTGTGGGTTTTGCTGCTGTCTCTCCACCCGTCAAATATGCCAGGCATGTCCTTCCTTACCCCCGACTCCTGCCTCTTGGTGCACGTCCGTCCTACCCACTGCCCAGGGAGCAGCTGTCCAGCCCCAACAGCTGACTTCCCTGTGAGGCATTACCAGAGGGGTAGAGCTCACACCCCCCCACCTCAGGTCCCGTCAGCTGAGCCTGGGGAGAGTGACAGTTGTTTCAGCGGGGACAATGGGCCGCATTCTGCACAGGCCCCTGTCTGGGCCGCCTTCTCCCTGGCCGCAGCAACTGTTCTTGCTGATAGGGGAGGGCGCCACCTGTCAGCTCGAGTTCCTCTTCCAGGCAAACTCAACTCCCTGGCCCAGTTCTTCACGCCCAATAAGCATGTCTAGCGTGTGGCCTCCTACCTGGTTGCCGGTTCATGGGTCTATGCTTGCTTGGAATTGGTGGGCAGAGGAATATGGGATAGTCATGGGACTGTCCCTCCCAAGTGCATGGTTTCTTACATGGGAGATGCTGCAAGGTCCCGAAACTTCCTCTCAGGCCTTAGATCCTCGCAACAGCTCCACTCAGATAATTGAGTGACTATTGTCACAAGCCAAGAGGAGTTGTGTGAGGTGAAAGGAGTGAACTCCCAGTTCCGGGCTGGTGCTCTGTCCTCCCCACCGACACTCCCCGCACCTGGCTGGCCTCCACACCTGCCCCTCAGCACCTGCGCCCTCAGCACCCCTGCGCTTGATGAGGCGTCCCTGGTTTCTCTTCAGAACTCTTGTTTGGGCGTAGCTCTGCCCTCAACTTCCCCAAAATGGGGAGGCTCCAGGCCAGTGCTGATCCCCCAGAGGGGCAACAGGGCTCCGGAGGGTGTTATCCTCATCTTTAGTTGTACAGTGCACAGTCCACTCAGGCGTCCCCGGCGGCCCTGACAGAGGGTCCCAGAGCCAGCATGTAAATCCATTCTTCGCCTCTCTGCACAGGCTGCCAAAGAGGAGGCCACGTAGTAGAGTGCTGTGGACCCCTGGATGGGACAAGCAGGAAGGCCCAGAGCTCCCTGATCTCCCAAGAACCCATTAGCTATATGGGGCACCTGGCTGGCTCAGTCAGTGGAATGTGAGACTCTTGATCTCGGGGTGGTGAGTTCAAGCCTGATTTTGGGTGTAGAGATTACATAAAAACAAACAAACAAACAATTAACTATATTGCAACTCACCCCCCTCCCATCCTTGGTCTACCCCGACGCTCGACGCTCGTCTCACACTATCTGCCGACCCTCTGTGGATCTGTCCCATGTCCTCGGTGGCACTTCCCACCGGCATGGCCCTCGGTTGGGTTGCTTGTACTTCCATGCTTGTTGTGGACATGAATGGTCCAGGAAACTGATGCCCAGCAGCCCTCTGGAGACGCCCGAGGGTCTGGGGCGAGAACCAGGGAGGAAGACTCCGGGGTCACAAACTTCACAAGCTGGCCCTCAGATCCCTTTTTGTTTTTAATTGACTTTAAGGAACAAGAAGTTTGGCCAGTTTCCTCAAAGTTTCTGGCCTCTCCCCAGCAGCGAGGGTGGAGGGTAGAGGTGAGGGTGGTGTAGGCAGGATCAAGTACACGAGGCTACATCAGGAACTGGAAGGAATTGCTGTGCAGCTCTGTTGCCAGAAGGAATGGTTATCTTTTCAGGAAAAGGAAAAGCTGAGGAAATCCGTCGAGCTTTTGTTTTTCTGTCTTGGAGGAAATTTCTGGGGCAGGCTGATGGGCGTAGGGAAGGGTTAATCCAGGTGAGGGTGGGAAGGAGGTGGACAGGGCGGTGAATCCCAGGCGGGTTGGGGAGTGGAGAGTAAACTATGAGGAGACCTGGGTCCCCGCAGCTGCTCCCCCTCCCCCACCTCCCTTCTCACCCGCCCCCCCCAACCCCTGAGGTTCCCCATTGTTACCAGAGACAACATCCTGTTTCCTTTACTTGCCTCACTAGCCTAGGTCCAGAAGCCCCTCACTGTGCTTTGCGGGGGGGGCGGGGGGGGGAGTGGGAGAGGATGGGACAGGAGACAGAGATGGGGGATGGGACAAGGATGGGCAGGCATCTGACTCCAGGTCCAAGGCCCAAGGATCTCACAGCTGTAGAAACTGAGGTTGGAGGGGAAGTGTGACTTACTTGGGGCCATCAAGTGCTGCTTACGTGGGCCTGTGCTTGGTTGGCACTCCACGCTTCCCTCAAAATTGCATACTTCGAAGGTTCCCAGAGGGAACCATGGGGTCTGACTCCCTTCCCTTGGGTTCATGTGATTGGCTCCCCTCTCTAAAAGGCTCTCTCCTGCTGTTCATGGCAAACTGGGTTCTCACATCCTGGGAGGGCACTCAGAGCAGAGGAGCTGTGGGGCTCAGCAGCGGCAGGCCCTGGACCAGCAGGTGTGAGTTTGGGTCCTATCACAGAACCTTCACTGATCTGTTCTTTACATTGAACGTTTACTGCCAAGCACTGGGGACCACCAGCGGACAAAATGTCCCTACGTTCTTTGGGGCCGGGGGTGGGGGAGCAGATAATCAGTAAGATAAGGAAGTAAAATACAATATACAGCATGTCAAAATGATTTGATGTGGAGACAAGTAAAACAGAGGTTTGGAGAGAGAGGGGACAGAGATGGGCGGCAGGAGGTGTAATTTTAAACAGGATGGATAGGGAACATTTGGGCAAAAACTTGAAGGAGGTGAGATAGAGCCTCGTGTAGATACCTGGAGAAAGAGCCTGGTGGAAAGGAGAACAGTGGGTACAAAGGCCCCGAGGCCCCATGTCTGGCACAGTTAACAAGCAGCAAGGAGGCCAGTGTGGCTGCAGCAGGATGAGAGAAACCAGGATAAAAGTTGAGTCAGGAAGCTAGGCGAGGTCAGATCGCCCCAAAGCCTTGTAGGTTCCAATTAAAGCCTGTGGCTTTAACTTTGAGATGGGAGCCACCGAACTGTTAGTGCAGAAAGAAGACAGGATCTGATTTACGGGGTTTTGTTTTAAGTACAAGTGTACTTAAAACAGCACAGAGCCCAATGTAGGCTTGAACTCATGACCCAGAGATAAAGGATTGGGTGCTTAATGGAGTGGGCCACCCGCGTGCCCCTGGCCCATATTTCATAAAGATCATTCTGGTCACTGCGTGGGAAAGAGAAACAGGAACACCAGTTAGGAAGCTACCACAGTAATTCGGGTGAAAAGTGATGAATGCTCAGATAAGGGCAGTCGTGGTGACATCAGTGGGAGGTGGTGAGATTCTGAATATTTTGAAAGCAGAGCCACCAGGATTTACTAATATGGGTAGTGAACTGTGATGGGAAGAGAGAAGTCAGGGTAACGTCCAAGATTTTGGCCAGAGGAACTAGAAAGTTGCAGTTGCCACTTGCAGAGATGCGAAAACCTGAAGGAGGCGCAGGTTTTGGGGGGGAGATCGGGCGGTATGACTGTGGCATGACTCTGGCTAAGGTGCTTAACGACTCGGAACCTCGGTTTCTTCATCTGTACAATGGTTGCAATAGTTCTCCTGCAGAGTGTGTGGTGCCTAAATGGGGTATCTCTTGATTAGATGATGATTGGGTGTAAGCTGGTGGTGCGGGCGGTGAAATAACTCACCTGAGGCAGATCGAAGAAGACGGAAGTTTACTGAATACTCCACAAGGGAGACTCTGGACAGCAGAGGAGGGGCAGTCTACAAGGCAGTGGGAGGGGCTGCTTTTTAGGAGGGAGAGCGAGGAGGAATGGTGACATAGGGAACTTTTAGGGATATTTTAGGGAGGGTTGCCTGATGGACCTGTCTACATTCAGCCAGCTGGTCACTGTGCCCTCCCCCCTTTTTAAACTTTATTTATTTGGGGGCAGGGTGGGATGCAAAGAGAGAAGGAGAAAATCCCAAGCAGGCTCCACACTCTCAGCGTGGAGCCCCACGTGGGGCTCACACTCATGAGATACTGACTTGAGCCAACACTAAGATTTGGATGTTTAACCGACTGAGCCACCCAGGTGCCCCTCACAGTGGCTTCTTGCCTTCCATTGCTCATGCCTGTTGGTCTAAAAGCAGCCTCCACATATGGTGGTAAGAACTGAGTGAGGTCATGAACTCACAGGATTGGCCCATGTGTCCCACGCCATGGCCCAAGGGTGACATATAACTAGTACATCTCCTCAGGAAGCAACTGGAAGGAGAGGAAGATGATACCCATAAATCTGAACTCTAGCTCCTCTCCCTGCTTCCTCCAGGCAGAAGTGGGAGGGCCTTTCTGAGGTCTAAGGTTTCTTTCTTATTGGTGGTTTTAGCGATGGTCATGGTGCTAGTGGTGGGATGATGGACCGATTCCCAAAGCTGTGAAGTTTACAGAATGCTTTCAAAGCCATTATCTCTTCTGAATCCAGAAAGGTAAAAAGTGTACCCATTCTATGAAGTAGGAGGATGTGGTATTCGAAAACCAAACAAACCCAAGTTGTCTCTGTATTTTGCTTTCTTACGGAACTTCATTTCATGTTGGCCAAAAGTAGGTAAAGAGGGTCCTAAAGTGGATGGGAGTGCCACCCAGCTGTGTCCAACTGGGCCCAGCTATCAGATGGACTGTGACCCCATTCCTTTACCCCTCTTCCCTGGAGACAGTCCCCAAGTGCTTGCCCATGTCCTGTTCTCCCTACTTTGGCCACTCCCTGCTAGCACGCCTGGCGTGTCTGGGCCACAGCCTTCTCGCTTCTGAGGTTTCGGCAAAGTGGGTCTCTTACATCGTTCCATTCCAGTTACTCCCAGCTACTGAGACGATGGTGGAGGGGACTAGAGACCAGAAAAACCAAGGTGCCTAAAGTCACACCATTAGAAAGTCCAGTCTGGGTTCCAACTCCGAGGTCTACACCCAGCAGGAAGAATTATTGCATAGGCTCCTTCTACTTCTTCCAACCCAGCTGCCCCCTCCCCTCAACATACCAGGTGCCAGAATACAGCTGTCTCTTTCTTAATCCTCCCTCGCCCCCACAAACAAGCTGTCCTAGGGTAGGGCTGAACTGGGTGCAGCCACCGTGTAGTGTCCAGTGAGGCTGTGCCCCTGCAGGCAAATTCAGCCAGAGACTGATTTTGAGCCACAATTCTGACTGGTAAGAGCTACTGCTGATCAGTGGGCCTGGGGGATTGGGAGGGTAGAAAGTATCAGGTCTGGGTGGATCAAGGCGCCTCTGAAGAAAATTTACAATTGCCTGGAGAGGAACTTCTGCTGGGTTGAGACTGAGGGTGTGCTGATGTGCTTGAGGAGGGGTGGAACTGACTGGGGGGGGGCCGTCTAGGGAACAGGAGGAGCCCCTGGAGGCTGGTCCTAGCCTCGGCTTTACGCTTGCCTTGGCTCCGTGTCTCCATCTGCACTGTGCCAAGAACCTTCCCGCCCCAGCTACCTTGCCAAGAGAAAGATCTTCTGGAAAGCAAAAATGACCGATGAATTGAAGTGGGGGGAGCAGGAGGGTATACACTGAAGTGGAGGGGAAAGCGGGGAGCCTGCCCACCCCAGTTTTTTCCAGGGGAGGAGGGGGCAGGAAAGGGGCAAGCCTTGAGTCTGGATTGCTTCCGCAGTCACTGACCCAGCCATGCCCATCCCACTGCTCCCGCTGCTGCTGCGAACGCTCATGTCCCACCTGCTGCTGCCTGCCACCCGCCTGGCCCGCCGGCACCTCCTGCCCCTGCTGCGCCGGCTGGCCCGCCGCCTGGGCTCTCAGGACGTTCGAGAAGCTTTGCTGGGCTGTCTGTTGTTCATCCTCAGCCAGAGCCGCCCGCCTGACGCTGAGGAGGTCTCCAGAGTGGCTGGCCAGGAGAGGAGGGAGAGGCTAGCTTCCCACAAACGAGGCTGCGATCCCTGATATTCGCTGTGTCATCAGAAGCCGTTCTTCTGGAGCAAGACAGTCCTGGCCCCACCACTGAGCACAGCCTACCCAGTGTGCAGAAGACATGGGGGGGGGGGCGCGGACCGAGCACAAAGAGGGGTCTGACCGGGAATGCATCCACACTCCCAACAGGAATGACTGGAAGGATGCCCAGCATCTACAGAAAACTGATCATGGCCTGTCCCTGCATTTCTCCTCCCAAGACACCTTTCCTAATCACATCTAGGTTGGGAGGGGAAGTGGGAGTGGGGGGGGGGTTGGGAGGGGGGGCACTCTCCTCCCCCACCCCCATCCCAGGCAAATGGAAACCTGAGTTCCAGTGAGGGACAGTGCTTACCCATGGGTAACTAACAATTTCTCTTGAGGCGAGATTTTTAACCCAGTCTTTCTTTCAGACTCAGGATTTCCCTTCAAATAAGAGAATCTTGGTTCAATCAGTCTTGCCCCATAGCCCAGCATGCAGCAGGTGCTCAATAAACATTTGTTCATTTGAATTATTGGGAGACCATTGAAAATTGTGTCACCCATGCTCCGACTCTGCAACAGAGTCTAATGTGGCCAGGGGGTGGGGGTGGAAAAACCACTCCAGGCTTCCTTTTGCTTCCTATTCCATTGTCCTGCAGTCCTCATCTCCTGGAGATTGTTTCTCTTGTGTACCTTCAGTATGTCACACTGTGACCCAGGAGTCTTGGCCGGCCAGCTCAAGGTAAGGAGGAAAACTGCCTTGGGCGAGGTTAGAGACTCTGCTCACCTAGTGGTAGGAAGAGGGAGGTTTGTTTGCTAAGGGGCCCTGCTGGCAGCCACCCAGGGGAGCAGTGCAGAAATGCTTCCCTTGAGGGGCACTGTGCCCTAGAAGAGATCTGGGCGGTGGAGGTGACCAGGGCCATTCACCTCATTGTGTCCTCCTCCCCGACTAGCAGCCCCTAGGGATCAAAGAAGAACTGACAGATTCATTTGCTTTCAGCTGCCACGTAATTTGCTTATTGTTCCCAAGCAACAGTCCTCCCTCCCACCTCTCTCCCTCTAGGAGTCCTGGGGCTCTGGGTTCTTAGGAGAATAGTGAGACGCGAACCCCTTTCAGGATCCCCATCCGGTCCCCCCACCAGTGTGAAGCTGGGCCCCCGGGCAGAGGTGAAGCCAGAGCTGTACCCACCCCCACCCCAGCCCCACGGGAATTTCCGCCTGACCCGCCCCCCGCCCCATCTGCTTCCTCCTGGCGTCCTCAAAAGACACAGCACGTGCTCGCCCCTCTCAGAAGGGCCACCTGGAGGAAGAGGCACAGTGAAGGGGGTTCCAGCCCGTGGTCCCCCTCACCTCGTTCCTCTCCAGGGTCACAGGCACCTTTTCTCTCGCCTGCCGCCGGCCTCCCTAAAGCGCCCCTCGTTCGCTCCGGAGCGGCGCGAGGAGTGGCAGCAGGGCAGGCCGCAGAGAAGCCGCCGGAGTAGCCCACTGCAGCCCCTCGCCCGCCAGCCAAGAGGCCGGTGTGACCCGGCGCGGGCAACAGGCTACGGCCACGGCCCCAGCCCCGAAGTAAGGAGGCCACGAGGGGAACCGGGGCCTGTAGGCCCAGGATTACAGTCCCCTAGCTCCTAAACGCCAGTAGTGCGGGGAGGGTAGGCGGGGCCTCGGCGCCGTGGGGCGGGGTCTGTGCGGTTCCCACGCGCTGCGCAGGGCAGGGGGAGGTGCTGGTGCGGCCCTACCTGAGCTGGGGGATATTAACCGTGTCGGATTCTGCGGTTTCCGGTACAGAGGAAGCTTGTCTTACACTTTGAAGGCCACTCCCTCCCACGACTCTTCCTCCCATCCCTGCCACTCCAACCATATACAGATGCTCCCAAGGTCGGAGACCTACCCAGAGCAAAGGGTAGGGGCAGAGGCGTGAGAAATTAAGCTGGGATCACCAAGCCCAGACCTAGTGAACCTCAAGTTTTGAACCTTGACTCTCGTACACACACCCACTAGGAAGGTGGGGGCAGTGAGGTGAGTCTGGCCGTGAGAGGGCTGGATTTTGTATCTTAATTGTTTTTTTTTTTTAAGTTTTTATTTTTTGTGAGGGTTAGGGGCAGTGAGTGAGGGGATCAGAAGATCTGAAGTGGGCTCCCCAGCAGACAGCAGAGAGCCAGTATTGGAGCTCAAACCCAACCATGAGATCATGACCTGAGCTTAAGGTAGACACTTAACCCACTGAGGCACCCAGGAGCCCCTGTATTTTAAATGTTGATGTTTGGTTTATCATAGATCTTTTTTTTTTTTTTTGCATTCACTTCGATGTTTTAAAATACTGCAGTAAAATATTATTTATCTTGATTCATGAACTTTTTGGTGCCCCCTTAAAATTTGCAGTCAAGTGCCTCATCTGTCTCTTCCTAGTCCTAGCCCTCCCTCATGGCCAGGGACAGAGAATCACAAACACAACTGAGAACGCACAGTCATGAGACAGGTGCTGGTGACAAACCGCCAAGCCAAGCAAACACACTTCCAGCAAACACAGATGGACACAGGGCTGGGGAAAGAGGGCTGTGTGTGAGATGGTGGGGCAGGCTTGTAGCCTGGAATGGGAGGAGGGAGTCTGGAGCAATGGACAGTCTCAATGGAGTGGGGAATAGGGTGGGGGTGGGGGTGCATCTGGATCAGCCCATCAGCCCTTCCTACCCTGCTTCTGTACCAAGGACCTGAGGGAGCTCAGGGGGAGAAAGCCATTAGGCTGGGCAGAAGGCGATAGGACTGGCTCGGCCTGACCAGAAAAACTCCCAGCACTGGCCAGTGTGAGCTGGGACCCTGAGGCTGTCCACCAGAGGGCCCTGGCACCGGACAACCATCTCTGGCCAGGGGAAGAGGCTCCGAAGGGGCGTGGATGCTGGCTGGGGGCCCAGGCAGGGTGAAACGCCAGATGGGCTTCTCTCCAGCAATAACAGCCCTGGCTGTTGCCATCTAGTGAGCAGGCCAGGCCTCAGCGGGGGTGGAGAGAGGAAACAGCCTTCCACTGTCTGGCCTGGGACCCTCACCACTTCTCTCCAGTTTCTTTCCACTTCCAGCCCCTTCTGCACACAACTCCAGCCACTGGCTACCAGCCTGGCCATGCCTGGCAGATCTGTCTGACCACTAGGGCCTGCCACCCCCACAGACCCAAAGATGGGAAATGAAGGTGGGGAGAGACACAGGGGCCAAAGGAAGAGGGGAGAGGAGAGGACGGCTGGGAGAGGAAGAGAGTGAGACTGGACAAACACAGGATGGGAATGGGGGTGGGCAGAGCCAGACATGAAGCTGCCCTCAAGCCGTGGGGCAGTGCCTAAAAAAATACCACCCCTACCCGTCTTCCTGCCCTCCATTTGGTTAAGGCTGGGGGGTGATGGTGTTTTATGTCTCTGTGAGGCACAGAGCCAGGAGGCTGAGAACATTCCTTCTGGAGTAGTTTGGGGACAGGCCACTGATCCTAAGTAGAAAAGCTACCCCTCCTCTCAGGGCCCAGTCTGTTCCCTGGCAAGAGGGTGACTCTGCCTTATCCTTATGATGGTAGTATGCTAATTGTTAATTAGTGTCCAAGGCTTCTTCAGGGGACAGGTAGTTGGAGGGGGTGGGGTATGTCGGACTGGATGCTCTGTCTTCACACCTCTCCAGCCACCGGACTGTCCTCCAGGACTGAGGGCTGCTGTAGGGGCCATATTCTTCTTCCTCCAAATGTACTGACCAGCAAAATGGGAGAGAAGCATTCGGCCTCCCTTGGAGGTGCAAGGAGGAGCCACCACTCCTCAGCCTGCCCACCACTTCCTCCCCAGCCGGTGGCTGGCAAGGCTTTGCCTCTGCCTCTGGGTATCGGGACCGGTAGGATTCACTCAGGATATAAGGTTGTTCTGGGCGTTTTCTCTTACCATCTACAACTGTTCCTCAGCATTTCCAAAGTTCTGGATTTAGAAAAAGTGAACCTAGAGGGGCCTACAGACCTGTGCTACTACCCCTTCCCCTCACCAACCCCCACAGAGACACCCCTCCCTCCTTGTCACAGTCCAGGGTGGTGTGGTGTGTGTGTGTGTGTCGGTGTTCAGGTCTGTGTGTTAGAAGTGGGAAAACCCACCATTCAGGTCACTGATTATACTGATTTTGCAGAGGGATCCCTCTGGCACGAAGGTTGGGGGAGCAAAGGACAGGTCTGAAAGGAAGAAAGTGGCACTGAAAAGAGAAGGGGCCCCCGCTGGAAAAGAAAAAGGTGCAGTGTGGGAGAAAGTGGTATGGGAGGGGTTGGGGGAATTATACCGGAACATCTGGGATGGAGTATGGACGCGTGAAAGCGTCCGGATGGGTCTGAGCGGAAGGTTTGTAGCAAGGAGAGTCCGGACGCGGGTTCTGTAGGAGTTTCTGGAGCCGCGGTGCGGAGGCGGCTAGGGGTACCCAGTGTGGGGCTGTATTCTCTAGCCCCGGGTGCTCCTTAACGGGGCACGGGTTGGTGTCGCGGGGCCCAGACGTCCCATCTTCAGAAATAACTCGAAGTGTGGGCCCTGCCAGCAGCCCCGGCGGGGCGTAGGTGGACGAGGATGGGGGGGCTCACGTC
>NC_043706.1:40876083-40889144 GCF_006229205.1 Suricata suricatta
GCCTCCTCCCGCCGCCCCGGGGGCAGGAAGGCTGGGCCTGGCAGCCGCGCGGCGCGCAGAGGGAGCGCCGGATGGGGGCCCCGCTTCCCGGCGTGGAGCGTGCGGAGCCGCGCGGCACGTGGCGCGCAAGGGCCAGGACGCGTGGGGACTCAGAGGAGATCGCGACCCGAGCCGGGCGTCGGCGGCCGGGTTCCTGGGCCTGAAACCGGCTGTCGCCGAACTGTCCTCCACAAGGGGCGGGCGAGTAGATGGGTAATCTCGATCATTCTAGTTGGTACAGGAGCCGCGCCGGTAACTGTTTGGGGGGGGGGGGAGGAATGGGGATGAAGGCAGGGCGCGTGCCTTGGAGGTGAAGGAGCTGTCTCTTTAGCCTCTGCCTTTTATTGGCCGTATTCATGTTCCTGGCCTCCCCTTCCAGGGCCCGTCCTTATTTACTCCCTGAGAGGACCCTCCCTTCACTTAGAAAGGACAGGGACACACACCCCAGGTTTCCTTCCGGGGGGGAGAGCAATCTGGGTGAGCGCTGGTCCCAGCCCTGCCCTTCAGCCTTCTTGGGGCGGCCCCTTTGCTCATGCCTGTCGGGAACCTCCCACTTGTCTTTCTGTCTGTTGAGCTCTCAGTGCCAGGATATGTGTGTGTAGTTGGGGGGGTCGCCTTATCCCTGAGGCTCATGTCAGGCAGCAGATGACCTCAGCCTGCACCTTATCCCGCCCCCGCCCCCAGCCCCTGTCTCCCAATATAAAGGGCTAGCTGAGAAGCAGCCTTTATACCTACCTCCCCACCCCAGAAAGAGCACAGGATAAGCTGCACGTTGACTTTGAATTCTAGCTCACCTATTCACTAGCTCTGTGACCTTAGGCAAGTGACTCAACCACCCTGAACCTTAGCCTCCCCCATCTGTTCAGTGAAGACAGTTTAGTGCTAGCTTATGGGTGGTTGTGAGGGCAGGTAGTGGCTGGCCCCCTGTGCAACTCCATGGGAGTAGAGAATTTGACGCTACTGCAAAGATGTGTCTAGAAGCTGGGGGTGCATGAGAGGCATTGGGGGCCTGGCGGTGAGGAGGTAGGTATAAAATTAGGGGAGGTGCTCAGTTTGGTGGCTACTTTCAGAGCTCTATCCGAGCAGGCCAGGGCATGGCTGGAAGGACACCAGATGCTCTGAGCTGGTGTCAAATCCCAGGTTGTTGCTGGGTAAAGGCAGGCAAGAGTAAAACACCTGAGCAGGCCAGCTGAATGTCAGGAAGTGGGGGGGGGAGGGGCTCCCCTCCCCCGGCTCCCCTCCCTGCAGTGAATTTTGCCCAGGACTGAGGTGAGGACTGCTTCGAACAGAGCATGGGAGCATAGTGGGGGGAGAGGACAGAAATGAATACTTTTCTGAGCCTAAGGCAGATTTTACTAAGAAAGGGAAAATATCCTCTTTTCTCCACCCCACCCCCCATCTAGGTCTATACCAATTTTTTAGGGCCAAGAATCTTACCTGTGGGGGTGGGGGGTGGAGCATGAGGTGCGTTGAGGCATGAAGCTGGGGGTTCCCCTCTCTGCTACCTAATAGAAAAATCTGAGTCCTGAGCCTTCTCTGTCCACCCTCCAGGGTGGAGCCCTGGCGCCCCCATCCTTCTTGGAAACATGAACAGTGCTGTCCCCAGTTCCTAGAACAGTGCCTGGCGAGCATGCAGAGGTCCTCAGTAAATATTTGTTGAAAAGATGAATAAAAGAAGACCTCTGCTACCTCCGGGAGACGTGTGGGTCTGCTCCTCCTGTCCCTGTTCTACAACCCCGGTGTGCGCTGGGGCGCTGAGGAAGGCCTTGGGAGCGTCTGGAGTTCACCCACAGAGGGAGGGTTTGAGAGGAAAGCCAGAGGGATAGAAGAGCCCCTTGAAGATCTCAGGGTCCCTGGAAGTAACTGGTTGTTGGTGTCTGTCTGTCTCTGGCTGGGAACTGGCTGTACCTGGGAATTGCCTGCCACCAGCTCCCCTTCTTAAACTGCTGGGTCTCTTATCTCCCAAGCTAGCTACAGGAGCAGTTTTTATCTCCTGGGTGTGTGTGTGTGAGAGAGAGAGAGAAAGAGAGAGAGACAGAGAGAGGCAGGCTTATCAGAATGGGGCCCATTACTCCCACAGCAAGGCCTGGGGGGTTCTCTCCCCAGATGCCCTGTGCCACTTTCTTCATTCTGGACCCTCCCCAGGGGGCACCCATGGACAAGGCCTGTGGCCGGAGCCTGATCTAGGACCACTTCCCCTGGACTGCCCAGGCCCCCTCTGCTCTGACCCTTCTGCTGGCAAGACTGGGCATCTGGTGAGTGCCAGCCCTACCCCAGGGGCCCAGGCTCTTGCCCTAAACAGCAGACCTGGCTCCAGAGCTGGGCCTGCGCATGGGGAATGTGCCAGCACATGCCTGCCTGGCTTTCTGTGCCATCCAAAGGGAAAGCCGCCTGATCTGGTGCCAGGGCGCCTGCCCTGCACGAGAGTGGGAAGCGGGCGGGGGAATCCTGACAGGGTGGGCCGGGAGCTTTGGGACAACATGGTCAGTCAGGCCTGTGCCCCTGCTCCCCTACTCTTCCTTTCAAGTGTGCTCTCTGAAAGGGGAAGAGGACAGGGGCCTTGGGAGTGCGTCAGAGAGGAACTGAAGGGGGATGGGGCGGCCCTGGGGCCAGGACTAGGCATCGGGGGAGGGGCCAGCATGGTTGTGGGAAGGGCTGTGTCCCCACATGCATGGTGAAGTATTTTCCTAGAAAACTGGCCAGGAACTAGGAAGCCCCTGGGCAGTAGCTGGAAAGGAAGGCTCAAGTGCAACCAGCAGAGAGGCTGGAGTCCGGGGTGCCTCCAGCAGGCTTCAGGCCCACCTCCAGGGCCCACTCTTGCCATGAGTGCTGGGGCTTTTCCAGAGGGTGTGAAGGTCAGACCCGCAAAGAGGGACCTGGTGCGGGGGAGGCATCTCTGGCCTGACTTCTGTCCTCTACCCTGTGGCTCTTGCTGTTGCGGCTGCTGCATATCGGTTTGTTTCGCACCCTCCCTCCTCCCCTCTCCTCGCCCTCTTTGCTTTGACTCCTGCTTCCCTCCTCCGGTCCCTCCTTCCATTATCATTGTTGTCGCTGTCCCTGGCTGCTCTCATCCTCTTCCCTGCCTTCTTTGCTAGTCTCTCCCTGCCTCGCCCTCATACTTCCTCCTCCTCCTCCTCCCCCTTGTCCTCCTCCTCCTCCTCTTCTCCTGCTCACCACTCTCCCGTTGCCCAGCTTACAAACTGCTTCAGCTGCTGGATAAAAATAGAGCGGTGGCCAGGCCGGGAGCCAGGTAGAGCCCAAGCAGGCAGGGGGCCCGACAGGACTGGGCAGAGGGGTCAGACTGAGCCATCCTCAGGGGGCAGGGCCAGGAGGGGGTCCCCCGGGACTCCTCAGCTCGCTTGCTCTGTGAGCCCTGCCTGCCGACTACCCCACGAGTCTAAAGAGGCCTATGGGAAGCAGGGCCAAGATATGGCCTCACACTGCCTCTGCCCCCAGCAAGCGCCAGAGGGAAGGAGCTGTCAGCCAGGCCCAAGTGAGAACACGGTCACCATGACAACCGGTCACCAGCCTCAGGACAGGTACTGGGGGACCTGGGCTGGGGATCCAGGGGAGCGGAAGTGGGTCTCCAGGGGGGCTGGGTGTGGTGTCCCTTGGAATTTGGGATTTCCACTGCTGACTGGCCTTCCAGCAAAGTAGCTATGAGTCAGGCCTGCATGAGGGGTGGGGGCCATGCCTGTCCTAGCCAGGGTGCCTGTGGGGAGGGCCAGGATGAGGGGAGGCGGCAGCTCCTCCTTGGCCTCTCAGTGTTTCCACTGTTGCTCTCCAGCCAGCCAGCAAGCTTCCAGTTCCTCCTCCCATCCCTCTGGGGAAATAATTGGCGGCACCCCTAGTTCCAGAGCACATCTGGAAGAACTGCCCTGGCCCTGGCCCCTGCCTTAGATGACCCTGGCTCACCCTGGTCCTTGAGCTGACCTTCCTCTCATTTCCCCACCTCTGGAGCCTAATAAGCTCCTTGAAGTTAGACCCACAACGGTGATCATACATACGTGTTTGCGGGGGAAAGGCTGTAGCATGGTTTAAACCCTCCAAGGAGTCTAGGACCCAAGAAATTTGACGGAGCCATGCCTGTGGTCCAAAACTCCTTCAGTCCAGGCCCCCCAACCCTATCCCCTCTCTGCTGCCAATCCGGTCTCCCTCATGTGCCAGAGGTCACAGCACTAGGCCGCGTCTGGCTGTGGGACCTCGGGTACTTAGCTTAATCTCTCTGGGACTGTTCCAACCTGTAAAATTGAGGTGAGATTTATTTGACTGGGAGGGAATTTAAGGAGTCAGGGCCAGGCTGGTTCCCTCCCTGTCTCCTCCCTTCCCAGGCTGCCTGTCCTATCAGGCTCACCATCGGTGGCAGTTTTGCGAACCCCTCTCCCATTTCCATGTATTGGTGCCCTCCCCGAGCCCCGCTCTGACCATCTATTCCGGGCAGCCATGACTGGGCGCCTCTCCCTGCATCCGGGACCTCTGAATCAAGCCCTTAGCTGTGTTCTTCACGGTCCGGGGTACAATCAGGGACTTGGGTTGCTACAGTTGCGAAGGCCAGGCCTCCCCACGTGGGGCGCTTACCCAGGCCTTTCCTGTGTGAGGCTGGGCCCCACACTCTAGCCAGACCTGTTTCTCCCTGCCTTGGGCTTTGTCCCTGCCATCTCGGTGAAGAAAGCAGGCGTAGGCTGTGGAGAGGGTGTGACACACATCTGGAGACCACACGAGGAGGGTCCAGGGCTGCCTGGGGAAGAGGCTAGCTGCCCCAGACAGGCCTTGAAGTGTGGGGCTTGGGGCAATGCCCTGGCCAAAGCTGGGGTGGCACTTATTTACTCTTTGAGGTGTCCAGTGGCCCGGTACTTCCTGGCCTACGCTGTGTGGTGTGACCTACAAAGCTAGTTTTGTCTGGGCCAGGGAAAACAGCTTCTTTGCTTCCCAGCCACCCCAAGGCACCCCACCCTCCTGTCCCACTAAGTCCAGAATGATCTGGGAGTTTCTTGACCTCAGAATCCTCTTTGGGGAGCCACACAGTCCCTCCCTACCCAGACAGCATAATCACTTCCAGCCTGCCCAGTGGGGGTGGAAGAAACTTGCTGTTTGCTTTCTCCTGCACCCGCCCGCCCCAGCCTTTAGCAGGATTTCCAAAACCACCTCCGGATGTGTGGGTCACACTGGTTCCCAAGCCTGCAGGGTGCCCCGAGTCTTTGGGGCTGAGAACCAAGGTCCTGTTAGCCATGCCTTTCAGTCCTGTGTCCCTGATCCCATTCTCCCTGTGGACTTGTCTGTGCCCTTTTCCCTATCCTAGAATACTTTTCCTTTCACATAACCCCATAGGTGGACTCGCACACATGGGTCCAGATGGCTGTGCCCTGGGACAGCTGGAGACACTGAAGGTTGGGGAAGGAGGAGCTCTTAGGTTTGATTTGGGAAAGAGGGTGGGATAGTGGGTCGCTAGGCCCCTCTCTCCTCTCCCATCCTCAGGTACAAAGCCGTTTGGCTTATCTTCTTCATGCTGGGTCTGGGGACGCTGCTTCCGTGGAATTTTTTCATGACGGCCACTAGGGTGAGATTGGGGGTACTGGGCTCCGGGGGTGGGGAGGCATGTCCACTGGGCATGTAGGGCCTGGATCTGTACTTGGGGGCCCCGGGAGAGAAGTCTCATCACTTCTCTCTGCAACCCCCACAGTATTTCACAAACCGCCTGGACGAGACCCAGAATATGTCCTTGGTCACTGCTGAAAACAGCAAGGACACCCAGCCCTCAGCCACCCCCACAGTACCCTCCCCAGAGCGGAATTATCTCAGTGCCCTCTTCAACAATGTCATGACCTTATGTGCCATGCTGCCCCTGCTGTTTTTCACCTGCCTTAACTCTTTCCTGCATCAGAGGTAAATGTCCAGGCCCCTGGCCTGACCCCTCGCCTCCTCGTATTCTCTCTGGGCTGAGCCCCCAGCCTCACCGCTCCTCCCCCTGCTGTCTTGGCTTAGGATCCCCCAGTCTGTTAGGATCCTGGGCAGCCTGGTAGCCATCCTGTTGGTGTTCCTGGTCACTGCTATCTTGGTAAAGGTGCATCTGGATGCCGTGCCCTTCTTCGTCATCACCATGATCAAGATCATGCTCATTAACTGTAAGCAGGGCTGGGAGCAGGCTTGGGGCAGAGATCTTCCTGGATCCCCACCCCCACCCCCACGTATCTTTCAGAACCACAGTCAGCCAGGAATGAGCCCATTTCTCCTGCTGGAGGAAATGGATGCCATGGGTAGTCAAGATTCAAGAGGCCTAAGCAGCCACAGACCAGGGCTGGGAGTAGGGGCCGAGAGGGCCATTCGGGGTTGAGACTCATTGGGACCTCTGTTCCTACGGGCCCCCGGCCACCTCCAGCGGAAGCAAGTCCTACCCTGTTCCCCCTCCCCTGCTGATCCCCACCTTGTGCCCCTAGCATTCGGTGCCATCCTGCAGGGCAGCCTGTTTGGTCTGGCTGGCCTCCTGCCCACCAGCTACACTGCCCCCATCATGAGTGGCCAGGGCCTGGCCGGCTTCTTCGCCTCACTAGCCATGATCTGTGCCATCGCCAGTAAGTCTTGCCTACCCTCTGCCTATTGGTCTAATTACCTGGGGGAAAGGGACAGCGGCAGGGCGGGTCTCTGATCTCTGCACACCCTCTACCCAGGTGGCTCAGAGCTGTCAGAAAGTGCCTTTGGCTATTTTATCACAGCCTGTGTGGTTATTGTTTTGGCCATCATGTGTTACCTGGGCCTGCCTCGACTGGTAAGCACATGGAGAGAGCCAGATTTGGGGTCTAAGGGGGGGACTCCGGGGTTATTGGGGGAGGTGGAAATTCTGGAGCTTCTACCATTGAACCCGCCTCCACTGTCTTCCTCTCTTGGTAGGAATTCTATCGTTACTACCAGCAGCTCAAGCTTGAAGGGCCTGGAGAACAGGAGACCAAGTTGGATCTCATTAGTAAAGGTCAGAATGGCCCAAAGAAGCTGGGGTGGAGGGTGGCCTGCCCGGCGGCATGGACATAGAGGGCAAGAATGAGTATATTGTGTTTGCTGGCAGTAACAAGCCAGAGGCCAGACGGACCAGGTCTGGGATGAGAGGAACAACGGAAAATAAAAACTGGGAAAAATGAAGTTGGAGGGGAGGGGAGATTCTGGATGACCTTGAACGTCTGAAGGCAATGGGAAGCAATTTCGGTTTCTTGTAATATGACCTGAGGCTCCTGGGCTGGGTCAGGACCCCCAGACCCATGCTGTGGGCTTGACCGGAGGTCTGGGCTAGGTGGTAGGGTGTGGCTGTGCCCTGGGTAAGGAGTGTCCACCCCCAGCTAACCCCAGCCCTCTTGTATCATCTCCTTCTGTTCTGTCCCACCTACATCCTGATGCTTCCACAACCTGTCACCCCCCAGGAGAGGACCCAAAAGCAAACAAAGAGGAGTCCAGAGTTGCAGCCCCCAAGTCTGAGTCCACCAACCAAGGCCACTCGATCCGAGCCATCCTCAGAAACGTATGTGGGGCATGGGCGTTTTGTCCTCTGCCCCTTACCCTCATTCTCTCCTCCTTTTGCCCCGCCTGACCTGCGTACTGTCCATCCGCTCCCTTTCCCACCCGAGACTGGCCACTCTCCTGGATTCGCCTGTGTGTGTTTGTGTGTCAGGGGGTGGGGATTCTGGGTCCTTCAATGCACAAGACCACGAAGACACGGGCCTGGGTCCCTTTCCTCCAGATCCTAGTCCCGGCTCTCTCCGTCTGCTTCATCTTCACGGTCACCATTGGGATGTTTCCCGCTGTGACTGCTGAGGTCCAGTCCAGCATTGCGGGCAACAGTGCCTGGGGTGAGGACACCGTGGCTTCCCAGGATGGGGACTGATAGGAGCTAGAGCAAGATTGGGAGTGGGGGAGGGGGATCCTAGGCCACCATCTCCCTGTCTAGACTCTCCAGCCCCATTCAGAGGGCTGGAAACATCTCTTTTTACAGCTGGGGAAACTGAGCCCCAGTGAGGGGCTTAGTTGCTAAATCTGGCTCTCTGGACCTAATAACCATCCCTGCATCTACTTTTCCTCTTCCAGGAGACTACTTCATTCCTGTGTCTTGTTTCTTGACTTTCAATGTCTTTGACTGGCTGGGCCGGAGCCTCACGGCTATATTTACATGGGTAAGTGGTAGAAGGGGGCACCCAGCCCTGTGAGAGGGAAGATCCCAGCCTGAGACCCAGAAAGGGAACCAAGATATAGTGTGGTGGTAAGGAGACCATGCTCTCTTATCTTTTTTAAACCAAGACATTGTGTATAGTTTTACAGGTCTTAAGCATTCAGCTTAGTGAATACACACACACACACACACACATACACACACACACACCCTACAGGTCAACACATAGAACATTCCCAGCACTCCAGAAGGCTCAACCGTGGCCCCTCCCAATCACTCTGCCCTAAGGGTGACCAGATTCAGTCCAGATCCTGAGGGGCCTCCAGCGGAGGCTGTGGGCCAGCCCGGGCTGAGGCACCACCGCTCCTCCGCAGCCCGGGAAGGACAGCCACTGGCTGCCGAGCCTGGTGCTGGCCCGGATATTGTTTGTGCCCCTGCTGCTGCTCTGCAATGTCCAGCCCCGCCGGTACCTGGCTGTGGTCTTTGAGCACGACGCCTGGTTCATCCTCTTCATGGCAGCCTTCGCCTTCTCCAATGGCTACCTCGCCAGTCTCTGCATGTGCTTCGGGCCCAAGTGAGTGGGGACCTCGGTGGCATCAGACAGGGTCTAGAGCTGCAGCAGTGGATGCTCAGTGGAGGGAGAGAGGCAACAGGAGACTCCCTGGTCCTAGAGGGGCACGTAAGGCACGTAGGTGAAGGGGTAGTGATGGGGGGGCGGTAGGGCACCTAGGTGGAGATGCAGGTCGGTGAGAGACAGCCACCAGTACACAGTCCCCCAAGAGGGAAAAGCCACATTGGGGGTGGGAAAGTAGGATGCATGTCAGCAGAATTCTGTGCTCAGGCAAGTTTCCCCACCCCAGATGCTCAGGTGGGGCTGGGGTGGGGGCCGTTCTAAGGAAGCCTTGCTTTCCTGGTTCTAGGAAAGTGAAGCCGGCCGAGGCAGAGACAGCCGGGGCCATCATGGCCTTCTTTCTGTCACTGGGCCTGGCACTGGGGGCTGTCTTCTCCTTCCTGTGCCGGTCAATTGTGTGACCATGGATGGATAGAAGAACTGCAGTGGCCACCTGCTTCTGGCCCCTTTCTTCTCCTTCAGGGACAGGCAGGGGCATGGAGGTTTTCTCTTCTAGCTAGCCAGCTTCTTCTTTCTCACGGCCTGTTCTGGGCCCAGGTGTCCAGGCCCCGAGGAAGGAGCCTCTGTGGATGGACAGTGGGGATATTATGAGCCTGAGGGTCAGAATCAAGGGAGGGGATGCAGTCTCTGCATCTGCTCAAGGGCGCCCCTCACCACCTTGGCTCTGACTGATCCTTGTGTGAGCAGGGCAGCAGAGGTTCCTAGGCTCAGTGTGTGTGTGTGTGCGTGCGTGCGCACACGCGCTCTCCTGCCTGTGGGGGTGTGTGTGTGTGTCTGTTCATCTGCCTATAACCAGGGGTGGCTAGGGGGCAGGACTATCTGTTCTAAAGTCCAATTTGATATTTCCATCCCCCTTCTCCCATGTGCCTCCTCCCTTTACATCTCCATATTCCTCCCCTCCTCCCCCTGCCTTGTTGTTACCCATCACGCACCCTGTACAGTTGCCATTTTATGCCTTTTTTTATATTCAACAGAAACCAGGTGCCTTTAGAGGCTCTCTGATAAAATAAAACTTTTTTTTTCTCCATGCCTCCTTGTGTCCTCCAGCCGCAGCTTCATGCCCTAGAGAGGGCAGCAGGATGGCAGCCGGAATCTGGGGGATGAGCACGACCCAGCTGAGCCTCGCCAGCCAGCGCTGGGCTGGGGTGGGTCCAAAGGGCGGGGGAGCAGTTAGTCCTCTTAGCCTCTGAGAGGCTGCAGTGCCCCCTGCTGGGGCCACAGAGAAGGGACAAGTGTGGAGCTGGGACATCCAGGCTTCCGGCTGAGACTGAGAAAGGCCATTTTTCTTTGCTGCTTAATTCCTTCTTTCATAGGACTGGGGATAGAATCAGTGTGTCACTTTTTTTTTTTTTTTTGGTCTTCACTGCCACCTTTTCCACCTGTCCTCATCCCTCAGCCACAGGAATGAACCTGCAAAACAGGTTAGCTCTCCTCCCCTGACTGCCCTCCCACACTTCCAGGCAAGAAGAGGCGCAGCCCGAAGGTTCTCCCCATCTGGCACTCTGCTCTGACACCAAAGCTAAGTCTTCCTGGGGAACAAGAGGCCTGTATGTCCTTGCATTAAAACTGGGCCCTCCCCTTTTCTTAAACTTAAACTCACCCAGGGGTGGGATGGAATAGGCCTCCCTCCGTGGAGTCCCTTCTTAAATATTACTCTTCTTGACTGGAAGCGGGGCCAGAGCTCTGGCAACTGTGGGGACGGACACACACACACACACACACACACACACACCCCTACTGACCCTGGCTACAGCCCAGAGTGCTCACTAATCCCTGACCAGCAGATCACTATAAATTGGCATCTCCATCAGGGCTTTTGTTTCTCAGTTTAATTTAATTGAAGGCTTCAGGCCTCATTAAGGGCTCTTAGCACATTTTTAAGACTATTGGATGAGCTCTGAGGTCCTAATAGGATAGTTAAGTATATCATTACATGAAGAACTAGAGTCCATGCACTCTGGGGTACAGGTCCAACCAGAGTATGTTTCTGAGGTTGGTGGAACACAAGGTATTCCTTTCCTATCTGATTCAAAAGCAGGGGTTCCCTGAGGATTCTCCCATCTTTGCAATGCCGTTTGGCAAAGAGGCTGAAATAAGCCTGCGCTCTTCCTCTTTTCTCCCTTAGTCCTTTTTTCCCCACCTTTATTTTTGGATTTCTATTTGAGAGAGAGAAGGAAAGAATCTGAAGCAGGCTTCACACTCAGGAGCCTAATGGAGGACTTGATCCCATGACCTGGAATCATGACCTGAGCCAAAATCAAGAGTTGGACACTCAACCGAGTGAGCCAGCCAGGCACCCCACCTCTCAGTCCTTCTTGACCTCCCAGTTGTATCCCAGACTGAGAGTCCTGTTGGGACCCTCCCTTGGCACCAAGAGCCCCTCAGGGACCCTGTGCTTCTTCCCTGGGTCGCTTCACTGCCTCCGCCTGCTCTTTCAGGACTCCAGCCCAAGCGTCCTTCAGACCATCCCCTGCATGGTCACAGAATAATCCCGAACCAAACTTAGTGTTACGCTGGTCTCTCTTCCTGGAACATGCTGAGCATCTCATGATCTTCCACCACTGCCTGCGGTGACAGCCAGTTCGTGCAATCCCTTCCCCTTCTGTCCCTCAGAACTTCAGGAATGTTGTCCCTTGACTTCTGCCATGCTCTTGACTGACTCTAGCTACTAGACAGAATTCATGGCTTTCAAGTTAGGGTCACTTGTGCATGTTTTCACTCTTCAAGCTATAAGTGCTTTCCCTGGCTCCCAGAGGCACTCAGAAACCACTTCCTTCGCTGCCTCCGGGTGTCCCTTGCCGCACAGTCTTCACATGCCTGTGTTCAGCTGTGCGGTGGGACTCACTTCCTTGCCCGTGCTCTTGGGATAGAGATGGGTGTGAAGTGGGTTTCTCTCAACCCCGGCCATGATTTGAAGGAGGAGAAAAACATTTTGATTGAGTCACTTTCCTTCCTTCCACTCTCCAGCTGATGTTGAAGCAAATCACTAGGATATTTTTGTCAAAGCATTTTCAATGCAAATGCCAAAAATCTGCAGTCTCTCACTTTTTCCGTTCTCCTGACTTCCCTGACTTCCCGTGAAGTCTTCACCTGAAGACAGGAGAGGTGGGGGTTAGAAAATACAGCTCCCAGGGATCCTGCCCACCCAACTGCAGTGATGGCTCCTGACCACAGTGGGCGCTCTCCCTAGCACTGGCTTTCTGTGGTGGGGGAGGGAGGGGGAGACTGACCATGAGAATCAGCCAGGTGTCCCTGACTCTGCCAGGACTTGCTCGTCACCGTCTTCCTTCCATGTGACATTTCGGCCTGAAGCATCAGTCTGTATTTAGCTCCTGACCACCCTGGGGTAGCTGCCACTGCGACCTCGAAGTGCCCCTTGTGTTTAAATCTTCCGTGATGAAGTGTTGGGGCTCTAAACTCTGGAAAAGCAAAGAGCCCCAGTAAAATCAGCTGTCCTTAAAAAAGAGAGGCCAAGCCTCTGGTATAACCAACAAACTGGAATATATCCGTGTGTCTGTTCTTAGAGGTTAATCTGGAAAGAGCATGGTGAGGGAGTATCATGGGGGCTAGGGGGCCTGAAGCTAAAACTCCAGCTATTGGGAAAACAAATTCTCAGAATGTTAAACTAGGATAATGATTCAGAATGGATACAGGCAGAGAAATGCAGAATCACTTCAAAGAGTTAGCTGTGTTCTCTGGCCTGAGTGCTCTGCCTGAAACCCGTCTTGACCTGCAGGAAGATGGACAGTCTGAGGGAAGTCAGCCAGCCACTGTGGTCTGGCACGGGGGCCAGGCTGGCAGGGAGGCCCATCTGGCTTCTAGGGCAAGTTGGCA
Organism: Suricata suricatta; assembly: GCF_006229205.1. Lineage (NCBI taxonomy): Eukaryota > Metazoa > Chordata > Mammalia > Carnivora > Herpestidae > Suricata > Suricata suricatta. The sequence goes on from NC_043706.1 coordinate 40,888,737, forward strand.
ATGAGTGTGGAGTTGGGCACCTCATGTGAGCACAATCCCTGTCCCCCCTGGGTCCCATAGTGGCAATGTCCTAGCTGGGCCCCTCTAACTAATCTCCATATGACCTGGCTTCCTGCACCGGACCCCTCCAAGAGAGGAGGTGTTCGCTCAGGGCCCTCCATAGCCTTGGCAGTCTTGGTGTTGTTGATGAGCCGGTTGGCATTCTGGCCCCAGACTGCAGGGTGAGTGCTAAGTGAGTTAGCAGGACCCCACAAAGTGGTGGGGAGGGTGGGGGGAAGCTTTCAGTGGGGCTGGTTGCAATTCAGAGCCTAGAATTCCTCTTGGGCCTGCCAAATAACCTGCTGTGTGACCCAGGACAAGTCACTCATTCTCTGGGGCAGAGATCTTTGTGGGGAGTTTTTTGTTGTT